>NW_016690236.1:2754069-2813491 GCF_001604755.1 Lepidothrix coronata | reverse complement strand
TAATTACCCAGAGCAGAAGCTGCATCCTTGGAGAGTCAGTAAGTTCACAAACTGGCAGGCGTCCCCGCCAAAGGCAACGTTGTCCTTGAGGTGAAACTAGCTCCCCTCCAAGAAAGAACAATCTGCTTTTTATACAATTAACTGAGTGACCACAACCTCCCAGGTGTGGCCAGCACTGCCCAGCCAGAGGCCCTCAGTCCCACCTCCCGGTTATGTAAGTGCATCTCTTCTGTGCATGCATGAGAACTTCGGAAATCCCCTCACACACACACAGTATGCTTTGGGGGTCTTTCTTAATTGAGTCTGGGGGTGCTACTTCATCCTCCTCCTCCTCAGTCTCTCCTTCAAGTGACCTTAGAGGACAATTAGCCAATCACAGAACACCAATTAAAACAGTTTATACAAGAAGCTCTCTTAAGGACAACTTTCCCATTTATCAGTGCTTGTTTTCCCGTAACTTGGCAGGGAAAGGGTAAAACTTTCACAGGTGGCGGGACCAAACACAGACCAAAAGTATCAGCATAATTAACCCCTGATACAGTTATCAAAAACTTCTCTGAGCAACTTGTTCCAGTTCCTCACCACCATCACAGTAAAGAATTTTTTTGTAACAGCTCATTTAAGTTTACTTTTTTTCAATTTAAAGCCATTTTGCCTGAAATTCAACAAAGGCAAAAGCAGGGTCCTGGACCTGGGGAGGAATAATCCCAGGCACCAGTACAGGTTGAGGGCTGACCTGCAGGAAAGCAGTGCTGTGGAGAAGGAGTTGGGGGTCCGGGTGGACAACTCTCTGTCCGTGAACCAGCAGTGTGCCCTTGTGGCCAAGAAGGCCAATGGTATCCTGTGGTGCACTAGGAAGAGCATTGCCAGCTGGTCGAGGGAGTGATCCTGCCCCTTTACTCAGCCCTAGTGAGGCCACATCTGGAGTAATGTGTCGAGTTTTGGCCTCCTTAGCACAAGAGATAAATGGAGCTCCTGGAGTGGGTCCAGAGGAGGGCAACGAAGATGATTAAGGGGCTGGAGCGTCTCTCTTACAAAGACTTATATATAAATATGTCTTATATACTTACATGTAATATATATATATATATATGTATATATATCCTATTTATATCATAGATATAAATTATAATAAATATATATTATATTTATATATATAAATATATATATATGCATAGATATAATTATATCTTTTAGAAAGGCTGAGGGACCTCGGACTGTTCAGCCACGAGAAGAGATGACTGAGAGGGGACTTAATCAATATCTAGAATTATCTGAAGGGGGAGTGCCAAGAGGATGGATCCAGGCTCTTCTCAGTGGTGCCAAGCAACAGGACAAGAGGCAATGGACGGAAACAGACGCACAGGAAATTCCGCCTGAATATAAGGCAGAATTTCTTTACTGTGCAGGTGACCGAGCACTGGAATGGATTGCCCAGAGAGGTTGTGGAGTCTCCCCCACTGGAGATATTGAAGAACCGTCTGGACCCAATTCTGTGCAATGTACTCTAAGGATGACCTTGCTTAAACAGGGAGGTTGGACCAGATGACCTACTGGTCCCTTCCAACCTGACCCATTCTGCTATTCCTTGGTTACAAGGCCTTTAGCAAAGCAGTGGGAATGCTGACAGATCACTACAACTGTCAGCGCTGTTTCCTGAGGAGACAGTTCCTGGTGACCTGACCATCAGGAGAGTGAGGAGAAGGGTGAATGTGACATCATGTAAAGACAGGCACATATTAATAAGCTTCTTATTAACAATTTACGACTGTATTGTTAATGAGTTTTGTTTTGTGCTAATTAGATAATTTGGACAGTTAATGTTATCACATGGACTAACCACAATAAATTTTTGCTGTGTTTTAATTGACTTCTAAGATTTTTAATTAGACCAATGATATTATTTGAATGAGATGTATAAGATGTACTCCCCCAGAAGCCTGTTAAGTACAAAGATAAACATTTTCATACTTTTAAAAATTATTAGTAAATATTTTCTTTTTTAAAAATCATCATATAAGTTAACACAGCAGAGTAAGCTTTTGGGGTTTTACCCAGAGGGGTGGTTATGATTAAAAAAAAAAGAAATGCTCTTTCAGGCGTAGTTACTTTCATTGAGAATCAAAGTTTAACTTAGGATTATTACCTAGTCAAAATATATTTCAAATCAGTTGGTTGCACCCCATGCTCATGACAGACTTAGAACTTATAAACTGTGAATTTATGTACTGAGAAGAAAAGACATTTAGTCTATATCATACATGGAGGGTAAGGCAGAACCAGTTATTAAACTTAGAATTGCCTATTTTCTGGTGCATTGCCCTAATCACCAGATCATCCTTCTATGTTCAATTTTGGATAATAAAGAAATGATATTATATGGATTTTTCAAGCTTCATTTCCAGTGACTTGTCTGTAACAAGGGTGCAATTTTATTGAGTTTGTCTCTTAGGTAATATTCTTTATCTCAATTTATTTTGAAGTTATTAGGTCTTCCATATGCAGTGAGTACTTTTTTTTTTTTAAACTGGTATAGATTAGTCAGAATCTCATCAGCAATGAAAGGACATATTCGGTTGTTCATGATGTATTTCCTTTTTCTTTTGCTGTGTAAGCAGTCACAATCCAACCTGTTCTTTCAAATTCAAAAATTACTTTGAATGGTGAACAATAGCATTAGGTCCAAAACCAAATCTTCTGACAATTTTTGTCAAAGAACTGATTAAATGAAGTACCTGTAGAAGGTGGATCATCAATTTTGTTTGTAACACTGTTAAGTATTCACACATGCATAATCATGAAGTTTTATGGATGTAATGTCCTCCTAGATCTTTACTTTCAAAAATCAGTTGTGTGCAGTAGTTAAATCAATGTGTAGCAATACAAACACATACTGTCAAAACATGAGTACAGCCTGTAGTTAGATAGACATTATGGAAAGCTGCAAGTGTGAACAGAATTGCTCCTTACCCATGTATCACTAACATTTCATGCAGTAAATTAAATTCTCCATAACTTCAGTGTTTATTCCAACTCCCAAATTCCTCAAAATACATAGTCAATCAGCAGTGATTGGGAGAAGCAATTTAATTATTGTCAACAAGTGTCACATTTGAAATTCTTCAGAGTGATTAAGTCAGCTTTTGAAATTCCCTTTCACATCAAGAATTTCCCTTCAGGGAAAAAAAACACGCATCTATTCTTTAATGATATATTGGAAGAGTCATGCAATTTCTCTAAGTGACACAGCTAAATGCTACAAACGTGCAGAGTGTGAAAAAATATTATCTGAAATGTCAGTTTGCACACACAGGTGTTTGAACTCATTTATATTGTTCTTCCATTTAACTCGGATAAAGCACATCTGATAGTTAATATTTGGTGCGTGAAAGTCTTGCTGAGCCTCATCATAAGCAAGTGCGTCCAATTTTCTCTCCCTACACTAAGTATGAAGTAACTGTGCATCAAAACTTATCACAATTTTTTCAGCTCATGAGAGTTTATCCTTTTTCAACCACTGCTTTATGCAGCAGAGTATACAGTTGTTTCAAAGTTATTGCAAGCACTGGAAGGAAGCATCTTTTCAAACCACGATATTCAGTTTTTCCTCCTATGGAACCACAGATAGCACTTCAAACAGGCAGATACCTTCTAGAGACACACATAACCCCATTTCTGTGGATCATGGGGGCAACAGTATCCCTGTCCTGTTCCAGCCGACCTTTCAACCCATCCAGAAAGTAAAACTAGAAATTCCCTAAGACTGGAAAAAGCATTTTGAGTAAAGAAAAATCATTCAGCACTGACCACAGCAGGAACCACAACTCCAAGAGCAAACACAATTCTCTTCCACACCAAACCCATCCCCTGTTTGTAAGAATTCTCAGGACAATGTTATCATGCTGATCTTTTATTTGAGATGTTAGGAGTATTTTTATTATTCACTGACAGCTCTTTTAATGTCTTTCTCCCCACCACTGTTTCCTCCCTTTCCTTCCTCTTCTCTTTCCCTGGATTACTACTGCTTCCATATATATAAATGTATATACACAGAACAAATGAAACAAGAAGTCATAGGAAGTTAAACATTTGATTTCTGTAGCTTTTTGTAGCTTCAATCTGACTATGATTTTCAGGTCTTATTTAGCATTTGTATTAGATCTGTTCCCTTAACAGCAAACCAGTGATTTTTTGGGTTTTTTTTCAAGAAAAAGAATCAGAATTGAAACAAAATACTTTTATCATTACAAAAGATCTGATCACGTATATAGCTGAAGTGGGAAATCAGTTATATGCCTGAGACTTAATCCGTTATGACATTCCTTGTGATGTCACAGCATAGAAGAACAGATAGATATTTCTCTTTGTCACAAAGCAGACTGACAAAAAGTGAAAATAGTTAAGAGTTTTGATGAATATTTAGAACAAAACCCCATTCAGATTCCATTGCAAACTTGGAATTCATTCCAGCTTTTTCTAAAGGTTAAAACCAGACATTTTCCTTTTTCTCTTGTACTGTTTTGTGTTTTTTCTGTTTACAATTAACTTTGCTTCCTGTTCTTCTGGCCACTAGTGTTACTTTTTCTAAACATCCCATGGATCTTTTCTGATTTTATGCCTCCATGTTTTAAAGTTTGTTTTTACTCTGAGATTGAAGAATGCATAATGGTAAGTTGAGTCAGTCAGCGTGTTTTGGAACATAAAAAGAAATTATTTATGCCAAATGAAAAAGTTTAAAGTACATTGTGCAAGAACATAAAAAATGTAAATATCTTCATAAAAGAAAGTGCTGGATAATCTGTGACAAGGTTTTTCATAAGCTTTTCTTCTTTAAAAAAAATGGGAGAAAAAAAGTGCCAGTTTTTCTTACTATTTCAAAATCTCTACCTACCAACTGCTTTTAAGAGATTTCAAAAATCTACATACTACACAAATTTTATACTTAGTCATTGCGGTTTAACTCCTGTAGGCGGCTCATGACGACGTGGCCACTTGTTCATTCCGCTGCAGTGGGATGGGGGAAAGAACTGGAAGAGTAAAAGTGAGAAAACCTGTTGATTTAAGGTATTTTAAAAGGCAAGCAAAAGCCGTGCACTCAAGCAAAGCAAGAAATTCATTCACTAATTCCCATCAACATGCAGATGTTTAGCCATCTCCAGGAAATTAGGGCCCCATCACATATCCTTCGGAAATAATAATATTATTGTGATACATAACGTGAATGAACTCAAAGTGATTCTTCAAAAAGAACTAGGATAAAATGTATAGAATTGTTTCTGCTTTGATAAGAAAGGAGGAAAGAATAAAGCATAGATTTATTCATGTTTTCCTTCATACAATTTCACTTGGAATATAAGAAACTAGTCATTTTGCTTGCAATAAAGGGCAGAAGGGAATGTTGTTAATGTCAAAGTTGCTTAGATACATAGCCCTACTTAAATCAATACGAATTAAGCTTCTAAAAACATTATTTGTAATCTGGGCCTATGGTCCTTGTACATCAGAATAATCAGGAGAGATTTAGTATGCATGGTTTCTTTCCCTGAAGGTTGAGCAAGAGCTGTGGTCAGCCAGCATTAGACTGACGCAAGATGAATGGATAAATAAGTTTCCCAGATTTGAGCTTCTATTGCAGACTGAGGCATTTGCACATAAGGACAACCCTTCTGTACTGATCAGTGATCCTCACCTATTCCAATGGCAACAGGCTTCCTGTGGGATTTATTGTTTTATAGCATTGCCATCTGTGCTGGTGTCATGTTGTGGATAGGTCTGAAAGCACAGATAGGAATTATGGTGACACTAATTTTTACAGGAAATATTGCCTGGCTAATAGCATTTGGCCATGCTCTCATTCTTCCACAGCTTTAACTGCTCTGAAAATAAAGGAATATCCATCACAGTAATAAAAACTGACTTTATGGTATTGTCATAGACACTGAATTCTCTCAAAGATAAGAAACACAGGCTTTTCTTAATTGTCAGCTATTTTTAGTTGGGGGTTGGGGTGGGGTTTTTTGGGTTTTGTTTGTTTGTTTTCCTTGTTGTTACCTACTTATTATGTAATCCTTTTGGGACTGGGGGAGATGATGATGATGATAATAAGATAAGGTGATTTTGACATCTTACGTTAATAGAAAGTACAATTTCAGAATCACTTTGCATGTTTCCACAAAATTTAAGTCTTTCTTTAATTAGTCATTTTGTCATTTAATGTTTTTGAATGAAATTGATTTCAACTGTAATGGCATTTCAGAGAGACATGGTGCTTCATTGTAATTTCCATGAATCAGTGTGCTTTGTGATATTTCCAATTTGATATATAAATGAAGATAGAAAAAAGAAAAGTAAAAGGAGAAAGAAAAGGAACACTGAAAAGAACAGAGTAGAATTCTTAGAGTGGAAAGTAAAACTGTAAGAAGTTAAGTTAGAACTTGAAAGAATCATAGAATCATAGAATCAACCAGGTTGGAAAAGACCTCTGAGATCATCAAGTCCAACCCTTCATCCAACACCGCCGTGGTTGTGGACCATGACACTAAGTGCCACATCCAGTCTCATCTTAAAAATCTCCAGGGGCAGAGAATCCATCACTTCCCTGGGCAGCCCATTCCAATGTCTGATTACTCTCTCTGTAAAATTTTTTTTCCTAATATTCAACCTAAACCTCCCGGGGCAGAGCTTAAGATCATGCCCTCTTGTCCTACTGTTGGTTGCCTGGGAGAAGAGGCCAACCCCCACCTGGCTACTACCTCCTTTCAGGTAGTTGTAGAGAGTGATGAGGTCTCCCCTGAGCCTCCTCTTCTCCAGGCTAAACAACCCCAGCTCCCTCAACCTCTCCTTCACCAGCCTAGTTGCTCTCCTCTGGACCTGTTCCAGCACCTCAATATCCTTCCTGAACTGGGGGGCCCAGAAC
This sequence comes from Lepidothrix coronata, assembly GCF_001604755.1. Lineage (NCBI taxonomy): Eukaryota > Metazoa > Chordata > Aves > Passeriformes > Pipridae > Lepidothrix > Lepidothrix coronata. The sequence goes on along the minus strand of NW_016690236.1, from coordinate 2,806,575 downwards.
TGGACACAGTACTCCAGGTGTTGCCCCACCAGTGCTGAGTACAGGGGAAGAATCACACTGTTCCTGATACAGGCCAGGATGCCATTGGCCTTCTTGGCCACCTGGGCACACTGCTGGCTCGTGTCCAGCTTCCTGTCAATCAGTACCTCCAGGTCCCTTTCTCCCTGGCTGCTCTCCAGCCACTCTGTCCCCAGCCTGTAGCGCTGCATGGGCACCGCACATTGTGGCGAAAGTGCAGGACCCGGCACTTGGTCTTGTTGAACCTTGTCTCGGGGTATCTGTTGTATTGTTAGGTTTTGGTCCGTAGAGAAAGAAGACACATGCACACAAAGAGAGATGAGACGAGGGTGTCTGCTGCCTCAGAGCAGCAGGCAGCTTTATTGAGGTAGCTGGCCCCGACTTTCCTACACACATACTGTAAATATATTTTTACAAAATCATTCAGGAATTCACACCTGCACCCTGAAACAGCCTGTCCTTGTACTGCTTATCATCTTCTAGCTAACTCCCTCATACTTCAGGCTGCTGTGTCCATGGGAACATTTAATTAGCCTCACTGTTCTCATGGGAAAGGCTTTGTATCATCTAATATTTCAAGCTCCTCGAGTTCCAGGGGCTCCAGGGGCGCCGCAGACCTGCTGCTTCCCCCCACAGAACCTCATCCCATTGGAATCAGCCCAACTCTCCAGGTCCTTCTGAAGAGCCCTCCTGCCTTCCAGCTGATTGACGCTCCCCCCCAACTTAGTGTTATCTGCAAGTCTGCTGATGGTGGACTCAATCCCCTCATCTAAATCATCAATAAAGATATTAAACAGAACTGGGCCCAACACTGATCCCTGGGGGACACCACTAGTGACCAGCCGCCAACTGGATGCAGCTCTGTTCAATACCACTCTCTGGGCCTAGACCTCCATCCAGTTCTTAACCCAGCAGAGGGTACCCCTGTCCAAGCAATGGGCTGCCAGCTTTTCCAGTAACATGCTATGGGAGATGGTGTCAAAGGCTTTGCTTAAGTCCACAAGACTCTTGGAGAACTGAGAGGAAGCCAAAAGGACACAAAATAGTCTGTAAAAGAACAGAGATCTTTAAAAAAGAAAAATTGAAAGTTATACATAAATCCTAGAGAAGCTAAGAATGGAAAGAATAAGTAATAGCGAAAACATCACCTCAGAAAATCATGGTCTGGGTAGCACTATATACTCACCAGACAGTTCACAACAGCAAGAATGTCTAACAATTTTCTGTATTGTAAACACTGAATTTTCCTATTAGTGTGTTTGGTTTCGGTTTTTTTAATCCACTCCGTCCTCAGAGTGTACCTTATTATCCAAAAATCTGAAGACATTGAAGCAGGAGGAGAGCTCGGTAAAACACAGATGTTCTAGGTTTTTTAACTACTCCAAATGACTTTGGAATCACAGAGCCACGGTTGTGCTGAAGGCAAAGAGATGAAGCTTTCTTTGCTTCTGCAAAGCCATCTGCCATACCCCAGTCTGCGGAACCAGTCCAGGTGGTGCACAACCTGGTTAATCCAGGCTCTGTCCAGTTGGATACACAAATGATATGTTTATGCTAAGAGGGATTTTCAAGATTCTTTAGAGATAAACATTCAGCTGGCATGTTCTGCCTCACTGCTGTTGCAGCAGAGGCCAAGGCCACCACAGCAGAGCCTCTGTCTTTCCAAGCAGTGGTGCTCAGGGTTGTATTCAATGGTACTTTAACATGGATTCAGCTGCAGCTTGCAAGCTGAATCTACATTTTACAAATAAGAAGTATTAGAAATACCATTTCCATCTTCACCCAAGAGCTAGAAAAACTGTAGGAAGACTTCTACTGGCTTGAAAGTTACCTCAAGTAACAACAGTCACACACAAAAAGCCCCCAAGACAATCTGTGATGGACATTCAAACAATCAGATTGCTGGTTGAAACATCAAGTGGGACAGAGGAAAGAAAAAGGGAAGTCTTCCACGGAAAAGTAGCTGAAACATGGCATATGACTCTTAATCTTAGAACATAGTCACTATGATCAATATTATCTTCAATGACAAATGTAGCCTGCTAATATGATGTGATTTGGGGTAGCTCTGCAAGACAGTTGTCTATGTCAGGAAGTCTAATACTAATAACATATCACAGGAATAAATTATGGAGTGTTCTGAATTTTTGTTATTTTATTATAGTGGAACAATAAATACAGAATGCCAAGCAACATGTAAAATTAACAAAAGACATGAAAAAATAGGAAAGTAAATCAAAAGAGAAGCCTGAAGAAATCAGAAGGCAGAGAGGGGGAAAAAAAATTATTATTCTTCAAGCAACTTGTCTCAGCTTTGATGTTGACAAATATTTTTTTGTTTTACTGTATACCATGACAGTGCATGAAAGTAACACTCATTTGGAGTTTTAGTATTTAGAAACACAAAATGAGTGACAATAAAATAGTTCTGAATAAGAGTAGGCCCTTAAAAATTATTATGTTAATAATGGTAATAATTCATTAAGAGATTAATTGTTCTGAAAAGAAAGTCATCAAAATCCTTAAAGACTTTTTGATTTGAGTCTTTATAAGCTTTAGACTAATTTTGAGTGGCAGAACTATTTATGCCCAGTGCCAACTACTTCTTCAGAAATGAGCAGCCGAATTGGAACCTGACTCTAGATCTTTTGCACCCTCAAAAAAACCAGAAGATTTTAGGAGGCTTCAGACTGATTGCATACCTCTTGGATCCTGGAGTACTAACAATATCTTCATGCTCAGCGTGGAACCAACTCGGTTTTGATTTTAGATTTCCAGAGTTTGCTACTGAGTTAACAGATTGAGCGCAAAATTTACAACTACTGTTGTTTTTCTCTTTCAAGTGATTTGTAAGACTACTGGAGGCAGAATCTGGTGCCAGTGTTAGATTAATCTCCTTGCTGATATCTAGAGGCCATATTGATTGGTAAGACTAACTGTAAATCTACCCAAATAAAATCTTGAGGAAATATATTACATACAATAAACTTTAAAACCTTTTAAGGCCACATCTTCAAATGAAAGTTTGCCCGCAATGACATCAGATTTTATTGTCACTTTCTACTTCAACTATATTAAGTATTTACAATTCCTTCCCATCTTCCATTTTTTTTTGAGACTTCACATATAAAAAACCCCAAAGATATCTATTAGCATGCAGCAAGTAATAGTAAATGCAACCACTACCATTTTTCATTGCATTCTGTTTTGCAAATGTAATTGTTAACTTCTATACACAAGTTTTCAAATAAATAATGGCAGAGTCTGAAACCCTAACACACAGTACTTCCATTTATGGAAGCAAAACACATTCTTGAGCAAACTGTGTTACTTCTAGCATTATTGCAGCATTGCTAAATGCCAAAAAACTATAGGGAATTATTCAAGAAAAGTTACAGCCAAACAATTTTTTCAGTCAGATACTGGACTGAACCTAAGTTTTAAGAGTCAATTTTTGCCTTTACTTAAATAGTGCCATTCTAAATTGAATCACAACATATCTTGGTTTTTGTGAACTCTAAAATGCATTGGACATAACTCTCAAACACGGCCAGCTGTACCAAACAGACTGCAATTTAGCACGCTTAGGTAGGCAGAAATTGTCTAAATTAGCTAGTACCAGTATAGATTTTTTCAATTTAAGAGAATAAAAATAACAACAAAATCTATTTTGTTACCCTATAGCAAGTTTCCATGTAAAATATTTACACAAATAAAAGTTAAAGACATTATCACACAACTAATACAAATCTGAACACAAATATTTGTTTAAAAATATACCTGAAAGAGATGAGCACAATTGCCACAATCTTGCAGTTAAATCAAACCCTTTTACACTCATCTTCAATATCCCCTTCTTGCTGTATCCTTCTCTGCCTTTTTTTTTTTTTTTTGGCCTCCTTCTTTATATACACATGCTGACATTCAGGTTCAGGTAAAATATAACATATTTTCCCATATCCTGAAAAGTTTTAAAACAATCATTGTGATAAACATAGTAGGATACTATTTGCTCCACAGATTACCTATATCAATTAGCTGATCTTTCATGATAGTTGGAGAGAAGAGCACTTTCATATGAAGATTGATTCCTATCCTAAAACTAGTGTCCATAATAGGTAAGATTAATCACTTCTCTATTGCCTTTGAAATCAATCTCAAACTATTTTCCACATTCACCACCTTACTTTCTAGCCAGATAAAGTGAATCCTGTCTGCACTCTCCAACTCAAGTACTTTATAAAAAAATATCTAGAGTACTTAAATCCCAACTCAGTATTTATAATTAAATATTATTCATTATTTAAAATTGTAAACTCTTAGACATGGTCATATAGGAACCTTTACAGAAATATTAAAAGGTGTATTTCAGAATTTTTGTGGTCTGCAAGTGTTAGACTATATCTGACAATCTGCAGAAGTCTGGAAAATAAATTTTGGCAAAAATTTAGTTAATGCAGATGCATGGGAACAATTGTCAACTGGATGAAATGTACAGGTGCTTTCTCAAATTAATGATGATGTGGATCTTAAGCATGACATTTGTTGTCCTTGCAAATGGGGAGGGAAAAAACCTAACCCCCTCAAAAGTCCCTCCCTGCCACTGCCCCCAAAAAAACCCCAAAAAACACATTAGAAAACTTCTTTCATTTCCACCAGATACAATCAGGCCAACTCACAGATAACAAGTAACTTGGAGAAGATAAGACAGTTAGAAATGGTACATCCTAATAGAATAGGAATAGACTAAATGAATTCCAAGTGGAAAAATTTCAGCCATCTCTGTGAAAATATCTTCTACCTATTCTCACAAAGAACTAAAAGAAAAATTGGCAGGTCAGCCAGATGAAATACTCAAGGAAGGCCCACCAGTGAGTTATAGATAGTAATTCAGATACCAAAGGAAATAACAAGATTTTATTTCTTTTATGCCACTGAGCCTTAAATATGGGTATTAATCAAAAATCATTTTATGCATTCACTTCAGTATAAGTCCAGTTTAAATCCCTAGTAAAGGCGGGTGACTTTTATAGTTTTGCAGAAGACCTATATCAGAACTAAAAAAGTCTGAGATCTTTCAAGTCATTGGCACAAATCACCATAGTACTGAGATTTTATTCTATTTCTTATATTTAATATTTATGGCATAAGTACATGTACTTGGGCACTGCTGAAAATTAAAGCATCTTTAATGAATGCAAATTACCTAATACCTTAATCAAGAACACTAAAGATATGTAAACATGCAACTGTGACATTTCTTACTAGAGAATGTTTTTACTTACAAATGCTAGGTACCCAAACATTCATTTAATCCTAGAAAACATCAAAGTTATGATACAACATACAGTGTCTCAGAAAAAGGAGAGGAAGAGTCTCAGGGCTTATCCAGCTCAGCATATCTGAACAAAATATGTGCATGGAGCCTGCTGCAGTAAGGCACAGAACTGAACTCCAGAAGATCCAAGGGACAAATTCACCTATGAACATACGTAAACAGGCATTTAAAGGTAGAAGCTCATTTGCTTCTATTTAAAATTACCTACTCCCTCTTTTCTTTTTCTACAGTTTTCCAAGAATAATTATTCCAGTCACTCATGCAGTTGCTTTTCAAGCTGCAAAAGTTTAAACTACTACAAGACACAAGCACTAGGGGAGAATTGTCTCTTTGGAATCCCACTGCTAATTTGTACTTGCTTTTTTTTTTTAATGCTTTTTAAAAAAAAATATTTTAACAATCAAAATTTTTAGTATTCTACAGTGTTTGATAGTGAAACATTTGCATGTAAGCAGAGAGAAAAAGAAAGTGGTTATTGGAGTTTAACTCTCCAATACATGAGCTCCTTTTCCTTCTATTCACAGGTTGGCTTTCATTGTTTCCTAGTGTTTTCTTTTAAAATACCTCAGTCTCACAAACGCTGCAACATAGATCTTTCTGTTTAATACAGAAATCATGAATGTGATTTAACCACATGGGTTAACTATGGGTTAACAGAAACAGGGAAAACCTAACACAGATCTAACTTATGCAATAGGATGTTAGTTATTTCACAGTACTTTGATTCTACATATTTTGTCACATTCTATGAATTGTTGGTTGAGTACCAAATGTAGTACCAATAGGAATTCATAATCAGGTAAAATTGTCTGTCATGTTTGTGGGGTGAAATTCACCTTTAAAAGTTCATTTTCTTATCTTCTACAGCCTAAGGCAAAAAATTTTCAGTCCAGGTAGAGAGATTTTGCATATTTTCAGACATGTTCTTTTAAAAAAATATGGTAGTTATGTCAGTAATACATGCTGAAAATACACCACTTAGCAGTCTTTTTTTATCTCTTTAGTTTATTCTACAAGTGATTAGTGAGACAGAATGTATCTCCTATCTGCCTCTTAATGCATAGTGGGTTATTTTCTATAGAACATGGAAGTACAGTCCACTGGAGAGAATAAAAGAGCGCATTGGCATAGTTTAAATATCTGAAATACTTCCAGACATGAATGTTTTTCATGTAACCATGGAATTTCAGGATATTCTCAAAATTAAAAATTAACTGTTAATACCAATTGAGATAGATAGATAGATAGATAGATAGATAGATAGATAGATAGATAGATAGACAGATAGAAAGACACAATTAGTTTTGAGCTTTTCGAAGCGTTTCAATTAATTTTCAGGGAAATAAAAAAAAATTATTAACTAAATTGATCTTGGCAAACTAAATGAATAAAAAAAATTGTCTAAATATTTGTCAACCATACACAGGCATGTTCATTTATTCTAATCTTTGTGCAGCTGGAGCACTTAAATAGATTGTATATATCACCATGTCAAAGATCAGATATAGTAACCTGAAAAATAACATCAGCTTGCATTAGTCAGTTAGAAGAGGGATGTTCCCACATGACAGTTCCCTGCTGAAGAATTCACTTCCTAGAACTGGTAATTCTGAGTTAAATTTTCAATAAAGTATAAAAACCAAGCAAATGAAAACCCCAACCACTCACAAACAGAACAAGTAAGCTCATCAGTGAAGATTTCCAAATATTTCATATTCATAATATGAAGTATTATATATATTTATTATATATATATATATATATATAAAATTAGGGTACCACATAGTACCAAGGTGTATTCACATACATCCTTTTGTGAATATTTTCCATTAAAAATGTAGGCATCTATATTTGAACTTTTTCCAGAAAGTAAAATGTTTTTTCTCAAATAAGTAAACATTTCTTCTGAAATCCATTATGTGAAATATAATATTTCTAGACTGTCAAAATGGAAACAGGAGGTCCTAGTATGATTTATTTCTAAACTATGGTGTAAAATTAAGAGTTTTAATATTCCTTAGGAAAATTATTTCTTTTTAATGGCATAGCAGATCAGTGTTTGTTCTAGAGTTGTTAGATTTTGTGCATGGGATTGTAACCCGTGAAGAAAAAATTATACTACCTAGAGGATTAAAAAACCACTTTTTTTTTCCACTAGAATAAAACAGTATTCAAAGGATCTTCTATGACAACTAAAGAGATTTTTGAGGTAAGACCATAAAACTTAGTACACCTTCTTGTGCATAATCTTAACAATTAATAAAAAATATTGTCAAGTAATTGGAACCAATTTTCTTTTTTTGACAATGCTTTCAGAAGTTTACTTTGTTCATTAAAATTTTTCCCGCATTTTCTTTTTCATACTTTAATCTTAGAACCAAGCCAGCTTAAGGACCCATTCTGGAACACCCTAATAAGCTGTTTGACATTCAGTTTCAAGTAGGATGCCAGCAATGAATTGACACAGTAAGTCTAAGCCTTGACAGCTAAACATAGAAAAGTAATGCTTATGAAGTATTTAAGATCCTCACACAATTGCAAGACTATACTGTCACATTTCCAAAGGATGCAACATTCAGACTAAAAAATAGCATTGCTATCTTCAATTCTATTCTTATTGGACTGGGGCCAAACACGTTTTTCTTATTTGTTCAACAGGTGAAATTTGTCATCTATCTTTTCTGGTTCCTACAGCTAGCAATGTTTAGCCTAGTTCATTATATATAAGAGCCTATCAGAAAACAGAAGGGAAATATCCTGTATTTTATCATCCTTATCCACCCTCCTCCCGCCGTTTCTTTGCATCCTCTACTCAACACTAGCACCCCTCAATGTTAGTTCCTCAGGTACCTTTTTCTTCACCCAGTGACCAAATACCTATTGTTTTTCCCAATTCTGTATCCAATCTCATGCCAGAGCCCCCGTATAATTTTTTCCAAAGTTTATGACTGGCCTTGAAGGCACTTGGAGCCTACCACTCTACTCCAGCCCCGTGACCTGTTGCTCTGGGACTTGTGGCTGATTGTTAACACAAGGCTGTCCATTACAAGAGTGTTCCTGCCAGGGCACTCATTGGAACACCCTGCCAAGCAGGAACAGAGTAGTTTTGTGTGCCCATCTGTCCCATGCTGTGCAAAACCACAGAGACATGGGCTGACGAATTTTACGATATATGTTGTTCAAACAGTTTGAATATCATTAGCAGTTTAATGAAAAGTAATCAGTGGTTTGAAGAGCAGTAAACATTCTTAATAACCCTTTGCTGTTTCCCACCAGAATCAGTGTCAATGCTTCCAGGACAAAACAATCTATTATCATCGAATCATTGAAAAGTATCTTCCTGTCTGAGCCAACCCTGCTTTTCTTAGGGAGCAGATGGGTTGTTTGGGTTTGTTTATTTGTGTTTTCCTGGTTTAATTTTTTTGTTCATTTTTCTTTTAAATAATTTCTTTGAAGAAATTAGAAATGGAAACTTTTAAAAATAATTCATTTTAAAGAAATCTCCTACAAAATAATCATGAAAATAATTATGCAGATTTTGTAAGATTTTAATACTGGCAATAATGGAAAATAAATTAAATCTTGTGTATACAAGGTGTCACACTAACAGTGTATGATGATATTGTCTTCTCCTCCTGGCCCATCCTTTTCTTTACCACAGTGTTATAACCCTTCACACACTATAAACCTGTTTTCCTCCTTTGAAAAAAGAAATAAAAACAAACCACAAAAAAAGCCCCACAAACACCCAAGCCCTCAATCCCAAAACAAAACTGAGAGTGAGACAAAAAATCTGCCATAAGTTAGAGTAAAAGTTCAGTTAGCTAAGGATTTTTCCTCTGATAGGCCCCAAAAAGTGAATGCTTAGGGTGAAGAATGGGATGCTACTTCGAATATTCTCTCATCCTTCATCTATTTCTAAACCAAGCATGGTTTGTGTCTGTCAAGCATGCTTAGGGTATGCATTATCCAGCAGTTATCCAGCCTCCTCTTGAAGTTCATGCAAATTTCCCATCCACAACAAACTTTGACAAGGAATTTCACAACTGTGATCTGTTACATGAGAAATGGCTTCATTACTTCTTTTGAGCCTGTCTCCTGTTACCTTAATTTGATCTCTCAAGACCTTTTTTCACAGAAGAGATGATTAACTTTTCCCTAAGCTTCCTTTAGAGCCTAATTTTGTGTTCCTTTTCACTTTTAGTTTATTCCCCCTCATCTATTTCTGAACATCATTCTTTGCACAAAGGTTGCTCCAAGGCCTTTTTTCCATCCTTCTTGTGCTTCTCTGAACTGTTTTCCATTCCACTACCTCCATTTTGAGATGAGGGATGGAAACTCTGTAGAGGTGACTTCTTCATTTTTTTTCTTCTAAAAACTTTTGCTTTCAGTTTTGTTCCCCAATAACCGCTGAGTATTATATTTGTTCATAAATGAAACTATATCAGCATCCTGAGAGTTTTAGCTTGAGTGGTAATGCTGTGGTCTGCTGTGAATTCATGGGCAAACACATTTCCTAATAATTTTTGTTGTTTTCTTTTAAATCAGTGCTGTTTAAATACACAGCCCCTGCACTTCCTAGGCTTTTTAATCTCTTCTTGATCTTCTCTCATCTTTACTGCTCATGTATTTCCTTGCCTTTTCTTAGAGCTGAAAGAACATCAGCCAAGGACCATCCAGTATATAGAACAAACACAATTAAACTATTTACTCTGTTCTTAACAAAATATTGCAGTGATATAAATTCAAGTTTTTGCCTTTATAATCCTCCATAAGATAAGCATCTACTGATTTTCAATACAGTTCGCAAAAGTGTTAAGGGTGTTTCGGAAGAACTGCCTGGGTTTGTGCAAGTGGTATAACAAGAAATTAAATATACATTGCCCACTTGTGAAAGCAAGTTAAGAGTTCATGATGGCACCTAACAGCAATAAAAGCATGAAATCCCATGCTAAGAAGAGCTATTTCAATTTCGATGCACAAAAAGAAGTCATTCGTTTGACAATTTTGTGTGTTCCCGTGGGCTGCAAAAGCCTGCAAATCCCTCCATGACTGTGGGAGAGATGTCAATGCACATTGGCAAATATGCTGAACAAGGACTACATTTCAAGTGAGACTACACCATTCAACATGCTGAGGAGAGTTTCACATATGAGTGAGTCTAAATGAGTGGCCAAAATCTCCATCCCCTCAACAGAACTGATCCAACAAAATCAGTAGGGTAGTTGAAATTCTGTTTCTTAGACATCTTGTTGCAAAGAGACTTCTATCTTTAGATATTGTTTTTGTAGACATTTTATGCAAAACATATCCCAGTTCTGTCAGTGTTCAGCTAGCAACTTAATGACCTCAAGCCTTCCAAACTTCTGGCATAAATACATGTTTTCATGCAAATACACACTAAAATTGTCAGTAATATACACTCATGTAAGAAAAAAGAGGTGAAAGAGCTCAGGACTGGTTTCTATTCCTGCCTATGAGTCAAAAAAAAAGAGAAACTGTGGCTAAAACCACTACAGTGTCAAAAAAGTACATGAAAACCATCACACTCTAATTGTGTGAAAAAAAAAAACCTGACAAGTAATAGGAGGTCTCTACAGGTTTCAGCTGGAATAAAAATAATTCTCTCCATAGTACCTTGTATGGTGCTATGTTTTGCATTTTTGACTGAAACAGTGTTGATAAAACAAAGGTGTTCTATAAAAGTATCTTTTTATGACAACATTTATAATAAAAAAGGAAGCCAAGTGCTACTTGTTTTAGCCATGTCACTTATGTATGAACTGCTGTACTGATTTTCGGATTCATAACTTTAGTTTTCATCAGAGTAGCTTGTTTGTCTATGTTTTGGATTTGTGACCAAAATAGTGTTGATAATGCAAGGATATTTCAGCTATTGCTGAGCAGTGCCTACAGAGAGTCAAGAACTTTTCTGTTTCTCACACTCCTTCTCCAGCGAGGAGGTTGAGGGTGCACAAGAAGCTGGGAAGGGATGTGGCGAGAACAGTTGACCCTGATTGACCAAAGGGATATCCCACACCATATAACACTTTTTCTCAGCAATAAAAGCTGGAGGTAGGAGGAAGGGGGACGTTCAGAGTTCAGGTGTATATCTTCTCAAGTAACCATTATCATGCGATGGAGCCCAGTTTTCCTGGACTGTTCATGACTGAACACCTGCCTGTCCATGGAGAGTGGTAAATTAATTGTATGTGTGGCTTTTGCTTTCCATATTAAACTGTCTTTATCCCAACCCATGACTTTTCTAGCTTTTGCTCTTCTGATTCTCGCCCCCTCTCAACGTGGGGGAACGAGCAAGAAGATGTGTGGGACATAGCTGCCTCCTGGGGTTAAAAAATAACAGAAATCTCAAAATTTTTCATTAACTTATATTATCTCACATTTTAAAGTCATGAAAATATATAAATTAGCTAAAGTACTCAATTCTTAAGAATCTGTGTAAAATTTAAAATATTTTATAATATGCATAATAAAGTAGATAAAAAATTAAAAAGAAAGTTAATAAACACTGGAAGTGTTCAAGCTCAAATTAAAGTCAAACTAAAAGATTGATTTCATATTCAGTTTCAGAAGGTTAGAAAACTTTCAGAAATACTTGGATCTTTTAATTTAATGATTTCTCATCAATATCTCCAGATTCCTATAGTTTTCTTTTGATTAAAAAAGCAATAATAAAAATACCCACTTCAAACGTTTTTAAATTAATTTAAGTTATCATGCTCATCATACTAAGAATTTCTGGGAAAGCATTCAAGTCCCTCCACACACTAGATCCCATCAAGGACTCAGAGTCAACATATATACAAAAAGTAATATATTCAAAAAATATATTCAAAGTATATTCAGTACCCCCTGAGCTATGCTGGCCCTCTTTTCTATAACTATTTTTGTCCAGACGAACTCTGTTATTAAACACTCAGAGTTATTAAATGCACAATTTAGCTGGAATTGTTCAGGACAAATTCACTCTCAGTGATCCTTCAGAGACTAAATTTATTCCTAGAAAAAGAGAGAACTATTTCAACTTTTTTTTCTTTAAATATGTATTTGAAAAAAATTGCACTTCCATAACATGGAAGGACTATGTTCTGGATATGATTTCAAACATAACCAATAGATGAATACCATTATTTTTTCCAAAAATATTTTAAAAATGTCAAATTTGTTACAATATTAAAGCATCACAAGTATTAAATATCACAAGCCATTATGAAGACTAGACATAATTTTAAAGTTCCCTTATTGACTCAAACCTTTCTGCATTTTTGAGAATCATTATGCTGTAAAAAGGAAGCATCAACTCTCAAAAGTGATAGGTCTGAATAAGACTCCAGACTACTGTCCAGAGATGGTCTACACCACCAGCAGTAGCAAAATTAAGGTTGACGTTGTTTGTTAGCTTAGGAAAGCATAGGAAACTGCAATTGCCATTATGCTTTTGCTCTAACAATCCCTGAAAAGACATTCAGGGCAAGAATGAGATGGAAAAAGAGAGAATGTCATACAGACAGGGACTAAATCTAAGTTCCCATGTCTCAGTTAATTCCTCTTGTTTTTTAATAATGCTTTCTGCCTGCTCCTTCCCACTGAGGTCAGCAGTAGCTTTACATATATAGAACTTGGCTCCCAGAGATCATTACTTAATTAAGGTACAGAATAAATGTGCTGTGATGCTGTTCATTAATCCAAGTGATGAGAGTAGGTCAGTGCTAAAACTAACACAGAAATAACAATGGATTTTGTGTCATGTCAGTACCATGTTTAAACCTCAGGGAAGAACTGTCATGGTCTACTCGTCCAACTGCAAAAGCTAACCTCAAGCTGTGTTTTGAATAACTGTCACAGGAGAGCAAAAGCTACTTCTTCAGAGCCTCAGGCTTCCAGACTGTTTAGTCTATCATGATGGTAAAAACTCTGAGGAGGTATTTTCTATGTGCAAAACATTTTTAAAGTTATGCCTACATGATTTTGCATAAATATATTTCCATTTTTATCTTTGTGTCAGCAAAACACATTGCTGAATCACATATTTCAAACAAAGCTTCAGCTATCTGAAGGAAAAAAACTAATCACAAAGATATGACCTATATAAAGGCCATGTTTGACATTAAAAATTGGATGTCCCATCCCTGGAAATGTTCAAAGCCAGGTTGGATGGGATTTTGAGCAGTCTGGTCTAGTAGAAGGTGTCCCTGGTCATGGCAGGAGAGTTAGAACTACAGGGTCTTTGAGGCCCCTTTCAACCCAAATTGTTCTGTGATCCTATGATTCTAATTAATGACATATATAACTTAAGTTACTAAACATGACTTGATTTAAATATGATTTACTGATTTTCAAATAGTCTCTAAAACTTTCATCTTCAGTAAAGGAAGAAAGTAAATATTTTCTAACATAGGCTCAGGTTGAATACTCATTTCAAGGCCAGCATTTTGGTCCATAGACTAATTTACAAAATATATACATTTCATGATAGAGTGAAATTAACTACTTTATACACAAAAGCCCAAGGAAATGCATTCTGTCTAGACAGTGAAATCCAGAAGAAGCAAGATCTGAAGCTGTTGCTCGCCTCTCAGTAGTTTTGGTTTGCAACCAGCACCAGAACTGCTTTCTAATGCATGAAGCCAGTGGCTCCTCCTTCTGGTCTTCTCATGTTTCTGTTCTTTAGACAACAATCAGGCAAAGATAGAACAAGTGAAAAGGTTCATCTTAAACACTCAGCATTCATTCCATGGCAGAACACAAATTTGGTGGCTTTTGAAAACTGAGAATTGAAATAACCAAATGGCAATTACTAAAATCAGAACATATTACTTTACAGTGAATCAATCATTTTCTGCTTCTCAGAAAGCATTTGCATGCTTTTTCACTTAATAATTATTAGCATACCTTTCAGTGAAAAGCAATAATATTCTGAGTAAAACCTTAGACATTTAAACAAATAAACAAGATTACCAAGTGTATAATCTTCCGTGTTCTGCCTTCTCTAAACAGCTGTTGAGATCTTTCCATAAACATAGTCATTGACAAAGGCATGAATTATACATGTTCAGATGGTACTGGAAATGGCAAAGGCAAGTTAGGAAGGACTGTACCTGCCTGAGGAGCAGCAACTCGACAATATGTACGACTTTGCTATATAATCAGGTAAAGGTATACCAGCAGTAAATAACATGGTTCAGAAGAAGAAGAAGAAGTTGAATAGGAAATATAACTAAAAAGTAAACAAACTCTGCATAAAAAAAATAAATCATAAAATGATGAGCTACCAAGCAAAAAAAAAAATAATAAAAAACAACCAACCACAAAAAAAATAAAACCTGTCAAAGGCTGGTGAATCACACAAAATCCTTTGCTTTATGCAAATCTGAATTGATTCTATTCTTAATCAATAAATCACTGAGCTAGTGGGATGTTTAGAAAAATCAAGGTGTCATATTCTGGGACAGAAAATATCTCAACAGCTAAGAAAAGTAAGAAATGAAAGATAAAAAGATTTAAGGCAGAAAAAGCAGAAAACTTGATGCACTCATTAATATCTACAGATCTTTTAATTGTAGGAAGCGATGTTGAATTTACTAGTTGCATCTGCAGTGTAACAAAAGACAGAAAAGTCTGTAAATTTTTAAACTCCTTAGGCACACATGTAGATTCAGATAATCAATGTAATAGAAATAAAGTTAAATTGGAGTTTTAGAGTAAGGCATGAGGCTTCTGTTAGTCCAAACCTAGACTCCTCAGGCTATTCAACTCTTATTTAATTAGTTCCTTTCACTGAATGGTATGAAAGTATAAGATATGAAAAATTGAAAGAAAAATGATCAACTTTTTCAGAACACTTCAAGCACTTACAGATTCATTCAGTAAACAAACTGAAACTTTGCTGATGCTATGAAACTGGGAGGGAGTGATTGATATGCCTGAAGATTGTGCTGCCATTCAGTAGGACCTTGACAGGCTGGAGAGTTGTGTGGAGTGAAACCTACTGAGGTTCAACAAGGACAAGTGTGGGGTCCTGTACTTGTGGAGAAATAACCCAAAGTACCAGTGCAGGTTGGGGGCTGGCCTACTAGAGAGCAGCTCTGCTTTTTATAGTATGCATTAAAGTAGAACAATAAGAATCTATGTAATCTATATTAGGGAACCTAGATGGACAAAGGTTCAACATTTTTTAAAGGAATATGAAGAATATATCTTAAAAAAAAATCTCATGTTGAGTTAGGCAAGGATCCTTTTAAACAAAATAGGTCTTGAAATAGGATGTTTTGACAAAGCTGGTGGTACTTTATTTTCCTGTCCTCCTTTTGGAGATATAAGAAGGAAAAAATCTAGAGTGACCAAAAAAGGAAACGTCTACAAGACTTAGATTTTGTAATATTACTTTCTTTTTCAGTTTCAAGTGTCTAGTTACTTCAAATTTCTTTTGATAGTGTGACAATTTAACATAAAACTGAAACAATTGCTGAATATAGCAAGAAAGTTTTCTCTTAAAACCAGGAGAAACCTTATTTTAGAACTCATACTTTGATATCAGAAAAGCAAAGAAAATTACTATGAAACTTCAGTTAGTCAGTACCATCATATCCTGGTGGTTAAACTAAGTTCTGTGCAACAGATTTCCAGTTTTTCTTTTAATTTTATTATGTAGGTATTTCTGTGCCTTTCCCTAAGCCCAGGTGGACATGAGCAGCTTCTGAATGCAAGGTACTCTATTGCATTGGTATGGTACCAAGGTACAGTTTCCCTTCTTGATGGGAAGAATACAAGGTACAGAGTTTCCCTTCTTGATGGGAAGAATACATCATCGTATTCAATACCCCACTGATTTTATTATGTAACTTCAAGCTGGCTTGTGTGTAACAGGGTTAGAGACTCTGCACAGCACATTAACACTTGTTTTCAACCTAAAGAATAATGTATTTTTTAAACTGTTTGTCCTGGGTTTCATACTTCTTGCACATACCCCTTAAAGTGCTGAGTCAGATTTTCATGAAGAGCAAAGTATACCTTCCTCCAGTTTGAGTGCGGACTCATAGTGGTATATCTGGTTGTTAAGACTGACACTGTATCCATGAGACCATGACTGGCTCCCCGATGGTAATTTCAATATCAAGAACTGCCATCCCGTGCCCCCTTCTTTCCTTAGACCTCCCACAAAAGGGATTCTTATAGTTCCAAATTCTTATCTGGAAACAGCTATCTTCCCTCCCCACCCCAATCATTATTTTCTCTGTCAACATCTATCAACAACTATCAATACCTTTTTCCTAGCTTGATGAAAGTAAGAACATATATTTTAACATCTTCTTAATCAACTGTTTGTTCATATATCAGAAATTAATCATAAATTTTATTTTATTATTTGAAAGCAATCTGAATTTAAGAGATCCTATACAAATGGTCAGTTTAGTGCAAGAGAATACCCCTTTTTTAAAATGTAAAAAAGCAACAGTGAGATGTGTGGACTACAGACAGCCAACATTCACTTACCAGAGTGGGATATCAACAAAAAGAATTTCACCCTTTATTATAAGTTTCCAGTTAATGAAAACATTCTTTCATTATGAAGTCTGATACTATAAATAAAGGCAAAAATAAAAAACACTTTAGCAACTGATAAAGTTGGGTTATTGACAAAAGGAGAGCAGTGGCATTAGATTAAACTTATTAAGCTTTAAATGATTTCTGAATAGGTTTCACAAGGCTATAGTATTCAATGAAATCCTAGAAAAAAATATTTTTATACAGCTACAATAAATATTATTTAGTTCAAAGATAATGAAGAGTCAAAAAAAACTATTAGGAATTCATTTTTACCAATATTCACTAAGAGCAAATAAACAAGAAAAATCAATACAAAAGAGCGTGACTAAAGAAATACCATCATATCTTGCTAAACTATGTAAAAGTATGTCAAGCCATCGGTTCAGACAACTAAACCAACAAAACAGCAAAAAAACTCCACCAAACTCCAGTACAAAACCAACAACAGATAAAATCTGTTGCTCTACAAACATTAGGTCTGGAAAAATGATTTAAAAACAAAAAAAGGGTTCAACTGTCAAAGCATGAAAATATAGATAATCACAAGTAACGTTTCCTTTAGACAAGGTCAGGAAATCCAAAAGCATTTTTTTCCCCTTCAGTTGATAATGTTGCTCCTATAGCAGTGACCACCTGGTAAGCATCTTATCTAACCACCTTGTGAGCATCTGAAAAAAAAAACCAAACAACAAAAAGCCCCCAAACAAAACACAAAATCACCAACCAACACAAAACAAAACAACAACAACAACCAAACAAAAAAACACCAATCACTAAAAAACTCCAACAGGTTCCAGAAAGTAAAAAATTCCATCAAATTTCTTAGAAATATTATATTATTATTACTAAAATCAATCAATCAAACAAACAAATCTATAAATGAAAAACAAAAGTTGTTTTTCTCTGGAATTGCCAAACTTAAGTCCGTTTAAATTCAATTTAAACACAGTCTGCAAGGTTTTGCCCAATGTTTAATAGAGTATTGAAATAGTCTTATAAATGGACTACTCACATGCATAGCTGTTCTTTAGACTGTATATCATGTTTAAATAAAGTATATGTTTAAACAGAGACAACATTTTTTAATTAGTAGATAGATTGAGAAACTAATTAGTAGAATGGCAATGATGAGTGGGACTATTTCCGGAACTCTATTCTTGAAATAAAAGGTTTATTCTTTTTCTCCTAAAACTGCCTTCAGTGGCCAAGAAGTCTCTGACCTACCTCATCATTGTGAAGACATGATGGAAGGAAGCAAAATGAGTCTGGAAATCTAATTTCTTGTAAGAAGCTATTGACTATATTTGTTACATGGGAAAAGAGCTCAGTGTGGATTGCTTTATTACTTAAAAACTAGGATATTAATTACCTGAGATTCAGTCTCTAATAAAACATTCATGCTGCTTTGTGAGGGTGGAAAATATGTACAATAGGCAGAGCAAAAATTCTGTCTGAACATTATTTGAATATAGTTTAGTGCAGAAGTGTTCTTCAAAAATATCATTGATCCTAAATATTAGTCATCAGTGAAGGATGTGAAATATTAACAAAACCAAGCTTTTTCAATAAGCTCTCAAGCTTGTTTTCCAATAATGTTGAAGAAATGGATGGATCTTAAATATATGTATATGCAAATTTTCAAAACAGAGGAGTGCAGATAGTTTGCAGCTGAGTTAAACAGGAATTATTTTAATTTGCATAATCTCAATAAATATTGCTTTTATAATCTAATGACTAAGTCATGGATGGTTTCATTTCATTGTAATTGTATCATTAATTTAAAATTAAGACTCAGCAAGGACAATGAAGATTACAAGAAAACATAAAGACACTTCTCTAGCATTGACTTATAACAATTGTCTATGACATTGACTGTTACGAGATCAAATTGTGATCTAAATTTTACCTATTTTCACCTAGTTCAGAATGTAGACATGATTTGTTTTATTTAAGTCACTACTTTACAGTCTTCTAACCAGGGAAGAAGACCAACAGCACAGCTACATCTAGAATAATTTTTGGAAGTATGCAGCATAAATCAAAGTGTGGAGAAGAAGATAAGGCAGCAGTGGTGTTGGAGTGAGACTTAAAATGTAGGGTGGTACTGATCTGGTTTATGGCCCAAAAAAGACTCAAAGTATGTCTTGTCCTCACATATGTGTGCCTGGGAACTTAGATGCCCTGTTGTGTCACCTGATTGAGAAAGCTCATGTTGCTTATATTACAGGTTGTACCATAATCAGTGCAAACAGACAAACTAAGGATGAGTGTGCAATCATTCCCTTACCAAGCACACCAGACGAACACCTTTGCCATTTCACAGAACCCATACAACCATTAGGGCTAATCTACCAACCAAAGAATGGTTTGAGCTTAATCTTTCTCAGATATGTTCCCAAATAATGCTCTCGGAAAAATGAAATTGCACCATCACAAAAAATAAATGCTAACATTAAGTTGCTTAAGTCAAGAGTAACAACTAAAGGACCGCATGGTGAATACCTGTGGGTTTTACTCCACTGAATGGTACAGAGGCCATATGGTTCCTTTGGACATATTTGCAACCAAAAACAGGTTGGTGCCCAAAAAGGAAGAAAATAAAAGGTCATATTAAATAAAAACACATTTGTGTCATATAGTGTCAAAAACATAGCCCAGACCCAGGAAATGTCAAGTCAAATCAAGTCATAACATGTCTCCAATGCAAGGTCCTGTGTCTGATTGTACCTCATATTGGGCATTTCACATTTTCAAGTAGTTGCATATGAAGACTTGTACAGTATATGCTCTACAAGGGACACATAACAATCTTGTCATCACTACTTGTTTTGTGTGTCCTATACTCAACATCAGCCTTCCAAACATATGGTAAAATCAACAGTTAACAACAAAGTTTTTATATTTTGGCCAGGTACCTCTGTTCTTTTTAATTTTCCCCTACTCCAGAACTGCTTTCAACTATGCTCTTCTGTGCTAGAAGACACCTATTTCAGTTGAATCCCCTTAACTGAGCAGAAAATCCTGTTAAGTGTCTGCTGTAACTGAACTTTATGTACTGCATCCATCTCATCCAAATTTAATTATTTATAAATTGAGTGCCCACTGTAAGTTAGACAAATAGTGGAAAAGTACTGAAATTCCTCAGTTGTTCAATTTTTCATAGCCTAATGCTTTTTATGGTAAATTAATTTTATGAAGGTGCTTGTCCTTTCCACAATTATTGTCTAAAATACAAGCTTTGATAAAATGATTAACATTTTTTGTTGGTTAATGTCAATGAAGATAATTCTTATGCCCACTACTTATAGCAATTCTTGAAACCAATATATTATTCAGGGTGAAAAAGGAAATTTTTCAAGATGACATAGATGTTTGGAACAACAACAGACATGTGGAAATAATTCTAAAATAAGCACAATTAACCATAGCAATTCAATTTTCCTAGTAAATATCCCAGAATGAGGATTTTTGTTCCGCAAAGATCAATCAAAGTAAGCATGTAATTAGAAATCTCTTATAGGAATTTATTTACCTGTTTATGTTTGGTGTTTGTCACTAGAACCTGATGGCTTATTGAGAACTATCATTTTTCACTAAATTTATCCAGTGTTAAGTACTGGATGCACATAATTTCCAGCAGTCTTATTTTAAAAGGCAATTATTGGAAATTAGCCCTGAGGCAGGCTATTCACACAGATGAGAACACTAGAGGCACTCCTGGACAGTCTATGCTTATTGTCAAGGTCACACTGAACTCACTGCCTCAGAGCAGTACCTTTCCATATAGTTTTGTGGTGGGCTACCAATGTGTTACTCTACAAATAAGGGCATAAAATTGGAGAACTGCAGGAATGATTACAACTCTGGTGACAACACCTACCGATTTCAGGGATATGCCTCTATTTCTTTCCTAGCAATAATCTGCCTGTTCTAGTTACATCAGCGTCTTACACCTAAAATGAAGAGACACTTTCTAAATAAGTTATGGCTGTTGCCTGTACAGTGAATTGAGATCATAGATTTCTGGCATGGTACATGACAAACGGTTGTAAAAATGAAGACATTGCTAGCAACATATTTAAAGTGCAGCTTGTCTGAGTGTTCTGTTTCCCACTAAAAGGTGTAGCCTGCCTTTGTATAGAATATGTATAAGACTTTGTCAGTTATACTGGGCTTATCATTTCAATGCTAAGTGTAGACAGAATATTTCAGAGTAGTTACTTGTTGGGTGGACAGATCTAACACGTCCTCAGCACTGCTAATAAAATTGTGTGGGATGAGATCATGGTCTCAGCATTTCTGATGCTATGTGAAAACATTTTGTCCCCTGGTGCAATCAGCAGACACAGCACCCGTTCTCACCCTGCAATAACCTAGCAACAGCAGGATGTGCTCACATTGCCAAAATGTGCAATTAACTCCCACTTCACAAGGTGTACAAACTCAGAAACTCTGCTACCTGTGGCTTGTTTCAAATGTCACAGCATGCTTTCCAAATCATTTGAGCAACTGATTTGCTATGCAGACCTACACACTTCTCGTCTTTTTATTTTTAATATAAAACATTTCAATAAGGTTAATCAGCTCTCACTGTATGAGTAGTTACCATAGATAAATCAGATTCTTTTCAATGGATAGGCTGAGTAGTTTATTTTTTTTTAAGAGTCTTCATTATCTCAGTCATTACCTGTTTTTAGGTCCTACTTTTATTACACAATCACATCCATCCTTAAAGGTAGAACTACTGATTACCCCATACTGTTTGTAAGTTGGTGCATTTTTCATGACATGACAGGGAAAAGGACAAACAAACCACTGAATGGCAAAACTTGAACTAGATAAACTTACCTCACAGAAAGTATAAAAACAGTCTTTTTACAGCATCAGACATTCATAGCCAGGATGATCCCCATATTCTGTCTGGCAAATGTAGTCCCATACGTCCCTGGAGCTAGCCAGTCTTTGTCTGTGTCCGCAATTCAGCGCTATTCTTGGCCAGATTACTCATGTGCCCTAACAGAGGGCAAACATAACTGTTAAACTCCTTATGACTCATATCAAATTGGGAAGGACTTTTAGCATGATAATTTTTTTCTCAATTTTGAGCACAGGAGAAAAGCTGAAGGTTCAGGAGAGGTTCAACTCCGAGTTTTGATGAGGGGAGGAATGCTATACTAACAAAACTATTGAGAACAACAACAAAGACAGAAATAAAAAACATTAGTCCTTACTTATTTGAATGTAACAAGATAAATGGGTAAACACTTTTCCGTACCTGAGAAGATACTTACATTTTCCGACAGAGTTTGTGAATCAATAAAATTTGTGCACATGGTAAAGAAACACGATAACAAATTGTGAAAAATTAGTCACAAGCAAAAGTGAGATAAACATGTTTGCATTCAAATTATATTTATAAATAACAAGTAATTTTAACTGTCAAAGCATATTACAGCATGCAGACCTTTTGGAGCTGTCTAAAAAGAAAGAGATGAATGACAAACCAGTGATTCCTATAGCAGGTGAAGTGAAAGCTATTTGTCCCATATGTCTGGAGCCCTAAAGAAATATACAATATCTACATGTGGAATTTAACTATACAGGGAGACACAGATTTGATTTGATCTGAAAATGGCCGAGACACAATTTGGATTTGCTTGTTGTAAGAGACGGTTTCATCTCTTACTCCTTTTTTATGTTTTCACATTGACCGCTGTGGTGGATAAAATGGCAGATTCTAACTTTAATTCCTGTCAGGCTGTCTTCATGGTCCTGGTAGGACATTTTTAGACTGCTTGCCAGCCCCCCTGAAGAGTCTACAGCAAGGAAAAGTTACATTTTCCTGCTGTGGCAGAACCAGCCTGCCTAGATACCGACTGTCTCGCAAATTGGCAGCGTGGAGGAGTCTGCCTGGAGTCAAGCTGGCCAGTGAGCGTCCACCGTGGGGTATTTAGGGCAGTGCCCAGCGTTGCAATGAAGTCCAGTATAACCGGAGGTCCAGGGTCCTGTTTGATCGATGATCTAGTCAAGTTTGGTCCAGTCCTGGCCCCACTTCTCGCTCCGTCCTGCTTGTCTCTGTCTCGCCTGCCTGCCTTGTTTGGTGCCACTTTGGCTGCCTTCGTCCCTCCTCTTCTGCTCCAGCTCAGTCAGTGCTACCCAGGTCCAGTTTGGTCAGCTCCAGAGCTCTATCAGTGTCCCCCAGGGTCCTGTGTTGGCTGCTGGCCCCCACGCCTGCTTTCATCCGTCATACCTGCCTGTCGCCATCCCACCTGCCCATCCTGCCTGCTCACCACCTGCTTCCATCCGCCCTGGCTGTCTGAGGACATATGCACCCGGTTCTTCCCTCACTGGTGGTGACAATTCTTTTGTAATTTAGTTTCGTAGCTTTTCCCTTTCCTTATTCCCCCTTCTCCTCCCCCCTTCCCTCATTTTTACCATTTACTTATTGGTAAAAATAAAGTTCATTTTGTGTTTGAGACCTTAACATTTGGATTTAGTGCCTTAATCTCATCTTCGTAATATCCATTTAAAGAACCTTGTTGCAGCCACTAACTGGACTGTAACACCTGTTCATCTACAAAAGTGCTGAAATTTTCTTATCTTGCTGTATTTGTGTACCAGGCTACTTTGGAATTAATTCCAGATTGATTTTAATGAGCAAAATCTGCAAAAACAATACAGATAGCTTTCTGCATTATAGGAGCACATAGAGGCAACTGGTTTTGTTTGTGTCCTCAGAACAGCGACAGAAACTTCCTCTTGCTTTGTCCTTGGACTACTCAGGAATAAACAGCTGTAACCACTAGTCCACAAAACCTGTTGTCAACACATGCCCCTTAAACTATGGTGCATCCACCACTTCCAAGTCCACAAAGTTGTCTGCTTGCAGTAACAAGCAGATGCTCAAATCTACTGACTCACGCTGGTATGAATGGGCTATACAGATTTAATGAGCACATTTGCCTGTCTCAAACACAAAGATCACAGAAGGACTGTGCCATGAGATAAACACAGAAGGGAGGGACAAAATGGTGGTAACTCCACGCCTGGTTGAGGCAAGGTGTAGTTAGCTCATCCTGGATAATGCATCCAGACAAAAATTACCACTGTGGCAAACTGTGTAAAGATGCACTGCTCATATGCCTATCACCTGTCAAACAAATATCACCTCAAATTATGGGACAGATGCCATCTGTGACCACCAACAAACACTGAAGCCCTCGCCTTGAATATGACCTGAAACTTGGACTGTAAGTTAAACCACCATGGTGGGAACTTGAGATAAAAATGGTACTGTTGTCTGAGTGTTATCTCAGATAAGGGTGAGGTTAGTAAAGTTGAGGGAGAAGAATGCATCACTGATAATGAACAGAAAGAATTCAGAATTTATGGGCCAACTCAGCAACTATGCTAAAATCAGCTCTAACTGGGTAAAAGGTAATTCCGGCAGGGGGGAGATTACAACCACTGAATCACAGACTACTGACCCAAGAAAACCACCGACTCAAAAGAAAAGAAAGACTGAACATGGATTAAAGAGCATGCATTAGCATTAGAGAACTGTGTGGCCAATTAACATTTATTCCTTTGTTTGCTGAAATGCATAAAGAGAGAAAAATTTTGAATGACCTTGGGACCCCCACTACCAAGAAGCCCAGGGTGAAGAAGGACCAACAGGATGACCTTGGATCCAGGGGTTGTGACTATATTCTACTTCATCTTTCACACTCTCTCTTTCCTTTTCTTTCTATTTCTTTGTATCTCTCTACCTCAAGTTCATTGTTTAATAAAATCTGTATTATTGACTTTGGCATATGGTTTCATTTACACCTTAATTAGGGTGGAATTAATATCAATAAAGATATTAAACAAGACTGGCACTAATACTGAACCTTGGGGAACATTACACGTGACCAGGCTCCAGCTGGATGCAACTCCATTCACCACCACTCTCTGGGCATGGCCAGACAGCCAGTTTTTAACTCAGTGATGAGTACACCTGTCCAAGCTGTGGGCTGAGAGCTTCTCCAGGAAAATGCTGTGGGCAACTGGGTCCAAGACTTTGCTGAAGTTCATCTAGACAACATTCACAGCCTCTCCCCCATCCACTAAGTGGGTCACCTTGTCACAGAAGGAGACCAGATGATTTGCTCCCTGATCTTCCTCAGCATCAAGGATCAGAGTGACAGGGCTGTAGTTCCCTAAATTCTCCTTCCGTCCCTTCTTGTAGATGGGTATCATATTCACTAACTTCACAGAACTATAGAATATGCTGAGTTAGAAGGGACTCACAAGGTTCATCAAGTCCAGCTCCTGGCCCTGCACAGGACACCCTAAGAATCCTATCATGTGCCTGAGAGTGTTGTCCGAACACTTCTTGAACTCAGACAGGATTGTGCTGGGACCACTTCCCTGGGAAGCCTGTTTCAGTGCTCAAGCACCCTCTGGGTGAAAAACATTTTCTGGATTTCCAGCCTAAACTTCCCCTGACACAGCTTAATGCCTTTTCCTTGAGTCCTGTCACTGGTCATGAGAATGAAGAGATCACTGCTTGCCCCTCCTCTTCCTCTCATGAGGATACTGAAGACCATCTTCCTTCAGTCTCCTCTTCTCCAGGCTAAAAAAAATGAATAAACTCAGCTACTCCTAATATGGCTTCCCCTCTAGACCCTTCAACATCCCTGTGACCTTCCTTTGGACACTCTCTAAGAGCTTAATGTCTTTCTTATATTGTGGCTCCCAGAACTGAGCACAGAATTCAAGGTGAGGCCACATCAGTGCATCACCTCCCTTGACCAGCTGGCGATGATTTGCCTGATGCCCCCCAGGACACTGTTGGCCCTCCTGGCTGCCAGGGCACTGCTCACTCATATTCAATTGGCTGTCCATCAGGACCCCCACCTCCCTTTCTGCAGTGCTGCTCTTCCAGCCCCTTGTTCCCCAGTCTGTACATACAAGCGGTGTCACCTCATCCTAGGTGCAGAATCCAGCACTTGCCCTTGTTAAACTTCATGCAGCTGGTGAATGTCCATCTCTAATTTGTTGAGATCTCTCTCCAGGTCCTCTCTGCCTTCGAGGGAGTCAACAGCTCCTCCCGCTTTAATGTTGTTGGCAAACTTAGTATTCCTTCCTGTCATGCATCCAAGTCATTAATGAAGATGATGAAGAGAACTGGGATGAGGATGGAGCCCTGCGGAACCCCACTATTGACCAGTCATCATCCTAATGTAAGCTCATTTCCTATGAATCTTTGCACCTAATCCGTGAGCCAGTTGCTCACCTATAATGGAACGTGGTTATTCAGCTGTGTGCTGGACATCTTGTCCAGAAGGATCCTGTGAGAGACAGTATCAAAAGCTTTTCTGAAGTACAAAAGGTTGACATGCAAACCATTTTGCTCTTTTCATATAGATAGGAGCTATTTTCCCCTTACTTTCTGTTTTGGCAGAAAATTATGATTCTGATCACCAGGGACTGGATGTGGCCCCAAAGACAGCATCAAGTATTTTGATAGTCTATTTTACTCTTGTAAAATAGATATTTGTGTCAGTGTGTCATTTATGTCTTCTCCATAGGACAACTCAGCCTATTCCTTTTGTTTCCACCCAACCAGTTACTCTGTAGAAACAAATGCAAATTCAGAGTGAGTAAGGAAATTGGTCAGAGATGCAACTACAGTAGTGATTTCAGAGTAGATGTATCCAGAGAACCTCCCTTTAGCTGATCTTGAGCTCAAAAAACAGTCACACATAGGTGAGTGCATGTAGTTAACAACATCTGCCAATTCCAATTTTTAATACTCCTACCTAATGAAAACATTGGGGTTTTTGTATCATCTTTAAAACACCTTTAAAAAGTCATTGTTTGAGTTTGGCAGCTGCCGTGGTTTCAGTATTGAGCAAATCTGTTAAACACACTCAGTGATATTAGCATTAGATGTTACTGGCTATAGTAATTATAGCTAGCAATAACTATAGCCCCCTTCCTGCAACAGCTGCAGAAAGGAACAGTATTTGAACAGCCTTCTCAACCCTGTCTGGATCAGGTTATTCATATTGGTCAGTAACATTAATACTAAGATGCATGCTTCTCCAAGGTTATAGGCCATACATCTGAGCATGAGGGATACAGGAGTTTTTATAATTTATATGTAGTATCATAGAAATTTAATTATTGCCTAAAGTAGTTTTTACTTTTCTACCATAATAAATATTCCATATTTGAATCCCAGTTGCACAATTTTAAATAGTGTTCCATATAACCTACTTAAACAATTACATTTCTGAAATTGAAATAAATATTTATTTTATCAACAAAAGCTGAGGAAAGAAAACATAAATTGTATCCACTACTTAATTTTCTATGAAACTCTAACCTGTAAAATGGGAGCTGTCATTTCTGTGCTGGGGCTGGCTGGCAAAGGAAAAGAGAGCTGTTCCAGTGCCACAGAGTTAACCTGCATCTGTAATGTCCAATTTTTGAATATGTTAATTTAAAGAAAAAAATCCCTCTTCACACTAGGAAGGCACTTTCACACAAGAGCATAAGAAATGAAAATAACTGCTAAGAGATCTGTATTTGTATTGCTACTTTGAATCCACTTGTGAGCTTCAGTAAATTTTCTTTCTGAGGATAAATTTCTTCATGCCATGAAACAAACCAACAGCACTAATTTTACTTTATACCATCCCTGTTATCCACTGAAATCACCTGAAATGAACTAAAGTCCTCCAAAAGCATAATGACCATTATGTTTACTTATTAGCATCAGAGAAAGCAGTAGTTCAAAGCAGGTCATGCACAGTTCATTATTTACTATGAGTTAATTATAAATCTCTCATAAATACCTTCTTTTCTAAGAAAGGAAGACTCATTAAGCCCTCTGTAACCTTTGAATTTATTAGCATGTTAAAAATAAATTGTTAGAGATAAAAACTGCCAAGTAAACTATAGAATTTTTTTAGGCCTGAGAATTTACAGGAAAATTCAGTTACTGCAAAGAAAATTATCATTCCTATAAAAATTTATTCTGGTTGCAGAATCGCATTAACTCAGATGATGAAAAAAAAACCAACAAATCGAAAACCAGAAGAGCAGTCTTGCTGATGCTACAAGAAATTACTCTTATTATATTTCTTGTATTCTATTCTTCATTATATAATTTCTATGCTGGATGCTGACTTAGTGTTAATTTCGTTTAATTTGGTTGGTTTGGGGTTTTTTTCCCCTGGACTTTCTCATGGTTCTTATGGTCTTTTAGGTGGTCTAATACTTGATTTTTTTGTGATCATAACTAAGAATGAACAAAGGTGAAGACCGTTTCTTTACTCAGAGTAATTTTTGCAAAGAATGTAACCCTTTTATTATTGTTTTAAATTAACTTCCATTTTTTATCATTGTTATTAGTAAAAACATTAATTCTGTCTTTGCATAAAGCAGACAAAGGGTTTCTGTTTTTAAATCATAGCCAGAGCCATTTTCTATTTGAATTGGTCATGTATTTATAACATGGATCATAATTCTGCACCAATTATGTAGGGGAATGTTTGTTAAACCGTTACCGACTATGACCAATCTTGCTGGAATATTTTCTACACCACTGCAGTTTAGAAATATACTGCACATATACATGCACAGGCACATACTTAAATAATGGTTTCTAAAGATAAGCAGTATGTATACTTTCTTATCTGACAGTGCCTGTAACTTCAAAAATTAGAGGAAGGAAGTTTCATACGTGAAGCCTTAAGTCTGTGTGCTGCAACTAGCCTAGAATGATACAGAGTAAGTATCAATAACTCGCACTATGGAATCTTACATAATTTTAAACAATTATCAATTCTCATACAATTAATACAGGTTTTTTTTCATTTAAGAACTTGAAATACTGCTGAAATGAAGACAGTTGAGTTTTTTACAGCAATAACCCTAAAATTCAATAACCTTAAAATGTTTTGACATCTCCTCAATTACAGAATGAAAGCAACATAATTTAACTGAAAAATGTTATTCCTCTAACAAACATTGTCCCAGTCCAGTGGAAGATTCAATTTATGTAAAGATAGTGAGAAGGAATGTTTGTGTATTTTCCCATACTGGACTCCAAAAGAATAATAAGAATTTTATACTTCAGTTTTACTTTTTAATATGAAATAGATCTTGCAATTTCTATTACAAATATTTCCATGGAATGGAAATCAGTGTCTATTTTTCTTGCAAAATGAACATGATGATTTATTTTGAAGATTTTATTTTTTTATTATTTCAGAGAATTGCTTAAATCATAATTTAAAAATTTTGTCATCCTAATGAAATAACCGATAAAGCAGATGGCCCAGATTAACTTTCAATTGTCAAGCAAGATGGAGAAATATAGATGATTTATTTTGGAAGATGGTTCTGTAAAAATAATTTTCCATAAGAGACAGCCTGTATGTTGTATGTGGCATATGCAGAGAAGAACTGACTTCTTTCCAGCATGTGCTTTTGTATACACACACTTGCAGTTCCTCATTGCAACTATTCTGTTACACGGTGAGCAAAGTCAAATTCTGGAAAATCCCCCAAGTCATTTTATCTACAACTGAATCATAGGGTGTTTAACCAAATAGGTTCAGTTGTCATTCTTGACTTGTCAAATAAAGGGAGGCTTGTTTGGTGAAGTTAGTTGACTTTGCTGAAAGCAAGATCAGAGGATGGACATCGGATTCTTTGTTCATTGTTTCTTTTTAAATAGCATCAATAAAAGTAGATTTTAAACAGCACTATTATATTGAGGAGCCCAAAACTGGGCACAGCACTCCAAATGCAGCCTCACTAAGGCTGAGTAGAGGGGCAGGATCACCTCCCTCAGTGTACGGGCAATACTCTTCCTAATACAGCGCTTCCATGTGTATAAAG
This sequence comes from Lepidothrix coronata, assembly GCF_001604755.1. NCBI lineage: Eukaryota > Metazoa > Chordata > Aves > Passeriformes > Pipridae > Lepidothrix > Lepidothrix coronata. Next base: position 2,776,751 of record NW_016690236.1, on the reverse strand, counting down.
ATGGCCTCTGGAATGAGGTGCTCCCTCACCTTTCTAGGGATTGAGGTAAGGCTAATTGGCCAGTAGTTCCCTGGCTCTTTCTTCCTGCCCTTTTTGAAGACCAGGGTGACATTTGCTTTCTTCCAGTCCTCAGGCATCTCTCCTGATCACCATGACCTTTCAGAGATGATAGTGAGTGGCCTCACTATGATATCCACCAGCTCTCTCAGCACTTATGCATGAATCCTGTCAGGGCCCATAGACTTGTGTATGTCAAGTTAGTCTAGGTGTTCTCTATCCCAACCCTCCTCACAAATTCTTCCTTCTGGCATTCCTTAACATAAGTGGTAGAGCCTCATTTGTCTGTGTTGGAATCACTAGGTCAGGAAGGAACTATCAGACTGTGTTTCCCAGACTGTTTCAGAGACTTCAGCGTTAGGAGTGATGACAGAGCACAAGAGTGAACTAACTGAAATGAAGAGAGAGCCCTTGGGAGTCAGGATAAACATTCCTTTAAACTAAAATTTGGCTTGGAGAATCAATGATGTCTGCATATTTACAATGGAACTTTTGAAAAAAGAAAATTGGTGGGTAAAAGTCATGTTAATGCTTCAGTAAAAATTTGACTTTGTCGTATTTGTGATACATTGCCAAGTTTATATTCATGCTATTTAACTGATAAACTTCAGATTTATTCTTGCAATCTAAAAAATAAAAAAAAGTCCCATAAATTTCAATACTTTTAGATTACTACATATAGTGAGATCAAGGTCTTTTAGAGTAAATGGTGAGATATTTTAATCTGATAGCAATACAGAAGGCATTCAATTGTCCTCAAGGAGAACTAAGTACTATTATGAATATTGTTAACTTGTAGAGCTATATTTTCATCATTTTAACCCCTTTTATCTTTTGAGGCCATTATAACTTGGGTCTACAATCTACATAATTATCTGCTACAAATATCTTCACAGCTAGAGTAAATTTGTTTTCTGTACTTTAAGCAATATGCAATTTAATGGAATTTGTTGCAGCTGGAAAAACAGATGCCAGATGTGTTTAAGCAGTCCTACAAATATCAATGAGTTTTCTTTTACTGATTACATTAATCTATGGTCTGTAGGCAAGGGACATATATTTTACAAATAAAATCTTATTTCATCAACCCCATCTAAGGAAGACACATAAAACAGTCTGTGTTCCTTCACTGAAGCCATTAAGGTCCAGAAAACTTCAGAGGTTCAACTTCATCAGCAGAAGGTGCTACAGCAATGCAGCCTGATCTCAAAATCCACTTGTTCAATAATGGGCTGAAAAGCATCTTCCATAGTTGAGGTAGCTCACTGGGTTTGTCCATACCACATGAAAAAGCCACTTAAGCTGCATTGCTGAGTGTGATTCTAGTGATTCTACTCCATACTGACAAAAACTTAAAAGAGATTTTTCTGGTGAAATAGAAATAAAAGAAAAAGATCAAGAAACTCTGACTCGAGTCAGATGCATCATTTCTGAAAACAACATTAAAATAGACCTTATTAATATATACTAATTACCTTCTTGAAGATTCTCAAATATATGACTCAAATTATAGATAAATCATCCAGATAATTTTCACAATGAAATTTTAGTTTTCTATAAAGATTCCATTTACACAGCTACATCACAAATTTGAACACAGTACTCAGTCTGTAGTTGGAAAATACTGACTACAGTTTAATGAGGAACCACAATAATTTACAGACTCCTTCAAAATAAAGTGACAAAATGATCATAGAATGATTTGTGTTAGAAGGGACTTTAAATCTCACCTTTCTGCCCTCATTTCCTCTCTATTTTGTTGTTGTTTTATTATTAGGAAGAACATGTACCGCCTCAATGGTTTGGTTAATTAAACAGTTAGGGAAGAATGGTGATTTTGCATTTTATGAAAGTTTCTACAGTATAACTTTATTTTAATTGGGTTTTTTTCATGTCATAGCAATACAAAAATACATTTCTTATTTTGTGAGATTTTTCCCTCTTGATCCAATATCTGAATTATATTAAATAGTATTGCAATGTCTGTTGCTAAGAAATAAGCATATAATTAGGTACAATCAAAGCCTAAGAACACAAGATTGTAAATTAAACAATAGGGAATATTAACTAAGTTAAGGTATTATATGACACATTTGTTTTTGTGACAGTAAGAAGTTTCCCGTCATGTCATTGGTGTAAAAAAAACAGCTTAATAAAGGTTAAAAAATGTCCCTGCATCCAAAAACCACGTTGGAACTTTTAAAAAAAAAAAGAAGGTAAAATAAATCCATTGGGCCAAATCACAGGATGGAGCATAAAATTATCAGCATAAAATTATACAAGAAGCTGACTGTTTTGTGAGACAGTAATTTACAATTGAAACAAAATCTCTAGGATAAGACCATTAAGATTCTCTATGTAATAAAATAGTTTTCTACAGTTTCTTCATGTAGATTATGAAACATCAATCGACTGGTAAGGTCTTTTACCACAGATTTTGTCTACGATTTTGATTCTTCCAAACTGGTGTTTTTTTACAAAATATTTCCACTAGCACAGGACATTGGGCAGATATCAGAATGTCCATGCTGTGTGTTACTCCTGCTGAAGTCAGAAACATTCTGTTGTGTTCAAAAGGTAGGGAACTGCTAACAGGCTTTTTTGAATGTAGGTAGTAAGTGGAGACTCAAGAGAGCAACAACAAGCTATTGCTAACAAACAGCAACAAATTCTTTTTAAACTGGAAGTTTCCATTGGTTTAAATGGAGATATGAAAAGAACTTTTGATTTCTTAGTTCCAGTAAGAAGTTATTGCAATCAAGGACTAAACATAGATATTGTATGAAACAAAAACTGTCTTCACTGTCTCCTTAGTAACAATAAAAATATTCTAATTCAAACTTTCATATCACCCTCTTGACAAACTGAGTAGATACTTTTACTGCTTTTTTTAATTAAAAAAAAAAAGTCATAGAGAGTTAGGCGAAGTAATTCTTTGCACGTGAAAACCCCCAAACCTAAAAATCAATATTTGGTCACAGATGTAGCTCAGTCAGCCATGTATATTTTGAAATAATCACTGAGCTGTGAAATTAACAATTGAACCAATAAATTGGACTTTTTATCTTCTTAGTTTCAAGAATAATTCTTATAAGGTTTTATCAATAGAAAAATCCAAAGTAGCTAAGTGTAAAAGGAACCCAACATTTCTATGACAACATTCAAAAGGAATTGTTACCAAGGAAAACAAATAATGTTAGATTTCATTTAATCTAGCAGCAGTTGGCTTCTGTAGAATTGCTGAGTGCAACTCCATTTGAAAAAACAAACAAACAAAAAACCCCACCTTTCTAGCGATGGTAGAGCTTCTACAAATAAATCTTTATAAATAAATACTGTAAGTTTTTCTGGATTACATAAAGGAGATACAAAAGTGAAAAAACAATCATTAACAGTAGTTCTTTTGCAGGTTTTTAAGAAAGATCGAACTGATTACTGTAGTTAAGTACACAGTATACCTATTTTGATTAGGGGATCAATTTTTAACATGGTGCCAAGTATGTTCACAGTAGGCAAACTTTCATTAAAAAAACCCAACTCAAACAAACCTACAAAAAAAAGAAAACAAAATCCCACAGCTCTTATCAGTTGTATCTATTCTCTTTCTCTACTGGCATCATCTGCAATAATGAACCTTACACTACCACAACGCTGCTTGGGTGTAGACTCCAATATGAATAAAGCTATACCTGTAGTCTCAGTACAAATATAAGGTGCTTTTGTACCTGATTAAGAAAAGGTCAAAATCAAATCTACCCATACAGGATTTGGCAGCTAGCTGAAAACTGACCAGCAAGGCACCAGTACTCCTGAAAAAAAATCTCACTTTCTTTATAAACTGCAGCCTTACCAATTTTGCACCTTATAAAAGTGTACTGCATAACCTCATTCACACTTGAGTCATATACCTTGCTGTATATGTACTTTCTGTATCAGGAGCTGCGAGGGGAAAAAGTGTTTTTCTCCTTCAAACTCTGCAATATTTATTGGACTTTTGTCCTTTCAAGGCGTTGTTAATCTAGCTACACTAGAAATTAAAAATACATAGTTATATCTACAATCAATCATTAGCTGTGTCACTGAACTCCTGGCCAGCAGTCCTAATCATGATGCAAGAAAGCTCTTCCTTCATTTAATTTCAAGATTAGAAAAACAGAAGCCAAATTAATTTCCCTCTAATTGTTACTGTAATAGAGTTCCCTTTGTTAATAGCTAAAAATCTTGAACTTTTTATTGTGATGAGCAGTAAAAATCAGAGTTCTTACTTTGTAAACAGTAACCTAGATAAGGCCGAGCTTTTAATTTGACCTCTTTTGAGATATCTCGTTATCAGACATCAGATTAGGACTATCGATGTCACGGTCTCCTCACCTTGACCAAGGTCTTTGTGGGATTGTCAGAGCAATATTGTGTTGGTGCTTTGCTGATCTATTTCATGAAAAGGCTCAGTGGCATATGTATTAGGTAACAGTATGTTCTTTTAATAGCTGCTGTCATAAGAGAGGAAACTCCTCTTTTATCACATCCACCTATTTTAAGGCATTATTTCCACTTGAAATGTTATTGAGAAAGACTATACTTGCCTAAGGTAATACAAATGTATTATGTCTCAGTAGAATGAAGATAAATCTATGGCACTCTTCAGAGCAATACTTCTTTGCAACCAGACCATATAAACAAGAGCTGTGAGTTAATTTCTTTCAAAAGCCCAGGAGCTGCTGCAGGAGCTCTGCTATTTCTCTGTAGGAGAAATAGTGTGTGGAAAGTCAGAGTTAAATAGGAAGGCAGAGGAAAGAAATGTGTATAAATAGTAAGTTCTTTAGAGAGAATAAAGCTCAGTAAATTCTGAGTAAAAAAAAAGTCTTCATGAATTAAAGCTTTATAGAAAATCTATCATGTAAGACTGTTACCAAATGGAAAACCATAAACAGAGATTTTTTTCTATCAGATGCCATAATACAGAAGACCCTCTCTATTTCTTACAGCTTTGCTGACTTTAGGAAGAAGCTGCTACTTGCTTCGGAAAAGCAAAAGCAACAGTTTGCAACCAACCCTGAGTGCTATAAACACATGAGGAATGAAAACATGGCATGTGTGTGTGCACACACAATGCCACTGATGATGAATGACTTGAGATCTGTAATGGACAGAGAGCCCAAGTTTCTCTCTCAAGTCTTTGTGAAGTTCATGACTTTCCTGGTCAGGAGAGCAGAGTTCTTTCACCGCTTCCACTGAGGCTCTGAGTGCTCATGCAGAAAACTAGAGGTCTGTGGCTTCTCTCCAGGTCACATTATCCCACCAACTTGTCAGAATCATACTGCTGTGCATTTGCACCAGCTCCAAATGGCTGCAGACCTAAATAATTTTCTCACGTATGTTCTTCTGAAGCTCCCCTCACCCCTACCCTGCTGCGCAGCGACATTTTCTTGCAACATCTTTCTTTCACAGAGCCTTCTGTGATGTTAAGTGTCAATTTGTTCCATCCTTGACAGAAAAAAACATTTGTTCTGGATCATGAATGAAAGAACTCTTCTCTACACTTCAAGTACAGCTGGAAAGAATATTTTATTTAAATGTTCTTTTCCTCAAAGAGAACATACTTATAAATTTATTTTTCCCTCTTAAACAAATATAAGGAAGGGAACACTGTCTTCTGAGCTACTAAACAAGGGGTAGAGGTCACAATTCAAAACTGGAAAGGTCCACAGTCTAAGGGTACTCTTTCCTGCAAGTGGCTCAACACGTAAGTCTAGAATTTCATTCCCTCTTTACAATTTTCCAATTTTAAAAAATTTACTGAAGGTTAGAATTTATTCAAGCCTAGAATAGAATCTCAAGAGGAAAAAAAAAGATTGAAAGACACGAAAGAATACCTGACAGCCTGATAATTAGGACAATTCCTTTTATAACTGGATTAAGTAGATTTATTCAATGCAAAGATTTAAACCTCTAGGCTATTTAAACTTACCCCCAAGAGACAAATGTTTCAATACATCCTGAAAACAGAACAGCTATAAATGAGTGTAATAAAGAAAACTGACCAGCATTTAAGTCTCTTATTTTTGGTCTTCATATGATACAGTGGTTTTTTCCATTAGGAAGGATTCCAGAATTAGAGATAATTGATTTCATTGAACTTCTATGCACATTGTTTCAACAGAAACAGTGTTTTGATTTCTGAAGTATATTCTCCACTCCTTGATTTTCTTTTGTTAAAGTAATTAAAAAAAAATTAAAGAATCAAGTGACAGCTATTCAGATTTGAATTCTGAGATCTAACTGACTGTGGCTAAACACCCTGAGATGTAAAGTAGTTCTCTTTCCTTTGAGAACATAATTATTCAACACTAATGACTAAGGCAGAACTGGTGAACTAGCAGTGAAGTGTGGCACTTCTGCTAAAGCAATATGCAAAACCAGGACAAAATGAGTCTCATATTTCACTATAACAATATTTGCACTTGAAAACTCTGGTTTGATGGCATTAAAATTCATGTTTGAATACCACAGGAACTAAGAATAATTACACATTTACTTTGCTGAACATAAGATTACACTAGGCAATGAAGTTTATGAAGTATTTATCCTGTTACTGACAATCAAAGAGTTGTTTTAGGCAAAGTCTCATTTCATGCAAGTGTGGTATCAAAAGAAATTTTTATATTCAACTTCCTCTTCCAGATTTTTGTTTAACTAGAAGATGACACCGGAAAAATAGTTATGAAATAAGACAAACCAAAGTAGCTTAGGAGAAAAGGAGGAAGAGATCTGTCTGCATGTGTCTTGGATGATGCAACTAAATGAAAGTAGCATTTAGCCTTGGCAAAAGGTGGCATTCTTGAGTAAGCTTGAATCACTTTTTCATTAAATCGAAACCCAGCTTTGAAAGTACAAGAGCCAGTGGTTAGGCTTTATGAGATGGATGTATGATGAGGGTACACACTCCCTTTTACGCAATGTTTCTGAGCACACTTTACATTTATTTTGATATGTCATTGCCTTATTAGCAAAATATTGCAGAAAAACACAAAGTCATTGTTTAATTTCACATCTTTGTAAACAGTTATACCAGTTTTTTTCTATTAGAAGATAGTGTGATAGGATTCTTGCCCATTTTTTAGAGTACACATTTTATATCCAAAATTTCTGAAAGTATGCTGAAAAATCTATTTACAAATGCGTAATAAGATTTGAGGACATGTTACAAAAACAGTGTAGTATAATATAGTATGTCAATATCTGTGTCAACAAGTTTCAGCAGAATATATGTTCTCAAGTACTTCACAGAGACAACAGAAAAAGACTTTGTTTTTAGCTTTGCACTGTTAAACCCAGTCTCACAGCCAGACTAGCTAATACCAAGGCAAGGAAAAATCTATGCTAGGAAATCCTTGCTCTGGGCATGTTCCAGATAGAGCAAGACAGTGTTGCTTGCACAAAGTCTACTGCTCCTTTGCCTTCAAAAACTACAAAGGTAAGTCAGACTAGGGAGAGACTTAAATCGTTAGCCCTAAATGATATTTTAATTTTCATTTAAGATACATATAGTCAGGATTTATGCAACAAATTATCAATTTACAAGTGAAGCATCCAAAATGCAAGGATTTTTTTTAATACAGAGTACTGATTTTCACTTTATCACACGTATAACTGAATTACTTAAAACTTCTAGTCTGCTGTTACTGATACTTCAGACTACTTTCTATTGGGTTTTTCTCAGAGAGATTATGCCAACTGAACCTTCAAACCAGTGAGAAGGAAAAACAAAGAACAAGTTTTACCATCCAGAGAATAAAATAGCTGAAGTGAGCCAGCTGAAAGCCCCACACAGAGCAGGAAGTAAACTTTTCTTCCTGAACAGTCAAACAATATGCATGGTTGCAAATTCATATCTAATCTTCTTCTGAGGTCTATTCAGTTATTTCTTCAGTTCTGATATCACATCCAGCACAGACGTGTAAAGTTAATGATGTAAAGTTAAAAAAAAAATCTTTTAAGATCTTTACAAATCTTTACAAATTTATAGACCTGAAGATCATTGTCCAAGAAGGTATGGAGAAAAAAAAGTAAATTAAATCTCCACAGAAATAGGAGACTGGAAACATTCATCTTAAGAGGCCAAATTGTCTAAAACCCTCTAGAAAAATCTTCGCTAGCACACGCTGACGCTAACCTCATGATCTCACCCTCAGTTCATAAGATTCCGAGTCCAAGCAACTGGAAGTCGGATAAAGTTTCCAAGTACACATATAGATGTATTTGGAAATAACAGCACAAACCCCCAAAACCCAGGGAGTTCAGTTAAGCTGGAGTCAAACTTCATTTTTTAGTTTTACCTGTGAAAAAAAGGTTTAAGTTTTAACTTTATAACACTATCTGCAATATTACATGAGCCCACACATGCTGCCAGGATACAGAGCCCCTCATAAGTGTTATTTCAGGTTATTAATATTGCTGTCACTGTGGTCATTCCAGTCCTAAAACATTCCCACTAGCAATGTATAAGCAAAAAAGGGGATACTTTGTAGTAGAAACGTAAAAGATGGATTGAGAAACAACATTGCAAAAGGAAACACCAAAAACCTATACCCAAGATGATGCACAACACCCTGACATGCAAATCCCAAACTAACATTTAAAAGAAACTCTAGAAAAGCTTACAAGGAATTCCTGCTAGGTGTAAGTATTGGCCAAAGCAAAAATACTCTCCTATTTACACACATCAATTCCTTTTCTTCTCCTGTTTAATATATATTGATTTTTAGATATGATATGCACATACATACTTTATATCAGATATTAAGTACATTTTTATTATGCATGGTGAGATAAGATTTTTATTGGACATATATTTTTTATGAATTTTATGCCAAGAAATTAGACCTAATTTCTTTCAAACACAACCACCAAGAACAGGTTTAAAATGATTTAAAAAAGTCACTTTAAAATCTTGAGGTGTTCATGCTGAAACCTATTCCACAAGCTAGAACAGAATCAATGTATTTTATTTTTGTTGCATTGTAGTTCCCATTAATGAAGAACCAAGCTCCATGGAGGTATCTACCTGTAGCTGTCTTGCAAAAAAACAGAGCAGACTGTATAACATGAAAAAAGTACATTAGTTTGTCACACTAACTCTCACATTTTTAGTTATTAGAGTATATATTTTCCAAATAATTACATTTGGAGCATAAAAACCTACTATCAAGTCAATCAATTTTTCATCTGCTTCTCTTTCCCCTTATTAGCTTCTTAAATAGACTAAAACTCAGTATTAGGTAGTATGTAGAAGCTTTATACTTCTGTCCAGTTTCACCATTTCAATACTATTACTCAATCTATAACTAGTTATGTGTAACAGAACCAACAATAGTTTTGAATTCTTTTTGTTTTAACACAATATGTCAAACTACAGTATTATTTCATAACAACACTGTTAAACATATTGCTAAATTTCAGTTTTTCCATGAAAGACTCTGTTAACTACCACAATTGCTCATAATGCAAGTTTCCACTAGATGTAAGTGCTTTAGGTAAATTGATTCTAGAAATATGAAGTTTATTTAATATTTTTATCTTTACTTTAAAAAATATACTTTAAAAAGACTGTGTTGGCAGCTTTGTAATCGAACATATTTTGCCATCCTGGAAGCTAACACAGACCTTTTTTTAAGACATAGAATCACATCAACTCATGTTACGTAAAAATTCTTGACATTCTTGACATATGCAGAGGAGCAAGAAAGAAATAACCCCATAAATGGAAAAGCTAATATCTTGTGCAAAGACTGACATCTCCACAGGAAAAACAAACCAAAACAAACCAAACAAACAAAACAAAGGAAAAAAAAACCAACCAAACAACACTAACTGAGAATCCTTAAAGGAGAGAGCTAAGAATGGACACTTGGTGTGGCATTGAGATGAGGTTAAGGAGAGAAGCCAAATGTGAAGTCAGGAGAATATAGGAGCTTACAAGTGTGACCAGGGAAGTTCTCCTTTATTCTTCCAAGGGGTGCATGAGTCAGTTACTGATTGGTCTTGCAAAAGTTGTCCAGTTGTCCAACCTCTCCTCAGTTTAGAATAATATCAATCCATCTCTCTTTACTCTTACTTAGCAGTAGTAATATTATGAAATTCAAATCCATATTTTAAGGTTGAACGTCTGTCAAAGAGACAGAAGGCAGCAGCAGACAACTAGTAGATAAGCAATAGACCACACTTCATACTAGAAAGCAAAGTTTAGGGCAATAAAAAAATCTATATTTGTTTAAAATATAGATACTGCCATGAACATAAGGAAGATGAGAAATATTATTAGAATTTGGAAGGTGTATAAAAGACATGGTCAAAAATAGATGTGTGAGGATGTAAGTAAGGAGTAAGATGAATCTCACATTACTAGAGGTATGAAACAGTTTAATGAAAGGAAGTTTTGGTCTTATCACATTATTCTTTTTTCCCTGATATTTGTCCTGCTAAAAAAAAAAAAGTTCATGAAGGTAAACTGCATAACCTATTATATTGCCCTATTAAATAATTTTCTGCAGCTTTGGTCTGGGAAAACACATTTAGCCCATCAAAGTAGTTAATCCCTGTGTTCTGGTATGTTTTAAAGAGGAAGGTTTTTTCCATTGTACAAAGAAGTCCTTCAAAAATTTACATTTGTATTTTCCTTTCATCGCCCTTTCACTTCATTCAATATGTGTATCATTTTAAGAATAACTTTATTTCATGCAATAAATAATAAGTCAGGAGGTTAGGTGGGAGACGAGTGTCACCTCCCACAGTAGTAATCCTACAATTTCTAGCTGTCATCTGTGTCTGCAACCAGAATTTTAATAGGCCAAAATAATTAAAAAATCCTAGCTTCCTTATGTACATCTGAAAACCTAATGTTTCCCTTACTCCTGTCATCCTCACTTTTGTTAGTCTTACACAAAATTAAGCAAAAAAGGCTGAAACAAACAAATAGTTAGAAATAAGGCAGAACTAAAAATGGTTTCTTATGTCCCAAGTGACATTTGTAAACGCCAGGACAAAGACTTAAGTGGACGAAACTCCTCTCATTAAAAACCAAAGAAACCTTCAAAAAACAACAATAAAAATTCCACAAAAATTCCAAAAAGCTCACAACACTCTGCACATCAAGAATCAGGGCTGCTCATCTCAGCAGAGATTAAGCATTTTTGTGTATTTTTAGAAGACTATAGGATAGTTTTACTGATAGATGCAAACACCACCAAGTGAATTTTTCAAGCCAAAGCTTGACCTGAAGAGGAATAACAGTTTGGAAGATTCTAAAAATCAGTGTCTCAAATAAAGTCCAAGAGTGTTCCATGCTGCATCACTTGCAGGTGCACTTGCTGCTCTAAGTCTGTCAGATACAAACATAACATATTAGTATGCCAGAACAGCAATAGCCTTTTAGGATCATCTACACCTTAACTCTGTCTATACCTGTTTCCAGAGTATCTAAACCAGGTTTTGATTCCAAAATTAACACTGTCTACTTTTTGTGCATATGTGTGAACTGCTGTAGTCAAGTTAGATATTTAACTCCTTAGCTGGAATATTTTTTCATGATTAAATTGTTGATTTTTAGCCTTACTTACCAAAAGCAAATGTTCATATCTGTTAGCAGTAGAAATACCCACAACATTGACAAATAAGGCTATCAAAGACCACCTATGTGTTTGCAAATTAACATGCAATTGAAGAATTCTCCAATGTAAAACACTCAGAATAAAGTGAAGATTGCTGAGGAACATTAACTGAGGACCAGATTCAATATAAAAGGACTTTCCAGAGACCTTTACAGAGTAATGAAAATCTAATCCAAACAGACAGCTGCATAAAAACTTAACAACTCAGTAAGTTCTTAATATACTTGAATCGGGTAAGTTATTTGTCACTGTGCACTTAACGGTTCTCAAGAGCCTGGAATAGTTTAACAGCAGCAATACAAAAGATGTCAGCTAGCAAAGCCAAACCACTACTGACATGAGATATTTCACTGGTCTCACCACAAAGGCAGTCCAGTTTTCAAACAAGGAGCAGAACTTTCATGGTATTTAAGCTCCACCAGACTGAGCACTGATTGTGTTGAACTTGCAGAACTCTGAAAAACGTGGGTGTTCTGGAATCCAGCTGCCACAACACAGGTATGATATTTTCCATCACTACGAATTTTTTTTTAAGTGAATTCCTAGCTCTCTTACAGAATCACAGAATATGCCGAGTTGGAAGGGACTCACAAGGATGATTGAGTATGACCCTTAGCCCAGCACAGGACCATCCCCAAGAATCACACCATGTGCCTGCGTTACCTCTCCTCCTCTCCAATGATTCATTGTACAAAGAAGACTTTTGACAGTTAAGACATAATATTGTAACTGGTGTTTCACTCACCGATATACTACTTCAGATCTTTTAAGTACATTATGCCTGAATTAAACCAGGAAAAATTAATAGTTCTCGACATGATTTTACTGGACTATTTCCTCCAGCTAAAACAACACAAATTCTGCTGACGTTAGAAGTCTGGAATATTAGTTCACTTAATACCAGCCTATTACATTTAACGTCTCTGCAAGAAAAACTGGTTTTTGCAATTTTTCCTTCATATGCACAGATAACTGTAGTCACAATAGAGTTATTTGTGTTTTTTGACAAATGAGTAAATTCAGATGCCCACAAGAGCAGTGGGAGAATCACTTCCTTTGACCATGACCCTTGGTCATGTCTCTTTTGATGCAGCCCAGAACACAGCTGGCCTTCCAGGCTGCAAGAGCACATTGTCTAGTCATATTGAATTTTTCATCAAAAAACACCCCCAAGTCTCTCTCCCCAGGGCTAGTCTTGATCCATTCTCCTCCCAGCCTGTCCTTGTGCTTGTGATTGCCCCAACCCAGGTGCAGGACCTTGCACTTGGCCTTGTTGAACTTCATGAGGTTCCCATCAGCCCACCTCTCAAGACTGTCGAGATCCCTCCAGATGGCATCCCTTCCTCCAGCATGTCAACCACACCACACGCCTTGGTGTTGTCAGCAAATTTGCTGAGTGTGTGCTCAATCCCACTGTCCAAGTCACCAACAAAGATGTTAAAAAGTACCCATCTGCTGGGAGAAAGGGGTTAAAATTGGAAGAATGGTAAAGAAGGAAATGCAGAATATTCTGAGTTGCAAGGGACCCACAATGATCATCAAGTCCAGCTTTAAAGCGAATGACCCATATGGGGATCAAACCCACCACCTTGGTTATACTAGCACCATGCTCTAACCAACTGAGCTAATCTCAGGGTTGCAGCTGGGAATGCCAAGGTCTGGAGAATAACGGTGTAGGAAACCCCATATATTATGCCTACTGCTGTTTATCCTCTGTCTGTTTTGAGAAATGGAATTTCTGCGTAGAGACAACACAGATGTTTTAAGAGACTTAGAGGCACTCTCATGGGCATGCTTGAGCTCCCTCTTTTAGGAGAGAGAAGATCAAAGCTCAGAGATCAACAATAACAGAGGGGATCACAGCATGGTGGTAAACTACACCATCACAGACTCTTGATAAATGGGTGCAAACAGAAGGCCTGCCATCTGCTAGAATGGATTGAGCTTAATGATGTCTGTGTTCCTAATTGTGTGTCTCCGCTGGACTGTTGCTTTGGGATCCTCAGCTTAGAGAGGTGATGAGATAAATTTACTCTTTGTGTTTCAGACACGGTTTTGGGGTTGTTCCTGCTGCCTGTCTGTGTCGACTCACACACCATCCCAATACTGACTCCTGAGGAATGCCACTTGTCACTGCTTTTCACTTGGACGTTGAGCTCTGAGTAGAACCATCCAGCCAATTCCTTATTCACCGAATGGTCCATCCATCAAATCCATGTCTCCCCAGTTCAGAGAGAAGGATGTCTTGCAGAACAGCATCAAATGCTTTGTACAAGTCCAGATAGATGACATCTGTTGCCTTTCCATCATCTACCACTGCTGTAGCTCCATCACAGAAGGCCAACAAATTTATAAGGCATAATTTCCACCTAGGGAAGCCATTTTGGTTTTCACCAATCGCCTCCTTATTTTTCACGTGCCTTAGCATAGTTTCCAGAAGGATCTGCATCATGATCTTGCCAAATACTGAGGTGAGACTGATCAGCCTATAGTTGCCTAGGTTTTGCTTATCTTCCTTTCTAAAAGTGTGGGTCATGTTTTCCCTTTTTCATCAGTGAGAACTTCACCAGACTGCCATAACTGAAATATGATGGATATTGGTTTAGCTACTTCCTCAGCCAGTTCTCTCAGGATCTACGAATATATCTCATCAGGACTCATGGACCTGTGTACCTTCAGGTTGCTTAGATGGTCTCAATCCTGGTCCCCTCCTACAGTGGGTGGTACTTCATTCTCCCAATCCCTGTTTTCACCTTCTGCAACTTGGGTGCTATGGCTTTAACACTGGCTGGTGAAGATCGAGGCAAAAAAAGTCATCAATTACCTCAGCTTTCTCCACATCCTGGGTAACCAGGATTTCTGTATCCTTCCTGAGAGAACCCACATTTTTCCTAATCTTTCTATATCTAAAGAAGTTTTTTTGGCACCCTTGATATCCTTTGCTGTATTTACTTCTGTCAGCACTTTAGGTTTGCTAACCAGATCCCTGGCTGTTTGAACAATTTCTCTGTATTCCTCCCAGGCTACTTGTTACTGGTTCTACCCTCTAATCTACCTCTTTAAGTTTGTCCATGAGCTCCTTGTTCATTCATGCAGGCCTCCTAGCATTCTTCCCTGATTCTTTCTTTCTAGGGATGCATTTTTCTTGAGCCTGGAGCAGATAACCCTTGAGGATCACGCAGATCTCTTGGGCCCCTCTTCCCTCTAGGGCTCTATCCCATGATACTCTACCAAGGAGATTCTTGAAGAGACCAAATTCTTCTTTCCCAAAGTCCAGGTAGTGAGCTTGCTTCTCACCCTCCTCATTGTCCCAAGAATCTCAAACTCCACTACTTCATGGGCACTGAAACCCAGACTGCCCTCGAGCTTTACACCAGCCTCTCCTTGTTGGTGCATGTAAGGTCCAGTGTATCATGCTTCTTGTTGGCATCTCTATCACTTGGAGAAGGAAATGGTCATCAATGCATTCCAGGGATTGCTTATGCCCTGCTGTGTTGTCCCCTCAACAGATATCAGGGTTGAAGTCCCTCATGAGGACCTCACGAGGTTGAAGTCCCTCATGAGGACCAGAGCTTGTGAAAGTGAAGCTGCTCCTGTTTTTCCATAGAGGGCCTCATTAGCTTGGTCTCCCTGGTCCAGTGGCCTGTAGCAGACCTTCCCACTATAATGTCACCCGTACCTGCCCCTCCCTTTAATCCTGACCATAAACTCCTGGTCAGCTCCTCATCTGTCCTTGGGTGCAGGTCAATGCACTCCAGATGGTAATTGATATAGAAGGCAACACCCCTACCTGTCTCTTCTGCCTGTCCTTCCTAGAGAGCCTGTATTCTTCCATTTCAACACTCTAGTCATAGAAGTCATCTCGTTGTGTTTCTTCATGCCAATAAGGTCACAGCCCTACAGACGCGTGCGCATCTTGTTTCTTCTGTTTGTTCCCCGTACTGCATGTGATAGCATAGAAACATTTAAGCTGGGACCCCAGTGAAGTGGGGCGACTGGAGTAGCTGGCATTCCTTGGTGCAGTCCTTCAGGTGTTATCCTAATGACCTATATACCCTTCTCCAGGCTCTGGGCATCTATTGCTAGCTCTGGTATCTAAAATATAAAAGTATTTGTTTTAAATTGCGTGCCCTACAACTTGATTACTCTTATCTGAAGTACATGCTACCTGACCACATATAACCTCAACATTAGTGCTCAGATTGCATCCCTCATCTTGCTGCAGGAACAGAGTGTGCTACCATTGCTCCACTCTGGTGCATTTTGGTATTCACCTCCTCTTCTTGATACTGTATCAAAAGAGCTAACAGGAGGCCATGGGGTCAGATAGCTCCTCTAGCCGTATAGGTTGCTGTTACTCTTTCTTCCTGAAATTTGTTGTTGGTTTGGGATTTCTTTTGTTTAAGTTTTTGAATAGCTAGGTCAGTATTCAAGACGGAAGGTGCCTCCATAAAGAGGAATAAACCTCCCCAGATTTTGATATAAGGCAGTGTTATTTATGCTCCCTGCTCCCCTTTCCAGACCAAAGGGATGTGTCACCACCACTTAGCCTTAGACTAGGCTATGCTGAGGAGAAGGACCTCTCATGTTCCTCTTCCAATACTGCAGCTACAACAGAGAAATTCACTGCTAAAATTATGACAGCATGTCAAAGATATTCCCCCTTCACGGGAAAGAGGCACAGAAAGCAACACCTACTGCACTGACTCCTATAGGGAAAAAGGATCCATTCTATAGTCAGAAAAAGCCACATTTTTAGACTATATTGCCTAATATGGATCAGGCCATGATGAGAAATGTTTGTCACAATCCTGATCCACCTCTCCTATATCACCTGTTTTTCAACCTTTTTGAAAAATGTGATTTCAGCTCCTTAGTGCCCTGCCTTTTTCCACTCAAGGTGCAACTAGCATGGAAAAAGGGAGAAAAGAAGTCTCAAATGAAGACCGGGTTCGGTG
The DNA here is from genome assembly GCF_001604755.1 of Lepidothrix coronata. NCBI lineage: Eukaryota > Metazoa > Chordata > Aves > Passeriformes > Pipridae > Lepidothrix > Lepidothrix coronata. The sequence goes on along the minus strand of NW_016690236.1, from coordinate 2,760,070 downwards.
CAGTAAGTTTGCTATTATAAACCTCTCCATTTACAGGGTTTGTAAAACAGAGCAATTTAAATACCTCACAAAATATTTCTGAGAAATTACTTTGAATGCATGTTTTCTAACAATTAATTTTTACAAAAGTCAGGTCCAGCAAACAAAATATAATTCTAATCCAGCATCATTTAAAATGTTCACATATTGTGTGAGGGGAAAAAATTAAACAGATGCAAACACTAATCTAAATAAAGAATAAAGATCTGTTTTCCATTGTGCTGTTCACATAATTCTGTGTGTAGCCAAGAGGGAGTGCTAGTCATTACAGTTTAAGTCTAAAATCAGCAATAGATTGCATACTAATGCGCAGTATCATCTATGAAACAGCCTGTGGCTGAGTGGCTGCACTTCAGCAATAGGCAACCTTAGTTTAGGGTCATTTGCAAAGCTTGATAAAGAGCTTCATGTACAAAGACTGCCTGTGGCTTAAAAAAACCAAACCCCAAACCATAATCCCTAAACCATACAAAGTAGCATCGTAAGTTCTACATAGCAGATATACTAAAAATAAGTACTTTATCAATCCCCACAGGCTAAGGCCTGACTTTAGGTTAGGACTGGTTGCATTTATTACTTCCAAAAATGGCATTAGTTGCAAGCTAATACAAATTAGGCTGAACAGGTAGGAAGTTCTCTTGTCAAAGCAAATGCAGAAGAAAAAAACCTAACATCAATCCCTACTCCACATACACTTCTTTCCTTGTTTACTATGGACTCTGAAACTCTCTCTTCTTTCTTCTGAGCCTTCTCCTTGCTAAATATCTGTGACTGTGAACCCATCTTAAGAAGATTCAAATGTGTGAGGTTTTTTTTCTATTTTACTTAAATAAATCTTGCAGTTACCAAGGAGCAAAACAAACGTCTACAGGAAAAAAACAAAAAAAGGATGTGGCAGCAAAACCTTTTTCAGTCCTACTGCAAAAAAAAAAAAAAAAAAAAATCCATGCATGACATTGCATCTTTCAGTAAGACTTTAAAATGCTCTTACATTAATCTTGTTACTATCCTTGCAAGTAAAATACCCTGCTCATTTGTTACACTACCATATCCCAGGGAAAAAAAGCTTTAAGGAAGAATGAAAACAATAGAAAAACTAAAACATAGTCACAGGAAGCATTTCCACTGTCTGTGAAAGACACTCCAAAATGATTTGTCTGGTCATGAAATGAAATTTCCTCTTTGAAATTCATTAAGTAAGACACTATCAGCCCAATCCTGCAATTCAGACTCAGGCAAAACTGTCATTGACATCAGTGAAAGCTTTGCCTTTATGAAAAAGCGAGAATGGATTTCAGGACTGGAACCTAGTTGTGTTTCATTTCATTACCATCTTATTTCACAAACAAAACCCCCATTAAAATCAGAATAATATTCTAATCTAAAGGAAAAACTGCACATCCATAGAACACAAACCAAGCATGGTATGAATTGCACTGGAATTTTATTGTGGCCTTTATTTTAACTTTCCATTAGATGTCAGGACTGTGCAGGAATCAACATATATTTTCTTTATGAGTGTTGGCTTCTCTCAAAGTGATTTATGAAAATAGATCTGCTGCTAGAAGTGCTGTAGGGTAGACAGAAGGTTGCAGGGAAAATGCCAGCACACTAAACAGACTAAAGGAAAATAGACAAGAACAAAGTATAAAACAAAGCAGTATAGGAATACTCAAGTATTTAATATTTTCTTAAGATCTTACAAACACAGAAGAAGTCACCGTGTTTATACTCAAGGAAAGAAAAAACCTCAACATACTAGCTATTGCATCAAAAGGGCTTTCTTTCCTAACTCTGTTAAATTTGAGAATAGGAACCTTCATTTTTCTCTTACTTTTCAAGAGTTCCTATCTTGCATATGAGTCACTTTTCCAGTATGATTCCTTAAAAGAAAAACAAAGAAAAATTAATAAGTCCAAAGGAATAGAATCACGTTTAAAAGTTAGCAAGTAACTTTTTGCTAAATATGTCTGTTTGGAAATACGCTCATTAAAACAGAAAAATTCATAAATTTAAAGAATGCATTCACTTTTCACTTCAAAAAAATATAGATATATTTGAATTATCTCTTGGAGGCAGTTCTCCTCTTTGGACAGGCTTCTAAGTAAATATTTCAGTCCTTAGTACTGTTTGATGTTCGATATTTTTTTTTATGTCTTAGATGTATCTGTTTCCACCATATATTTTTCAGTATCTGCTGGAGGAGGGGAAAGAATAGGGCTTAAGAGCAGTCTGATATTTTCAGAAGTTATTTGATCATGTATAAGTGGATTACATTAAGATTCAGTACACGAAGACACCAAATAGTGATTTTAATAAATTTTTAATTAATATCTTACACATCAAACTAAATTTTTTTTTGTGTATTGCAAGGTAAATTAAGACAGTTTACATTTTCGAGGCATAGCTTCCCCTCTTGTGTCATTACTCAGATGTGCTATAGAGGGTGTGCTTTCCCAGGGAATTCTTCTACAATACACTGTAAGGTAGAGCCATCTTAAGGCAACAACATTGGAGTAAACAAAAAATCTTCACTGCTATCAATTCTAAGAAGTTGTTACTGGGCAAGTAGAACTTACAATAAAATGTTTTTCCATGCAACTCATAGAAATCATCTCAACAACTATGTGCCTTTCAGCACCTGTTCTGCCAAGGACAGGCATTTGTGTGTTACATTGTTTGACCTGAGACACGTTGCAGCCTTTATCCTTGGAGATATTCAAAAGCCAAATGGATATGGTCCTAAGTAACCTACTCTACATGACACTCCTTGAGCAGGGGGGCTGGACCTGACAGTTTGCAGAGGTCCCTTCTGGGATTTTAAGATTCAGTGGTAAGTTTTAAATGGGATGAAATGCGATCCAGTATCTGGATTTCTGATCTTTTTTTCCCTATTGAAATAAACCACTAGGAAGCAACTTTTTTTCTAGCTTGATGTGTACTGTTTTCCTATATTTTTTTAAATGTATATTTATTTATTTCTACAAAATGACCCTGATCTTAACTGTTTAAAGCACAGACCTCAAAATATGAGCAAAGAAATCTTAGTCATGCGAAATCAATTTTTGGAAAAATGTCTACTCGAAATTATTATTTTTCCCAAGGAAAAAGAAACAGACACCAAAAAAAAACCCCAAAACAAACAAACACCCTTACAGTACCAAAAAATCCCCTCAACCCTCTTCAGCCTAGTAAGTGTCCTTCATTCCCACTACAACCCACAAGGTACAGTTATTCAGCTTTTGTCTGGTAGAGAATCCATTCAATCATTCTAAGATTATAAGGAATTCACTATGAGAGTGGTGAGGTACTGGAACAGGTTTCCCTAAGAAGCTGTGGATGCCCCATCCTTGGAAGTGTTCAAAGCCAGATTGGGTGGCAATTTGAGCAACCTGGTCTGGTGGAAACTGTCCCCGCCTATGGCAAGTCAATTAGAACTAGATGATCTTTAAGGTCCCTTCCAACCCAAACCATTATATGATTCTATGAACTATGTGACCAGAATCTTAGTATTAATTCTTGAAACAGTGGTCAACGAATTTCTATTTGGCCTGTTTAGTCAAATAAAAGCCTACCTTTGTGTATTATGTTAATGAGTGCCAAGAAATTTCTTCTTATGGGAAGCATAAACACAGGAAATCAAAGGATATTGTTACAAACCAGCCCAGTATTTCACTGCACAGTTATTAAACTGTTACAATTAGATCCGCTTCCAATAGTGGATCCAATAGCTGAATACCACTCAATTATTTTCAATATGCTTCACAGCCCTGGAAATTTGTTGTGTTTTGCTAAGACTGCAGGCGTGTTCTCCTATTCAGGAAGAGGGAAATCAGATTTCAGCTATCCAGATGAGAATTTGCTTTATTGCTGTTACAGTCTTAGAACTGGGAACTGTAGTACCACCTGCAGCAGGTGAAGATCTGCCAGTCTTGGTCATTTTGTAAGTCTGACACCGTTTGCCTGTCAGTGATAAGCTGTGGCTTTATCTAGACGTACTGCTACAAAGCTTCTGTTTCTACTCAGACACCACAGATGCTTCTCAGCCAACACCCTTGACCAAGTATCCCGCTAAACACATCAGAGAAGTCATTTAACACCCTATCAATTTAAAGGGATTTTATAAATTCATAACACCGTAACAGCTTTCCCCCTTACATACTACTTGGTAATTGGCAGTTAGGCAACACAGTGTCAGTAATCTCAAGTGCACCACCATATGTCATATCTTTGTTAGAATTAGCAGTAACAACAGATAAACACAATCTCCAACATGCATAAGTTCCTGAGCACACAGGGAGTCAGTACACATGAATTTTTACAGGCTGTGAAGAAGCCTCTCCAAGGTCTTGGTGAAATAATACATTAAAACTCATTTACACTATCCATGAAGGAAGAAAAAAAAAAGGTTAGGGCCTTTAGGGTTTTGCTTACATTTTGCTCCCTCTATCCCTTCACTGAAAACCCAGTGAAACTGTACTGGGAACTTTCTTCATCGATCTCATAAGCCATGACAAATTGAAGGATGTTTCTTCTTTGGGTAAGAAAGTTTTGTAAATCTGGTAGGTTTTTGGTTACACTAACAAATTTTATTTGTGAGAAGGTATCAAAGAAAAGAAGAACTCAGTCCATCAAACAGCAGTTTTTCTAGATTAAGTAAAACACATTCAGCAGCTTTCAGTTGCTGTTCAGCTTTTCCATTAGACTTTTTCCTATTAACTACTGGATACTAGGTAGAGCTAAGAAGGGAACTGCCCTACGTTTATGTAAAGCCCATTCATGTCTCTTCTTTCTGAACATTTAATTAGAAACATATACAAATATTTATATTTCCTCAACAGACTATCTTCATATTTAGCAGAAATACATACACACATACTCTCCTCAAAACAGGAAGTTGAAAAGAATGGTCATTACTTATTCAACTTCTGTTTTCCACTGGAGAAAAAGTAACACCTTAAATGAGAAAAACTATTGAAAAAGCTAGTTACTTCCCTAGTCAGTCACCTTGGCAAATACAGGGACACTTCTTTCATGTCTATTTAGCATTCTCCATAGTTTGGTGCAAAAACAACACAGCACAAATTAATTTTCAAAAAGTAAAAGATACAAAAATATCTGGAAAATCCTCTGGCACTGAAGGTTAAATTGAGTCCCATAGGGTCCCTCATGATTAAGTGTTTTTTTCACTTCCCGGGCTGCATTTGTATGCCATTCTCAGGCTTTATCTAGATTTACTTCATCTCAAGAAAAGATTTTTAAATCTCAGTTATTTTTATGACCTGGCAAGATCTAGTCAACATTACCCTGGCAGAATGTCCCTGTCTTAGAGTTAATCAGCTAAGGGAAGTAGTACAAGCTTTTCCATAAACAAATAGATCCAAATCACACAATGGGCAGTTTGCCATTTATTTCACTATCTGGAAAGCAAATGATCTCAGATAAGGTAAATCAATCACTACTAGTCATAAGTTACAGTTGATTTTGACAGGACAGTAAAAAAGAAAAAGTCATATTTCAAAACTGTTCTCTGAAGGAAAAATTGCTCTAGCCTCAGCAGTAAACACAAACCCTTCAGAAGTCACAAACAAGAAGCATCTACATCTGAAAATGGTCAGCATGAGACCCAGTCCAATACAAATTGTAAAAGCTACTTATTCCATAGGAATCACAGAAAAACACAGGTTGGAGGGGATCTTGATAGATCATCGGGTCCAGCATTTCTTGGGAAAGAGAACGTACATGAGATTATTTAGCACTTTTCCAATTATATCTTGAAAACCTTCAGTGGTGAGGACTAATGATGATTACATCCCTGAGGAGGCTGCTCCCAGTATCCTAATATTTTATAACAAGGTATTTACAGCATTCTGAAATTTCTCTCATTTGCTGCCTTTCAACAAATAGCAGATTTTAAAAAGAAAAAGACATTCAGTTTTTGTAACATATTTGCATGCAATAG
>NW_016690236.1:2680939-2754059 GCF_001604755.1 Lepidothrix coronata | reverse complement strand
TCTTAAAAACATTTCTGAGTGCTATGCTGAAAAAGTGGGGTACACCAAGCCATCTTCCTTGCTGCATTCCAACGTCTGTTGAGATAAGCTCCTTGCATGTATCTTATTTTCAGAGCAAATGTTTCAAAGAACTGAATTTTGCCTTTCTTGTGACTGCAAAGAAATTCTGGCTCACTGTAATACCGGGCTCCAAATGTTTCATGATATCCTGGAGAAATTTATTTCCTGCCCACTGGCTTTGCAAGATGCCTACACTGTATTTAACTTCAAAAAGTCATTTATATGTGCAACCTTCCGATAAAGGATATTATGGCTAACTACTGCCAATAGACAGGAAGTAGCTTTGTTATTAACTCAGGTAACTCAACAATTTTTCCATTTTACATTTGTTTCACCTAATGGCCTTCACTTATTCAAAGCAGATTCCCACAGGTATCTAGACATTCATGACAATGAGAAAACCTTTTTTCTGAATAGTCCAAAATTTACTACCTTTAAGAAAGAACACTGTGAAAGAAGGGTCATGCTGCTTATATTGAATTCAAGGTTTTTTTTCAAAGCTTGATCTCAATTTTAAATACAATCATTGAAATAAAACACAATGGTAAAACATAACTGCCAGGATAAAGCTAAATATATTTGTAAAGCCTTCCTCTGCACTCTGCATGGACTACATCATTATAACAAAAATCATGTTTTAATATTGAAAGAAAAATAGTCATCATAGTCTGAAATAATCACAAATAATTAGAAATAATCATCAAGCCTGGTTTCTTGAGAAACATTGCTCAGATATTTGGAACAGAAAATGTTTCATCTTACTTTTCACTGACATCAGAGCTTACTCCAGCCAGTCACAATCTTTGTGAGATACTGAAACAAACTGTAAAACAAGTAAACAACTTATTATTGCCTGAGGAAGTAGAGAATTGAGATGCTTTAAAGAATCCAATATGAACTGGATTTGGTTTATACATATTTTGTATTGCCACTTTTTTAAGAATGCAGGGCGTAGTTACTTTCCTTTTAGTGAAAACAGAGCTCCCGACTTATGTCAAAATTTTTCTTACTATTGCTGCTGAATGCTGTTTAAACTAAGTGGAGGTAGCCGTTGTCTTTTTCCTCAATGTGTTTTGCTTTGTTGCCTTATCTGCTGACAAGGATGTCTTAAAAGCTTCAACAGTTCCACCTTTTTTAAAGGCTTTTGATGAATGAGATATTTTTGCCAAGAAGTTTCTATACAGCAAAAATATATAGGACCTTCCTCTAGCAGAAGTATCTTGACATTCATGAAAAATTAGTAGTGTTTCCAGCAGGTCAAGTCTACTTGAAAATCTCACAGATGGGATTTCTTCTTTACATCCATCATTGGGGTTTTACTCAACAAGCTGGATGTACTCTCACATCTCCATTCAGTCATTCAACTATGCCAAGAAGCAGATAAACAATTTTTATTTTTGTTTGAGACTTTGGAAAGAAAAAATGAAATAACAATACCATATAATGGATTTTGAAAATAACTATACATGTTCTACATATTAGAGAACAGTAGAATCTCCAAAGGATTTGGAGACACTTTGATTTTTCAGAGAAATAAAAACCCAATTCCTTTGCTGACTTTTATTTCCCTAAAAGAGGTATGAAGTGGTGCCACAGAGACAAGAACAGAACTGTTGACAGCATCAGTTTCTATCTGTACTCCCAAAGACTGCATTCTAACCCTACTGAGGCCCAGAAAATGCACAGTAGCTTAATTTACTTTTTGCCTTTACTGCATTCCTGCTCCCTCGGTAATAGGCCTCATATTGTTAGATATCCTAATTGCTGAACTGACATGCTCCATTTGTAATGCAAGGCTATTTACATTTGTATTGCAGTTTTTCATCCATCATCTTTTGTTCCAAGGAACAGGTCACAAACATCCACTATAGGATTACTCATCAGCCAGAGACTGAGTTCTGCACATTTATATCTCCAGACTGAAAGTATGAATCACACTTCAACATCATTTCTGCACATAGACCCTATCATCTGCACAGCTCCCTATCATCAAATATGAATTAATCTGAACTTGATCCATCAGGGTCTCATCTGTTCCAAGATCTCACACTCAACAGAATTATAGGCATATGTCTCATCTGTGTCTTTCATCTCCTGGGCTGACATTTCTTTTAAAAAAACCCTTGTTTGGATGATAATTTCAGCAAGAAGCATCTTTGCTGAGAATAAAGAATGGAAATACCACCTATATACAACTGAAACAGTGATGACAGGTTGATCTTGTTAATTCTTCCACTATCTATGGAGTTGTGCAGGGTTAAGACTGAAACTTAAGTATTAAAAAACGTACTAAAAATACACTCCAATTTCACCATCTTTTTTATGATTTCAACTGAATCTGACTTTTTATGTCTGTATCTGTGACTAAAAAAGACTTGCTTCAAGTTCTGCCTCTCCTCAGGAAAAAAATAAGGTGTAAAAACATACAAGGAACATCATTCAAAATGAAGATAGTTAATACTCCAGAAAAAATTTCAGCTCATATATAAGCAAAGCCAAGACATTGTCCAATGAAACAAATTGCTTAATTGAAAGAAACATGCGTAGTAGTTGTTCTCCCGCTTGTGATCACTCTATTTTTGCTGCTGTTTATGTAAATTATAAATTCCTTTTATTTCCTGCCTTCCAGACAATGGAGTCAGGATGAGAGAAGTTCTCCATGCCTCATCTCTTCTGAAAAGGAGAGAGACAAACATGGAGTGATAAACTGCAGAAGAGTTGGAGAATGTCATCCTTGTTTTCCTCCTCCCATTGGTTGTCATTCCCAGCAGTGCACGTCAGTCACCTGAAGCTATGAGTTATTCCAAACTCCCATAACAGAAGTGAATCAAAAACCAGCCAACACAGACTGTTGAACAGTGCTGAAGACCACACCAGTAAGCACTGCATGGACCCAACTCTCCTAGATTAATGCCATCAACACTAAGGTGTTTAAATATGCACACTTTAAATCTTTATCTGAGATCAAGCTGCACTCATAGGAATGTGCTAATTAAATCTTCTCCATAAAAGGAAGAAATTACTCTATCTTGACAAGTAAATAACACATAATTTTTTTTTTTTTAAATCTGATTAAGAGGAGTGGTTGAGACTTAAAAAGACGTCCCTGAGAGTTACCTTGGGATATACAGACAGCCTTCTAACAGACAGAAAGGATGAAGTGGCTGAAGTAACACTCTCTGTATAAAAGGTAAGCCAAATCATAAAATAAAATTTTATTTTTCCTTCAGAAGATTTTAACATCCCAGATGGGAAACAACTAAATACAGCTTCATCAGAATCAGCAGTTTTATCTTAAGTACCACATCCCTCTGTTCCAAATGAAATTCTCTGAGGTGTGAGGGCACGCAAAATATATCTTTGGGGAATGTGTGTATGTGTGTGTGTGTATATAGAATATGCATCCTTGTCTTTTTCTATAAGTCCACCAAATAATGTTTTGCCAAAAAAAAATTAGAAGCAGTTGCCAGGTAGAGATTGCACATATGAGCTGGTTTTCCTTATTGATGTAAATCCTCTATTTTTCAATCATTCCTACAGTAGCAAAAGATGGAAAATCTATTTGTCTGGCGTGTATGCTATGGGGTTTTGGGAGGTTGTTTTGGAAGGTTATTTTTGGTTGTTGGTATGTTTTGTATTGGTTGTGGTTTGTCTTCTATTTTTTTGAGATGTGTTTTCTGTTAGTTTGTTTTGGGGTTTTTTGGTTTACTTTTTTAAACTTCACAGTAAACTCCATTTGCAGTAAAATGCATTCCCACCCCCAAATTAATTCCTCCCCCTTATCTGCCAATAACAGATTGCCCCCCCCAAAGGGAGCCAATAACCACAAGATTTCCATGCATTCAGAATACATCTGTGAAGGCCACTTAGCAGTGTATATAGGGAATACAAGCAGATCATGATTTCCCATTGCTCAGGCATTTCAGTCAAAGTTTGCTTTTATGGGTAATCCATCTACTTGATCTAGGAAAGCCAGTTGATGTAATCTTTTTGGACTTCAGTAGAGCTTTTGATACTGTCTCTCATAGTATCCTTCTGGAAAAAATGTCCAGCATACAACTAAATAACCATGTCAGTTGTCCTATGGAGAAGGCATAAATGACACACTGACACAAATATCTATTTTACAAGAGTGCAATCTTACCAAAATACTTGGTGCTGTCTTTGGGGCCACATCCATTCTCCTACAATCAGAATCATAATTTTCTGCCAAAACAGAAAGCAAGGGGAAAATAGCTCCTATCTATATGAAAAGAACAAAATGATTTGCATGTCAACCTTTTTGCACTTCAGAAAAGCTTTGGATACTGTCTCCCACAGTATCCTGCTCGACAAAAGATCCAGTACACAGTTAGATAACCATGTGCGATGAGAGAACAACTGGGTCAGGCACAAAGAGTTATAGTGAATGGAGTAACATCTGGCTGGCATCCAGTCACCAGTAGAGTTCTACAGGGCTCCATCCAGAGGCAACCCTGGTTCTGTGTATAGAATGGGGAAGAGAGGCTGGAGTGCAGCACCGTAGAAAGAGTCCTGGAGGCTTTCGTCAATGGCAAGTTGAATATGAGTCTGCAGTGCCCTGGTAGCCAGCAGAGCCAACTGTGTCCTGGGCTACATCAGGCAAAGCATCACCAGCCTGTCGAGGAAGGGGATTTTCCTGCTCTGCTCTGCACTGATGCAGCCTCAGCTTGAATATTGTGTGCAGTTTTGGACACCACAATGTAAAGAAAGACATTAAGCTACTTGACAGTCTCCAAAGAAGGGTAATGAGGGTGGTGAAGGGTCTGGAGGGGAAGCTGTATGAGGTGCAGCTGAGGTCACTTAGTCTGTTCAGTCTGGACAAGAGGAGACTGAGGGAAGACCTCATCAACGGTCTTTAATATCCACATGGGGGAAAGCAGAGGGTCAAGCACTGATCTTTTCACTCTCGTGACAGGACTAAAGGAAAAGGCATGGAGCTGTGTCAGGGGAGGTTTAGGTTAGAAATTAGGAAAAGGTTTTTCACTCAGAGAGTGGTTGGGTTCTGGAACAGGTTCCTCAGGGAAGTGGTCACAGCACTAAGCCTGTTTGAGTACAAGAAGCATTCGGACAACACTCTTGGGCACATGGTGTGGCTCAGGGTGTCCTTCGCAGGGCCAGGAGTTGAACTCAATGATCCTTATTGGTCCCTTCCAACTCAGCATATTCTATGATTCTATGATAATTTCCAAACTTCAGTAAGGCCAAAACTATTAGACAGATAAGAATTTGCCATCTTACCAACACACATGGATGTCTACTTCACTTGTCCTGTTTTGTAGATGTAGAAAGTTTTCCTTCTGAAGTAACTAGGCATTTTGATGTTACAAGTACTGCAATATGAGCATGTAAAGCTACAGATTTTCATTGACACCCCTTTCTCCATGTCTCGCAGCATCCTCAAGGAGATTAGAAACTTTAGAAACTGTTAGCTTCAGATTCATTACCTGAATTATTAAAATTACAACAAAATGCAGCCTATGGAGTTGGTGTTGTAACTGTGTCATGTAAAAATGTCCTCTGAAATACCACTCTGAATGAATGTACACCTTTTTGATTACAGAGTAGGGCACACTTCCTTCTCCATGGGGCAGTACCACAGGGTCCTTCATGTGCCTAAGCTTTGCAAGCACTTTTTCAGTGACAAAGCGTATATTTTCTGAGTACAGAAACACATGCAATACCTAAGTAAGTGGGAGTCTGGGAGTAAGGGTCCTCCTCCATTTCCCAGCAGTTATCCTCTTGAAGTGGTTACATTAATAAGTCCCCAACATAGTTTTATCTAATAATGTAAAACCTTCATGAGGGCACTGTCATTCTTCACATTATGGAAAGCGTTTGTTTAAGTAAAGCCTTTAAATGGAAATCTCAATTCTGCCATGATTTTATGTTATTTAATGAGTTTACTACAAGTGAAGGAAAGAATGCACTTCTATAAATTTTACAGGCAGTGCCTGCTGTTTTCTGAAATTCTTTAAGTTAGTTCACATGCTTTCTTTATTAATAAATGAAATAAAGTCTTAAGTTCCATATCAGCTTTATACTTTTATCTGAAGCAAAATTCAGGGTGTGTTTAACTAAAGATGCAGCCAAGGATGTTACTTATTGTATACGTACATTACATATATGCGAAATATATACTTCACTAAAAAGACAACATATTCTTATGATTCACAGTTATTTTATATTTCTGAAGTCTTTTAATTTATATTGCAATTATGTCAAAAAAGGTATTTAAAGATTCTTTAATTGTCTCCACTTCATGGTAACATAACAGAGATAGTAGGAAATAAATACTTGAAATCAAGCTATAAATATTTTCAATCATTAATTCAAGGTGAGGCTTTAATATTTCTTTTGAACCTTATTTCAGATGAAACTTGATGCTATGTCATATTTCAACGTATGCAGTACGTGTATTATGCATGTCACAAATACACGTCTGATTCAGGCCATGGAACACTTAATAAAACAGAGAGGAGACAAAACACTATCTAAGTCTAAGACTACCTAAGTCTGTTACATCTCACCTCCATCTACACCTTTACAGTATTCAGAGCAGGATAGTCATTCCAGCCTCCTTAAAGCATCTCGCTATCACTCTAACCTCCTGCTGTTGAAGCAACTAGAAGCACAGAGTTCAGATTTTCTGTAATTGGATCATCCAAGAACAAAATAATTGCTATACTGGACCAGAGAGGAGCTAGCAAAGATAAGCCAAAAGAAAGGCAAGTTTTCTGTTTCTTATTTTTTCTTATTCACTTAAATGATGTTATGAGTAAATCCAATGAGATTCATTTGGTTTTAGATGCTTTAAAGGTGAGATGCATCACGTGAATGACCATATATGTGTAGGAAATGCTGACTGCTGAATTGAAATCTTAAATCAAAATTTACTACATCTAGATAAACAATTATCTGTTTCATAACAATGAAGAATACACTGAAAATGAGATTAATATCTTTGAGGTGAAAGCCTTTGATTACAGTGCATTTGGAGAGGAAAACCACTTTCTCTAGCACTTTATATTCCAGAACATACAAGTTATGGAAGCAGCAGTTAACCTTTAAATCTGTGGGATTTTGAGACACATAAAAAGAAAACAAGATTTTTAATATTGTTTTTTGTTAACAGCTTAACCTATAACCCATAAAACTCCTACCAGAAAGAATATTTATGAACTCATATCTTAAGGAACAAAACAAGACATATTTAATCAGAGCTACTTTGTATTCACTGTCTGATAGAGAGCCATTACTGAAAAAACTGCTTCACTATGACATTAACATATTCTATCTTAAAAAAAAATCCACCTTTAGAAATACGCGAGCTATTCTCTGCAAGATACAACAGTAATGTGCTAAATCCACAAGCACAATAGTTTTCCTCTGCCTTTCCTCTTAAAGGATTACAATAAAGTGCATATATGATCAAGCCAAAGATTGCTTGTTGGATATGCATACTTGCAGGCAGAATTCCACAGATATCAGATTCACAGATCAGGTCAGGACAATCATCTTCACAGCTCTATGAAGATAGTTATTGACTTTGAATCATATCCAGCTATACAGTTTCTTATCAGTAGATGAGGACTTTGAATTCAATAAGAGCACTTAAATAATCGCTTGTGCACCAAATTTAGCTTAGAACCTACATTTTGTATAAACCGTTACAAAATACGTGTTCAACCAATTTCAAACATCAAGTATTTCATAGCATCATTTAGAGTCATCACTTTTAAGAATCCTACCATAAACCAGCACTGACAAGTCCACCCCGAAACCACATCCCCAAGTGTCACATCTACACAACTTTTAAATACCCTCAGGATGGTGTCTCCACCACTTCCCTGAGCATTCTGTCCCAATGCCTGACAACCATTTCAGACAAGAAATTTTTCCTAATATCCAAGCTAAGACTCCCCTGACACAATTTGAGGCTCTTTCCTCTTGTCCTATTGTTTGTTACTTGGGTAAAGAGGTTGACCTCCGCCTTGCTCTACAGGAGGGGTAGCTATAGAGAGTGATAAGATTGCCTTGAGTCTCTCCTTGTCCCCAGACTGAAAAACTCCACCTCCCTCAGCTGCTCCTCATCAGACTTGTGCTCCAAATCCTTCATCAGCTTTGATGCCTTTCTCTGGGCACTCTCCAGCACCTCAATGCCTTTCTTGTAGTGAGGGGCCCCAAACAGAATATAGGACTCGAGGTATGGCTCCACCAGTGTTGTAGTGCAGCTAGTCACACTATCCAGTGCAATCTAGCATTTAATATTCTCAAAACTATGTGCTTTATGCATTTCTCTTTAAAGCTCACATGCTGCATCTGCCAGTCCTAGTGAAGCAAGCCTCACAAGGTGGACAGACTTTTCTTAAAACATAAGTCAAACAAGTCATCTTGAGAAACAGGTGAATTTCATTTTTTCCCATTTCCTAATATTAAAGAACTCTGTGCAAAAAGTGTTTGACACAGTTTTATCATTACTGAAAATTTATGCTCTCAAGAGTTGCATGATGTTTTCAAATTATATTCCTTTAAGTTATAACCACATGATGCACTTACCCTTACCTCCTTTCCAGAAGAATGAGGCTAGAAAAAAAATAGTCATTAAAAGAATGGCCAAATAGTTAGTTGTATTAAGTGAATCAACAAAGCAGGAGTATCTGTATAGAACTACATCTCTCAAAGCTTTCCTAGACCCCCTCCCCATATAAAGCAATTCGCTACGCACAAATAGAAGCTGGACAATGAGTGGAAAGAGAGAAGCACAGCTTCAAAAACAGCCAGTGGTCAATTATTGAAACAATCTTCTCCCACTGTCAAACTACTGTTGGGCAAAAAATTACATGTATATATCTATACACAGTCCACCGCTTCAGTTGCACAGTTGAATTTCAGAGTACATTATGTCTGGTTGTAGGAAAGTTTCTGCACTTTGGTTGGAAGTAGAGTAATCTAAACAGCTTTCATTTACAATAAAACCAGAAAGAAAGACAATGCCAAACAGTTCCTAGAAATAATTTCAAAATATTGTCACAAATCCAGTATTGTCTTAGAAAATGTTATACTAATATCGACTAACGATACATCGACTACATGTTACAAGACCTTTTCTATATGTACTTCCTGTCACCACATCTTCTATATGTACTTCCTGTCACCACATCTGTGTTTCAGTGATGAACAGCACTAGCTAGTGATGCTTGAGTAGAAAGTATTAGATAAGAGCAAACCAAAAACTATCATCAGTTTTTGTCAGGGAGCAGAAAGAAAAAATCAAATAATTAAACATGATCCTTTTCAAATATGTGACTTACAGATACTGCAAACATGAAATAAGGAATAAGATAGTAAAAGCTCAAGTTAGGAGGCAGATTGATTTGAGAATTATTAGAATGAAATGAAACAACAGGGAAATAATAGCAGCACTGGGAGTCCAATCATCATCTGTGCCTTTTCCATACTAGTAGTCAGCTAAATGTTGTCAGCACAGCCTACTTTCCTCTTAGTACTGGCTCTTTTCCTCTGTACAATATGCTTCACACTGAAAACTGGAATAAAAAGAGAAAAATTACAAGAAAGCAGAGACTTTCTTTAAGACACAGCTGCAGCTATAAAACAGCTGAGCCAGCCCACTAGTACCCAAAATCAGATCAGGATTTTTCTAGATTTCAAGTCTTCCCTAGAATTTATCAGACAAGCACATTACAAAGAAACAGCAAGCCATCAACCACGTTAAATACCCCTATCTTAAAAATTATTACTATATGTGGTGGGTTCCTGTATTCAAAAAATACTCATAAAACAAAAATAAGGTGTATAAAAAACCATATTCCTGAGGAACAAACAACGGTCCAGAGACAGGAAGCATTGCATTAAAAAAAACCCCAAACAACCACAACAGCAACAACAAAAAAGCCCCTCCATAAAACCATCTGTTAATTACTTCTCTGGGTACCTGTACTGCTTCAGCTGCTTGGTAGATCAGAAAAGCATATCTGATCTGTCCTTCCTTATGTAAAGAAAGCAGCAGTGTCTGTATCCAGGTTTTTTTGGTTAATTTGTTAAGAGCTTAATTTAATTCATCCACTGAACATCTGATTCTACCTGCAGTTGCATTAACCACTGTCTGGAGTGTGAAATAAAGCAGAGTGGTAAGGGCTACCATTGGAGAGAAATAATCTGGAAACACATTTACACACACCCCAAGTGTAGAGACTTTTGCAATATTTTATTATCAAAAGTTTTTCTCAAAACTCCTCTTTTATAGGGGACAAATACATTTTTGTTTTAGTATGCTTTTGAATTTCAAACATGTTTTGTATAAACTGCTTAAATGTTTTTTGTCACTTTGATGTGACACTTATTAAAGTTGAGAAAAGCAGTATACATCAACAATAGATTGTATAGGCCCTGTGTGTCTATATGAACAGCATATCAGCATTAAAATCAAAAGAATTACATACATAAAGTCATATATTTTTGTACTATACATCTCTGCATTGATAAATATGTATTTACACAATAAAAAAAACCTAAATTCAGTCAGACATATCAGGTTGTTTAATATTTCTAGTTTGAAAACTAGATGCAAAGCTGTACCATTGAAGCTGATATGAGAGTAATAATGTAATGGAGAATATACTCTGCCATCACTAAGATATTTTTTAAAATCATCAGAGCATGGATATGGGTACAAAGCTGTATACTATGTTGCTGAGTCTTCACAGCCTGGCCTTTCGTATGATCAAAGCAGACATAAATCACTACCATGTGAGAACAGAAGCTTTTCATACCCACTTTTCAGTGCACTTTCACAGACACTACACTTACCCAGAAGTTTACATGTTTCCAGGAGCACATACAGCAAGCTGTCAGGGAGCCACAAGGGCTGGCTGGTCCTGGAGGGAAGGTGAGCCAAAGGCTCAGAGCACAACCAATGCAAACCATGTCTTCTCTGATGGGATGCAGTCCCACAGCACCCAAGAAGGGTGGGCACAACCACATGACAGTAATGCTCCATCAGCAGTGCCAGACTCTGCAAGGAGTGAACCAGGTCCAGGAGTGAGATCCACCAAGGAGCAGCAGGAAATGAGCCAAAGAGGTGAAGAAAAGGCTACATACAACACAGGTCCAACCAAGAGCAGCAAGAGACACAACTGGAGACTGACACACCCACAAGGTAGCTCAGGCTGTGAATGTAGGCTCAGTCTAGAGCTGTTTTGGTGAGGTGCTGGTTCTTTTGGGGTCTCAATAAGAAAGGCACTATCAGTTAAAGGTGGTTAACAAACATATTAAGCAAAAGACGGAAATAACAGATAAAGTGATAGCAATCTTATGTCCCTCCTGATTTTAAATATGACTGGAGACTGCAGATGAGGCTGTGTCAGTGTCACTAGTAGCCATTAGTGCACTTAGGACCCTGACATGAGTGTACAGGAACACTGTACAAATTCCAGAATTTGAAGAAACTCTTCATATTTTCTTTTAATTTAAAGATCACTGAATCCAGTAGACTTCATGAGCATGGCCATAGCATGGCTATTGGTGCTGTCAAATTGTTTCAGACTGGCTCGAGTATCTTTATAGATTACTATACTGAGTCGGGTAGATTCATAAGTAATATCAAATGCTTCTATCAGTATATTGCTGCTTAGACCACTTTGACAGCAGACTTTATAGGTACTTCTCCTCTCTGTCTCAGAGAGTGGTTTCTCATACATAGTCAAGCCTACAGGAAGCACTCTGTGTTGAAAGTAGTAAAGTGAAAGCTAGAATAAATACAAAGTAAGAGAGAGTAAAATAGAATAAGCATAACAATGAGCAATTATTGAGATGTGTTACTTTCCCAGTTTTAATGGATTGATCACATTCAATAATTACTAGTAAAATTAATAAATAATAATATATAATTATAATAAATTCCACTAGTCAGCTATGGCACTCTAAGACAATACTAAAAGAATTGCTAAAAGTAAAGTTGCTAACTGTAGAACATTAGCTTTGTAATGGAAAATTTTCAATCTCTTGCTAATACAGTTGCAATCCTTTATTTTCGAGATGTGATGCCAAAGAAGAAAAATTATTTATGTGAAATTGATTGCTATTACATATGTAATTTTGAAATATCATGCGTAATTGACTTAGATGCTTTAAATCCTTCAACCATGGATTCAGATCAGCAACAACTTCTATAGAAAATAGAATTTTATAGTCCAGTTGAATTCAACAAAATAAAAGGAAGATATTAACAAGTATTTTTATCTGACTTAGAACATGAACATTTTCAAAATCTTATGATCTATGAGATATTTTATGGTTTATTGGGATTTGATGAATTAGGACATTAAGGGTTGGGTTTACAAGGGATGAGGAACAACATTTAACCTGAAACTGGGTCTTAAGTCTGAGTTTGACTTGTTATTTTTTCAGGCTCTTTCCTCTAAACTCGTTCAGCAGCAAGTCTGAGGGTGATGCATTCACTTTCCCTGGAGGAAGTTCTCACTGCTACTCCCAAGTTTCTTAGCGAAAATATATTTATGTTTTCAACGAAGATATAATTCGCAATGTACTTAATCTGGATTGCTCATATGAACACATTTTCCAAAATCCCAAGGTATTAAGTCACTTACTGTAAAAGGAATGTACCTTATGATGTCATATTAATTAATTCTTCTCTTAAATAATCTCTTTTACAAGCTATTTCAAATTTTTCCAAGTTAATATAGCTCATATTCTACCTAAATGGAAGTGTCTAATAGGTCCATTGCTGTAGAGAACAATAGGAGGTGGTTGTAGTTTGTTCTATTTAGTTTCAGAGACCATGTTCATTTGATATGTTTTTTGAATGAGCTTCCAAGTGCAGGGTTTTCAAGTAAAGTGCTGAAGAGGGAAGGTCAGGGAGATGGATAACTACACCTCAGTGCAAATGATCTAGTTATCTAAGCCCTTATATACAAGTCAAAATATGTTATCAAGCACTCATTACATGTAAAAAGTAATGCACATGAAAAGAATGTAATTTAATTGATTATCAACAAAATAATACATTTTACAGCAAATTAATTAGCTGAAATAGGTCAACAGATGTCAAAATGTATTTAAGAAAAACAACTGAGGAAAAGGTGAACAAAATTAATTTGGTTTTCAGTCACAATTATGAGAATCAGTTTCGAGTAGCAGTGCTTATAAAGCAACACTAAGCTACCAAACACAACTAGCCCTGGTCTTACAATTTGGAATCACCTCCCAGATTGTTATAAAGGATCCCCTGCAACTTATTTAGGTCATATAGGAATCCAAAGGGTTATCGAAAGTTTATATAGCTCATAAAATACTTAATAGATTTATGTCCTTTCTCTTACCTTATGCTACATGTATTGTGTACAGTCAGTAGAAACTTTGGAGCTGAGCACAGACCACAATGAGAGAGAGAGAACAATTAGTGGGAGATTTTCCACTTTGTTCTACATCTTTAGTATTCACTCTCTCCTTAAATTCATACTTGTTACTTAGCTTCCAGAACATACTGCAAAATCTGCATACTCTCAAGATGAATGAGAAAAACGCTGTAAAGTATGGTAGGATAAGAAAATCTGGGTGTCCAGCTTTAATTACTTCTTTTTCACATACACCTTCTGTCACTATGACTTTGCTGCATCTGTTCATGGGCACTGAGAAGTTTGGGGTTAGATGAGTTTTTAACATTTTAATGTAAAATACTCCAACAGAAACAAAGGTAGTCCAATGCTAAGAGATTTCAAAAACATCATATCTAAACCCTGTCTCTAAGCACAAATGACACAGCCTAAAATTTAAAGCATTGAAGTGTCCTTGTGATAATTTGCCTCATCACTAGAGCCATAGATTTTCAACCATCATTAAAATGGTCTCAACCGATACTATGTTTTACGCATGCAAGCAAACATATTTCTAACATCAAAATCCATGAGATTTAATTTGTACATGTACAATTTGCTTCTCCTTTAATTTTTGTATACAAAACTATCCCATGGGCAAAGAAAAAAAAATAAAGAAAAGAAACACTCAAGAAAATAGAAGGAACTGAAAGTTTCACACTGGGAAAATGGCAGCCTACTCTGGATGTTTAAGAATTGTTCTGCTATGATTACAAGGAGTAATTAAATAAAAAAAAAAAAAGAAGAACACTCACTAACTAGCAGGGATGGTCTCCCTTGACACTTGAGCCAGCAAAACACTCACAGAGCTGCTGACTTGAGCAGAACAGCTCACTTGCTTTGAGCTAAACAGAGTTTAATGGATTGAAGCCTCGATTAATAAACAGAGCTAATAGCATAGTATAAAATTAGTTTGCAAATCTTTCTGCTTTTGGTTGAACTCTGCACACAATGGTTTATGGGCATTTCTACCCTCTTTATAGATCTCTGTTTTTTCTGTTCTTTTTTATTAAAACATAGAGAAAATATTAAGTTCCCATTGACTCTTATTATCTAACAAAAATTCAGTTTATAAGCACATAAAGAAAAGATCATTTTTTCTCCAAGGCAATCAAGACACCACAGTGAACATAAACATATCAGGTACACCTACACCTCAGCACTTCTTTTTCAGTGATGACTACTTTTGGAGTACAAATTTACATTGTATTTATATCCTTGCTTAGTTGTCTTCCTGTAAAGTGAATACATATGCACACTTCCAGTAACCACAATGACTAATATTTAACAACAATTTCATATTTAGATATCAGACAACTTGGAGGTATTTTCATGTATATATCTGTTATTTACAAGAATGGGGGCGTTTCACTGAATTTTCTAATCTGTTCTCTCTGTATCAATATATTTTTCATACACTCCTTTATATGCAGTTGATATGTACATGTGATATGTTATTACTCTGAAATACACCACTCTTCTTAACGCTGGATGAGCTCTGGCCCTAAGAGTAAAATATGGACCATTTATCTGTATTTTCAGTTTTCCTACTACTATAACCCACCTCCCTACAGACTAGTGTCTCGTATAGATTAGCACAGATCTAAAGATCATGATTGATAGAACAGTTGCCATTGGAACTGGGGAACTCCATCAGAATTAAGAGAACTAAGGCTACAGATAGAAGGTGCTTGAGAAGAAAAATTATCTGAAGAAAAACATATGCAATCTGGTGCTCATACCACAGTTTGCTAAAAGACTGAAAATTTAATTAACCGTGAATTAGAAACAATTTCTTTGTATACATCCCAAAATTAAATGCAATGGCCAACAGTTAAGCAAACGAATCTAAAAAGTTTATTTATTTTAGGTATCCGAAGACTTGCTGTTGAGGTAATACATTTTGAAGAATGTTATGTTACAGTATTGAAGTGAACACCTATATTTCTTACAGGGAAAATTGTTCGGCAAATGCACTTATATAGACTCTTCACTTTGTTTCCAGAGACTGAAATACATTGCTAAGCCTTTTCTTGCTTATTGGGGTATATTGAACAACTAAATTTTTTCTTTTTAGTGAAGTCATTCTCATATTTTGAAATTGGCCTTTCTATTTTAGGACTGTGTTTACCGAAAAACATCTATTCTATTTGTAGTTTTGTGTTTAGTAATAGGTCAAAGCCTCTAGGGTTTCACACTTGAATGAATTACATCCTGAGGAATCCTGTGTACTGAGAAAGGCAGATTAATTAACATAATCAAACATGTCTCAGTAAAACCAGTATCTAAAACTACAGTGATGTCATATCCCATCACAACACCCTCTTAAAATGCTGTAATGTTCAATCTGGCAATACAAGTGTGGTAAAGACTACATACATGAGGTCTTTACTCCTTACCATTTTGATACATGTGGTTTTCAACTGTCAGCTTGGAAGCCAATCTACTGTTTGTAAAGTCAATTTATTGCTTTTCTAAGAAAATAAATAATCCTACCTTTGTAGCTGAATATATCATTACAAAATTTTTTGGGTTTATAGGTTCACAGGTTTTAACACTGCAGCCATTGTTGACTTGAACTTAATCTCAAGGTTCATCAGATTTTACCCAGCGGCTTCTGGACTAAACCCAGAACATACAGCTGACCTAGATCTAAAGACCTTAAAGGGTGATCAGTTTTGCTCCCTCTTTAGTTGTTTCAATCTTTTAATTGCTTCAAAGTAGGATTATTCTTTTTCTATTCTGAATTCATCTGTTATGTTCCAGTCTTGCTAATTTACTACCTCTCCTTATTTTAAAAATTACTTTCACTTCACAATTGCTTTCACTTCATGAAGGTGTCTAAAGACTCCTCTAAACTCTTCTGTTTTTTACAAGCTGAACCTCTTTAATCTTATATTATTAAAGTATTCCAAACTGTACTGTTCTTGCAGTTCTTTTCAGAAACCTTTCAAATCTGCCAGCTGCCTTCTTACAGAATGATTATTTAGATATACTGAACATGTTTAGAACTGGTCACACTAAAATGATAATAACAATTTCTCATGACTACCGCTATGATTAGTTTGTCTTAATACTCCAGAAGAACTCTGTCACACCAAAAAGCATATTAAGTAATCCTTCCATTTGCATGTGCACTTTGGTTTCTTGTATGAACACTTTGGAGTACCTGCTTTGTGTAAACTGTGTGTTAATAAAGTGAGATATTCTATAAAATTGACCTATCTTACCTTTTGCTGAGTGCAAATATACAAAGTTTTGCAAGTATCTCTATTTCAGAGACAAAAAAAAAAAGTTATCTACTGTTATGATCCACATGAGGATCATCTTCTTCTAGTAACATTAAAGCATTTTTGACTTGCAGGCTAGTCCTGGTGAACGTCTCAAGCTCCTAAATAAAAGTGATTTACCTTCAAATATACCTAAATTAGAGATTGACATTAGAATATTTTGGTAAAAACTTTATTTCAACATACTAGTGTTTTCTATTTATAAAGAATGTACTTTGATTAATCTCCAGTACTACTGAAAGTAAATTATACAGTTCAGCTTTGTGTGCATAGGGTGTCCACATACCAGCTATCATGTTTTGAAAGATTAACAATATTTTATGTTGTTGTTATCCATGTATATGAGGCATATATAAGGGAACATCATTAATATTTGAGAGAGATTTATGCCATGAAGAAGCTCTGTGGATTTTTTTTTTAAAACATATGGTCAAATAAGTCTCACCTTTCACTTTACTGTAACTGACAGAAGGATCAAGAGATACCATAAAAATCTTCTAAAGATTGGACAAAGCCATTTGTTTGGTTTTGTATATTAAACAGGTAGGTCTACCAGTAGTGCTATGGTAAAACTAAAAAGATGGTAATTAAAAGAATAGTGAATTAAAACACTTAGGACACTATTAGGGAGTATTTTATCAAGGCTTTTGATTAGAAATGAAGTTTGCTTCTATGTTTCTAACCTCATTGGAGTCAACAGTGTATGCTTGAGTACTCTGTTGAACTGGAACCTTTTATAAATCAAAGTGGGTTGTTTGAATTCACTCAGAAGAGAGCATTTTAATATTCAACACTACCCATAGAAAATTTTCAAAAGCTTGAAAACAACAGTCTTATTTAGCAGAACAAAATGATGTAATGGCAAAGTTGCTACTTAAAGCACAAGCAAGTATATATTTTTCCCAAAAGGATTTTGAGAAGCTTGAACACTGCATATATAAAGTATAGCTTGCATTTATAATTAATAGAACTGTTCCTATTAGAAACCTGGACAGTTTGTGATGGTAGTTTTAACTAATAAGAAAAATGCACTTGCCACAGTGCAAATACATGAAACGTTAGATCAATTAATTGTTGGAGTACATAATGCACAAGAGTAAACAGTGCCTGGAGAAGCAGTCTCACTACAAACTTATTTTGAGGGGAAAGATGGGAATCAATTGTTCTGAATATACGAAGGAAGTACTCTACACTGATTCTGTAGAGCACCTGCATTGACAGACTGCCCTTGAATAAATAGAGGATTTATTTAGTTTGTTATTATGTTTTCTGTTAAGCATTTAGACAAGTTCCTTTCATGATCATTGTTGCCACCCAGGACTACAGGGAGAACAATAAAAAAGTAACCTTTTTCCAAAGTGGGTCTAGAAACTTGAAGCATCCCTGCTTTAATGTAGCTACTTCTAATTTAAAAAGTTCGGGTACAGAGGAAATAAGTTAGTGACATTCTAGTTCGTTCTTCAGCTGTACACTTGATATGTATTAACAAAGAAATCCCAACTGGTTCTAAATTGTTTGGCAGGTATTATTATTCAGCAATACCTGCTGGAACAATAAGTGCTAAAAAAAAGAATAAGGATATTGTGGAAATGGAAAATGTAAGTTAAGAACTCAGGTGAAGCTACATGTGGGATATTTTGGAAATAAAATCTAAAGAAATAGAAAAGAAGAGGCAATATACCTGAAGGTGGAATATCTGATTGCTCTCAAAATTTCTAATTAAATACCCTATTTCTAACCCACACCCTATCCTTGGATATAAGGAATGCATAAAATCCCCATTTCTAGTTTCCTTCCTACATCTTCTCTACTAAATGACCTTTTAATTTCCTTTTCTGTTTTTTTCTATTCTGTCTTAAAAGTTGATCTATATTGCGCTCTCTGTCTTTCCATCTTCCTTTTTCTCTGATGAGGTTATTATCCTTCCCTCAAATTTCAGTTTCTTTTACTTTGCTTTATGTACCTTATCTTGCTGAACCTTCGCCTTTTTCCACATCTGCTTCCTTCTTCAGTACTTTAGTTTTATATGGCTTTTTAATAGTTTTAATAAGACTCCAGCATGAGAAAATCATGTGGGCTGCACAACTAATGGAGCTGCACAAGCAGTGGGGCTGCTATCTAATACAAATTAGTGGCTACTGGAAAAAACAAGCCAGCAGATTACACTGAGGCAGTTAAGGAGAGGAGAATATGCTCAGCCAGATTTCTCCTTCCATTGGCTCTTCTTGACATGATATGGGTGCTTGAAGGCCACTTTTTACAGATTCACACAAAGCATCCTTACTTTACAATCTCATACATATTTTCCTCTTCTATCCCTCTCCGGGTGTAGCCCTTCCTCACAATTTTTTCATTTTCTTTCATGCACAAACCATACGGATTCCCACAAGAATTTCCCAAACAATATTTCTCAAATCAAATCCTTTTCTAAGGAAAGCAGCTTCTGATTTGCATGAAATATTATTTGGTTAGAGCTGATAACACCAAGGTCATGGTTTGATCCCCATATGGACCATTCACTTAAGTGTTGGACTTGATGCTCCCTATGGGTCCCTTCCAACTCAAAATATTTCATGATTCTGGACTCACTTTCCTACTGGCACCCATACTTGTAACGTTATTCTCTGTTCTTCCCTCTTCTCATAAGTAACTTTCTGGTTTCCCTCTTACAAGGTTCCTTCCCTTGTTCCTTCCCACAATCCCATCCACTCTCCTCCCCAGCTAAGCTTTCAAACTCTTTGGATTTCCCTCCTAATCCACCTTATGGCACAAGATCATCTTTCTTCTCTGAAAAAGTCAAATAGAACAGGATATACTTTTCCTGTGTCAATCAGCGCTGTACTTTCAAAGTACTGAAATACAGAGATGGGTTTCCCTCGCTCATCCATTTCCTAAGAAAAAGCACACCATCAGCCCTACAGGCAAAGCAGAAACACCCCTGTTTCACCAATCTTTTCCGACACCTGAGGTCCAGTGAGTTCATCCCGGCCCTTTGACAGTCGCTGCCCCGTGTAGGCATCGACCCGGCCGCCCTTCTTCCCGCGGGAGGGAAGGCGCTCAGGCAGAGACCCCACAGAGCAGCTGAGCTTTCCCCTGCGCCTCCGCCCGGGGCACCCCTCCAGGGCGCCCCCTCTCCGCAGCGCCGTGCCCGGTCCCTCCCCGCTGCCTCCGCGGCGGCCGCGCTCTCCAGGGGGGCGGCCGCAGCATCCCCCGCCCTGCCTCCCGCCCGCCCCGCCGCCGCCGGGCCGCGGCGCGCCCCGTGCCCGGGATGCGTCCGGCGGCGGAGTGCCGGCTGCTGGCAGGAGCCGGGGGCAGGCGGGCGGGCACGGGGGCTCCCGCCGCCGCCGCGGCTCGGCGCCACCGCCGCGGCTGGGATTAGGCTCCCGCTCGGCTGCGATGCGGAGCGGCGGGGCGGGAGCGGCGGGGCCCAGCGGGAGGGCGCGGGGGGCCGCCGGGCACTAGGCGGGCGGCGGGCGCGGAGGCGCCGGAGCTCTCCAGGGTGCTGGGGCGCTGCCCGCCCGCCTTCCCGCGGGAGCCCCGCGGCCGCCCTCGCCCATCGAGCAGCACCGCCGAGCCCCTCCGATGCCTCGGACAGCACCGCTCCCGGGGTCCGCCGCGCCTGCGAGCAGCATGGCCCGGATTAGGTACCTCCGCGCGGCTGTCTCGGGCTTTTATCTGTGGGAAGCTGCGCTACTTCTCAGGTGAGTTGTTTTATTTGGGGAAGTAAAGGTGTCCACCCTTCCCGATTTTCGGGCAGCTGAAATGCCTGGGAGTGGCGCGGAAAGACGCCGCGGTCACCGCCTTTCCTCACCACGAACGCCCGGCTCCCCTTCGGCAGCCGGGCTGTGGGCACGGAAACTAAATGCATGGGGTCCATGCTTCGCAAATGGCTTTGCAACATCGAGCTGCCTCGACTTTTGGATTTTGCAAGCAGGAGGCTATGTATTTCCTTCACCTGCTCGCAGTTAGAGTTTGCCGATATGATCTGTGAATTTTATCAGTGTTTTTAACAGTAATTGTAACATCAATGGTATTGAAAATAATCCATGTGCAAAGTGTCTATATGTAAAAGTTACAGAAGATAATCTGAGTTGAGAATATATAGAACTTCCTTATTACTCTCAGTTTTTTTCAGTAAAAGGAAAATCACAGATTGATCGGTGGTCAAGTCAGGTTGGGGAAGTCTTATATAGAAACAGAAAAACACTAGCTGAGTGAAGAGAGGGTATGGTCTACAAAACTTCCGTTGAGAGGGAAAGCTTTTGCTGTGCTCCTAGCAGTCTAAGATTTGTATTATGAAAGATGGCAACATATCCATAAATTATGACCTCAGGAGAAGACTGAGGTTCATACAGTTTCTTCTACTTTCCACCCAGCACACTCTTTCTAGGTAATGTTATTATATTAATTCAAGCATTCTTTAAATGCATGGATCTGGGAGTCTAGTGATAGCAGGCTAAAATAAATTTGAGTCTCAGTGAGGGAAAACTTGTAAAGAAAAATTACACATGTAAAGAAACAGACTTCAATGTCATCATGTATTCACTGCTAATGCAGTTACCCATTCTTGTTATCAACAAATATTCTAGCTCTGTATCACAATAAACAAACTATGGCATATAACATGCCAGACTATTTTAAGAATCCCGCTGTTACTTAATAAAGATTAAATCAACTTAAATTCTAAGAGAGAGTTTGGGGATACATGTAAGGGATTTATAACCACAAAGTTAACAGTGTAGTGCCCCACAATGATGGCACACTTCATGAGTGATCAGAGGCTTATAACAAATCCTTCCTTTTTGACGTTAAGTTAATGACCTGCTTTGTATCAACATATGCAACATAGATAGTTTATAATGTGATTTTATTGTAATTGTGCCAAAAGGAAGAGATTTTAAGAAACTAGGTCACAATGAACATGCTTGCTGTGCACAAGGACTATGTAGACTGAGAAAGAGTTAAGAAAGCTGCTCTGAATCTATGTATATGTTTCATATCAATCTTTATATAGAGACTGTTGGTGCCTTTAGGTCCAGCAATAATACAGGAGAAACCTGAGTCAGTTCAAGAGACAGACTAGTCTTCCTCATGCTTTAATATGGAAGAAAAGTGGGGGGGAAAAGTTAAAATATTAAAAGCTGTAAAATTCTCAAGTTTCCTGGAGCCATTAATTCTAGTTCTTTTCCTGCTGGTAGAATGCTGTTTCCCCTCTCTGTGAGTCACCCAGAGTCCAGCCTTAGCACCTGCATAATACTTGATGAGAAGATGGATGTGCTGTGAATTTATAGAAACAGTCAAAACTTAAGTTTTTACTTGCTCAGACATTTTGGAAAAAATAATGTTATCTTCTCTTAAATCATGCAACATCAAAACTTTTCTGCTCTTCATTAAGAAGCAGAAGGCTGTGTGAGAAGACTGGATGAACCTAAGGGGAAAAGCTTTCAATACTTGTTCAACAGTCCTGAGGCTATTTAAAATTACTGTTTAAATTATATGCCTATGAAGATAGATGTTTAGTTTTATTTTTAGTGCAGTTCAAATAAAATTAAAAAAGGATTTTTTTTGGTGTAAAGTTACAGGCTTGCTACTTTAATGAGCAAAGTCTTAAGATTGGCATGCTTCACAAGAGAAAACTGCACGTAATTTATTTTTTTAAAAAAATCAATAATTTTTCATTCCACATCAAAAGACTCTTCAAATTGCAATGAATGAAACAAGATGTATATTGCTCATTGTAGGATCTAATTATTAATTTGATTTCTGAAAGACACTGTAGAAAGAATAAAACATTAGAAAAACAACAAAGCTGGTGAAAGGTCTAGAGAGTAAGTCATATGAGGCGGGCTTATGGAGCTGGGGTTGTGTAGCCTGAAGAAAAGGAAGCTCAGGGAAGACTTTATTGCCCTCCACAGCTACCTGAAAGGAGGCTGTAGCAAGGTGGGGGTCAGCCTCTTCTTCCAGGCAACTAGTGACAGGACAAGAGGAAATGGCCTCAAGCTGTACCAGGGAAGGGTCAGGTTGGACATCGGGAAGGATTTCTTAACTGAAAGTGTTGGAAGCATTGGAATAGGCTGCTCAGGGAGGTGGTGGAGTCACCATCCCTGTAAGTGTTCAAGAAACAATTAAAAATAGCACTTAGTGCTATGGTCTAGTTGACATGGTAGTGTTCAGTCAAAGGTTAGATTCAGTGACCTTGAGGTCTTTTCCAACTTTAATGATTCAGTGATTATTAATAGTCTTTTATACTATTGTATGTTTGTACTACTATGTCATAAGTGAATAACACAGTTATTGATAATAGATTAATAGATTTTAAACGTGAAAAACAGTGGTGAAAGCACACAGCAGTCTGGTTTATGCAATGTATTTTAAGACAGGGAGAAAAGCTGCGGTCAGACCCAAAATAAAAAAAAATATTGCTTATTAAGGACTGCCAGTCCAAACCCCAGTGTGATACTAAGAGAGTGGAGATGTAAAAAAGAGGGTAAAACCTAGGGAAAATAATTTAATGTAGCCTAAAAATCGCTTTAATTCACTACCAAAGAAGGAAAACCACTTCTGAGATATAGTTTGAAATTATAATAATATCTAAGACTGAGTATTCTTCTGAGTTTTCATTAAAGTAATAGTGTTAACAAAAAATCCTCTGGATTTACCTGGATTCCAAGAGGTCATAATGAAAGCAAGATCATATTTGTAGAGTCAACACAAATATCATATTTTTGAGTCAAACAGTTTTATAACAGTCACAAACTTGCATGGGCACCAGCACTGGGTCTCTTAGATCTACCCTGTCAGGGACTTGCCAGGGACTTGTTTTCTCTTTAAAGGATGTAGTACATCTATTTTATATGTAGACCTGTGTATAGGGAAAGCACAGGGTGAAAAGGTAGGTGGCACTGTGGAAATGCAAAATAGATTCTCTCTATATCATCTTTCTTTAGTTATCCATATTAGTATAGATCAAGAATCACACTACAATTAGGCTATTTCCTTTTGCTTTGCTCTTTTTAATACTCCACTGTTGGAGAAACAGTATCACAGACATAGCTAATTGCTCTTTGAAACCAGATTCTTGTGGAAAAAACCTCCACGCAACCTAACTCTGGGGCATATCTGAATTTACAGTTAACTGATTTTGAAATTGTTCCTGCATTTCACTGTAAATTGATTTCAGGTGAATAGCTTTAAGAAGCAGAAGTTCTTATCCTTTAAGTCAGCATTAGTGCCTTCAAATTACAAAAGAGAAAAAAAAATCAGCTAAAAGCTATTAAATCTGACATAGCATCACAAACATCTTTGAAAATAAAGATTTTCAGGTGTTCTAATGAGACTTCAGTTGATTATTAATATGCTAAAAATTATACCTACAATACTACTCAAGAAATAAAAGTGTCTGTTAAAATCAGGACAGGAATAAAAGTGTGTGAAAGAAAATCTATTAATTCAAGATGAGAGCACTGAGGTACAGTACTTTTCATTGTCAGTTCAGACTCAATTTTAAATATGGTTTCTATGAAATAAATCAGTTGACAGACTCCAGGTCCTAATGTAAAAGATTTAACATGTCTCAGAGAGTAGCAAGGGAAGGGTAGGTGAGCTAGGAGTGGAGACTCACAGCAAGTCAGGAAGGAGCAGGATCCTAGCAAAAAAGTTTGCAGTTGCACAGCACCTGTGCAGGAGAAGAGGTAGGTCCAAAGTCAAAGCCAAAGAGTTAGGTCAGCAGACTAGGCTCAGGATCAAAATTATGAAGGTACAAGTCTGGGTGAAAGTATACTTGGACACTAGCTCATGCAGAGACCAAGAGCATCTCCCCAGCACTCTGGACAGTGAAAAAAAAAAAAAAAGTGAAAACCAAACATGGAAAAAAGGAACAGATCCTGAGAGAAGAGAGGTGAACCCTGCTGAGGATTCTAAAAT
Source organism: Lepidothrix coronata (assembly GCF_001604755.1). NCBI lineage: Eukaryota > Metazoa > Chordata > Aves > Passeriformes > Pipridae > Lepidothrix > Lepidothrix coronata. The sequence goes on along the minus strand of NW_016690236.1, from coordinate 2,729,353 downwards.
TCAAACAATACACACAGCTTTGTTTCAAAGCTGCACTGCTGCACTCCTAAAGTTCGCACTGAGCCCGGGTAGTCAAACCCCTGTGATGGAGGATACTTATAAAACGTCAGGAGGAGACCATCAGGGTTCCCTTGCATATACTCATATAGAGGCATTGTACTTTCCAAGACTGAGACAAAAATGAAGTGGGGGTCCTGTGACCAAGAATATGTAATTCTAATTCTCTTGTATTTCAACTGTTCCAAAACACTGAAATCCCTTTGTATCATGAGTATCATGAGTTTTGTCATGAGTACAAATTTGATCAGAACTTTCACTATCCGTTCCTTATTTCTATAAAAATTAAGTTAGTTTTCTAAGTGACTACCATGTTTATAATTTTGAGAAAGAATAATATGTATATTTTTTGGGTTTTAATATTATAAACTGGAAGAAAATTAAATAATAAAGTAATTTCATTTAAAACCATGAGTCTTTCAATTCTTACAGTGCTAATGATGTTTTCTTACTTTTCAACCTCTCCTAATTCATTCCTAGCCAATTGATGCTAACAACAACTGAAAGCAAGTAATATTGTGAGATAAGTGCTGTGCTTCTGTATGATGATAAATGTAATAGCTCCTCTATCAGATTAGTCTTGTCCAGGCATCCTAGGAGTCATGACAATCAAAGAGAATGAAAATTTTTACAAGATTAGAGCTTCTCATTTTAACAGATTCAGAATACAAGCTTCAAATGACCTTACTGAGTATTATGTAATAATACCTATAGGGAATTATTCCTGCAAATCAGCTTTTCTCAAGTACTGAATGATGAAGAGCCCTTGTGTGTGTTGCTTCTTGTCCTCTTTATTGTTTTTCCTACTGATCTTCATGATGTTTATTGAAAGAATCAGTAAAGGGAGATAGGAAATAGAAGGTATCACTTTCACTACTATGTAGGCATCATGAATAGATGAAGGCACCTTTTTAGGGATATCAACCACCAGCAGAAAGGAATTATCTCAGACAGCAGGAAAAGACACAGCTAAAAACTATGTTTAACAGGAATGTAGGACCAAAACAGAAGAATGAGAAGAGCATCAGACAGCAGAACAGCCTGCACAGTAAAGTCAAGAGAAAAGAAAGTGAGAATCTGTAAGACTACTTTTTTCCTAGCACAATCCACTGTTTTTTATGGCTTCAAAGCAATATGATCCCTTCTGACTGATTTCTTCAAACCTGTGTCAATGGAAATGCTAGAGCAGTGAGGATAAAAAGAAAGAAAGAGGAAAAAGGAAAAAAAAATAGACAGTATGTGCTTATAAAAGTATAAAAGGATGCATTTCATTATTACTTTTCTAGTCAGATGTCTAATTAATTGCTCCAACACACATGTTGTTGAATACAACAGCAAACAGGGTAATGATATTGATCTACACTGAATTGAACTTTCTACATAATGAACAGAATCACAGATTCAATTAGATTGGAAAAGACCTCTGAGATTGTCAAATCCGACCTATGACTGAACTCCACTGTGTCAACTAGACCATGGCACTAAGTTTCACATCCAGTCTTAAATACGTCCGGGAACAGTGACTTCACATTCCACAATTTTTTATTTAATTTTTCTATACCACATCCCACTCTGTTATGTCTCTGAATTTACCACTGATATATAAAATGCGTGGGGACAGCAAGGAGGGTCGAGGGTACTTCCAGGTAGGAACTTCCCTAAGGAAAATCAATCCTCTTCAATAATGTTATTAGTGAAGTTTCTTTTCAGTGACATGAAACATTAGCAAAATGCAGTTTCTGAGAGAAACAGTTTGAGACCACAGAAAAGATAGAAAATTTCAAGAAGGCTCTGGCCTGACAAAGTCATGTGGTCACTTATGGGGCTGTTGAAATAGTGGAGCTGCACAAGTGGTGGGGCTACAGATTAATACAAATCAACGGTTATGGGAAACAGCAAGCCAGCTAATTACCCTGAGACTCTTTTAGTGAAACAATAGAGTAGAACACAGGAGTACTAAATTGCCTCAAACTTTGAGGTTAATTGCTATTAATTGCATGTGATTTTTACAGTTAAAATTAACTTAGGAAGGGTATCATAAACAAAATCAGTAACAGCTATGGCATTTAAAAAGGTAAACCTATTTTTTTCCTCTTCCTAATTAAAACTCAAGCTGTGGTTACAACTACATAACTTACTGTTTTAATATTTTGCTCCTTATTGCATTCCCTCTTTGATATAAAATAGATATATAAATACGATTAATCTAAAAAAAGGTACTGGATTGTGCTGCCCATCACACCATTGCCCAAGCCTTCATATACTCTCTACAGTTTGCATAAAACTCCACTATGTCTAGAGTGCATCTCCAGTTCCTTTTAAAATACATTATTAACACATTCTCCCTTTCTGAATTTTGAAAGGTAAAATATAAATCTAATGTAATCCTAAATAGCATCTCTGAGGATCCACAAGTGCCAGAATATGTAATTTCACAGATGAATTCCTAGAAAATTGGCTGTTTACAATTTTCTATAATTTTTACCAACAATTAACTTTAACTAATTTTAATTACACTCAGCAGAAATGCCTAGTTAATACAGATATACCAACATGGTTTATCAAAAGGTTGATTTTTGTTTGTTTGTTTTTAAACTGTTATGACTTTATGTCTTGGTGGGTGACTGCAGAGCTTAGAGACTATTTTGTGAAAAGTTGGTTTATACTGTTCTGGGATACAGTGGGACTCAGTTATTAAAAAGATCCTGAGTTTTTGTCCTGATAAGATTTTTAATTTCAAAAAGTTTTCAAAACTTCACTGTCCTCTATTATATTCAGTAATGTACAGTAGAGTCCATGCTCTGGGCATGTGTAGGCTAAGATATATCCATCAGCAAGGACCAACTTCCATTTATGTGAGGAACATATCTGCCGACTAAGAGTGTTCTACTGGATAAATAAAATAAAAAGCACAAAGTTGTAAGTTGCTGGCAAAAATAAAAGCTTTGAAATCTATCGTGACTAAAGCACTGACTTCACACAGCAAAATTATGGGTAGCTCCAGTATTCTATGATAAGTGTTAATTCTGTGCCTAAGCATCTATATAGCATTTCTATGAAGGGATGTCCATCCGTACAATGTTTTCCCTGATGCTGTCAGGTCAGATTCATTACCTCTGATTCAAGAGTATTAGAAGCAAATTGAAAGTGGGCAGATTTCAGTGTCATATCTGGACTACATCCCATAAAAGCATAGTGAGATTTTTAATTACTTTATACTGTTAGAAAAAATCCTTTATGGAAAGTTTTAGGTTTTGGTTTTGTTTTGTTTCTTAAAAAAAAAAAATTATCAGCATTTGCTTAAACTCTTAATTTGCAAGAGTTAAAGTAAAAATAAAGTATCTTCTAGTTTCCTTCAGTTTTTGCACACCAAAGATTGATAGTCAATCATTTTGAACGTATTGCAAATTTTTACTACAGAAAATGAATATGAAGTGCCCCCACTTAAGACAGTAATCTATGATTACAGAAAGTACAGTACAGTGGAGAACTGGAATTAAAAATGCACTTCGCAAGTTTCTCCATATACATGTTAAAATTTTACCAATTTTATCTCCAATACTTATCCCAAAATCTCACTGTGCAAATGAACTCGCAGGATATCTCTATCTCTTTACCTGTTTTTTTTCTGCCTCTACACATATTTTTGGATCTTGGATCGCTCAAATTTTCATCTGTAATCAAAATGTGACCATAAAGGCATTTGTTCAGATTCTCTAAATAATAGTTAACAGAATGCCCTTTTTCATCCTTTTTGACAGGGATAATTTCTTCAGGAGATGTATTGAACATAATAAAGGTTGCAGCTCTGTTTGGGGGGTGGTGGGGGTTGTCATTGCCTTCATGATCATCCAGGAAAGGAGAGGGGATGCTCTACCTGGACTCCATGAAGTCCCTTGCTCAGCTGGTGTAGGATTTACAGGGGCAATAGGGGATCAGTGCAGGTCATGACCTTTCCTTCACTCAGCTTATTTTCAGTTCTCTACAGAAAGCTTAGAAGACTGAGATGATAATTAAGAGGATACTGGCGTAATGAAGACTAGAACAGCAACGACTAAATATGTATCTGAGGGGATGCATCTGAGGGGATGTTTAAACACCACTTTCTGTACATGAAAGAGAATGCGTGTAGTGGACCAGGATAATTTTGGTAGAAGCAGGAAAGGCTAGCAGCACTGTTTTTTTAACCTTCACACTATTTTCTCTGACTTATTCCGTAAGGAATATGCTTCAGTGCATGCATTAGGAACACTGGGTTCTGTCATCATGTGGCATGAATTCTGTCACTCTCATCATCACCCTGAAGCTCAACTCTGTTGTTTGTTAAAGAAAGTCTTATACTTATTTATTATAGTGTTGATCCTGGATAGAATTAATAAAAAGGAAAAATTATTTAATCCACGTATCTTACATAAATTAACATAGCTGATTGAACATTACCATTCCTGTCTCACAAAAAATTCCAAAGCTCTGTAAAGATTTCCTTGCTTTTTCAATGCATAAAAAGAAGTTTAAGTTGCAGAAAGCAGGAAAAATCTCTGCTAATTCTGTAGGGATGTTCAGAGTTTTAAAAAATTAGAATCCAAAACCCCAACTTCAGTTCCCATTGACATTTGAGAACAGATTGTGGCAGACAATATAGGAAGAACACTGAACAATATTCCACCCAAACCTGCCAACATTTCACAAAACGACATTGAAACAGATACGTTTCTGTAGAACTATGTTTCAAGAAAACAGTACTTTTTCAAATAGAAAAAATGTATCTGAAGTGAAACTTCTAAATTAATAGTAATAACATGGATCTAAACTATAATTAGCTGGCTAATCAAAATAAAAAATTTCATGAGAAGTGTTTTGGAAAAAACTTTATAGAGTGACTTTTCAGGCTATATTCAACTTTCCTCTAACTGAACTTATATCTTGTCAAACTTATTTTGGAGAAAAAGTCTAATCTTCTAAAGAGTCATCTGACATGCTCACTCAAGATACAGGACTGATACAAGCAGAGCTTCCCTAAGACAAACAGAACAGTGTTTAATTGAATTGTTCTTGTCTTCACAAACCTGAGGTTTGAATTCAAAATCAATTTTGTATCTACCTTTGGTAAACCTCAAACATTTCATTCTATTGTAAGATTTTCTGTGAAGATTTTTATGAATAGTAAAAATTGAGAAGAAACATTGGAAGGAACTCATTTTCAGTTTTGGTTATGGTTTACAACTCATAAAAGTGGATTTTTAAAGCAAAACTAGACAAAAGAGGAATGGGACACTTATTCTAATTGGTCATAAATTATGATAACAAGAAATATCCCTTTTCTACAGATCTACACTTTAGTGGACACACTGTTCCTGTTTATATTGAGTGAGAGTACAGCAACCTAGTAGATGCAAAGCTGATGGGGCAATGCCACAATATTAAAAAAATCCATTAGAACTAGAAAACACAGTAATATGCAGTTTTACAATTTAAAGAATATTTTGAGATGTATTCAAAATACAGAAGCAGCTATAACCCGTAGAAATCTGTTCACAGAATTCACAGTTTGCTCCTAGACTTAAGAAAAATTTGCCTAGAGAAACAATAGTTTGGAGTTTTTAGCCAGTCAAAAGTCTCATTTGTATCAGTTCACCTTTCATTCTGGTGTTGCCTCATTGTCATCAGTTGAATTACAATTTACTATGGTGGTAAAAGATACCAGCCAGTTCCTTCACAAGTTCATTTGGCTAGAGGAATCATTCATTAATCCTGAAAATAAATGTAATTGTTCAATTCTGACAGCTTTTATAGAAGGATATCTGCTGTAATAAAATATAATAGTCAGAAATTTTTTTACTTGGTCATTTTGCAATCTATCCATTACTCCAATAACTTTTCTCTATTATTCAGTTAATACACAAGTTATTCTTTATAGTGAGATAGTAATGCTCAGACTTCTATAAATAAGTGGTTCACAATTTCTATTTTCAAAAATATTGCCTTATTTTAGCCAAGTATTATCTAACTAAAAAACAAAAAAAAAGGAAAAAAAAAGTTAATTGAATGTGGGGAAAATGTCACTATCTTTAATTGAAAGTTAAGGTTGTCAAAACCTAAACCAATTTAGTAGTTCTTTGGAAAAGCAAATGACTTATCAGAATTTGAATATTTGAAATATTCTCTGCTCCTGTTTGAGTCAGCTTCCCCCCAAAAAAAGTAGGTTGAATAAATTAAGAAATAACAAGAAGCTAAGACCTGAGTTTAGAGCATTTATAAAAATAGTCTATACAACAGGTAAAAAAGACTATTAAGTAGGGGCTTCTGGGAAAACAATGAATGAATATTCAGAATAGAGTCATAATTCTTAAAATATATTAATTCACATGCTGCATGGCTGAAATTGGCAAAAATAAACTTGTCTTAAACAAGAAAGCAAAACTACAGACACAACCTCTAGTTTCTTGAAACCATATCTTAATTATCATAGAAAACTTTGTCCATAGGATTATGAAGGATGCTGACAAATTAATTTTCTTCCTTTACCCTAAGAGATTTTTTTTCCTAAAGAAGGAAGTAGTAAAGTTTTGTGCTTATATATACATTCCAAGTCACAAGCAAAACCAAATGTATATGAACTTAACCTTATCTGCCCTCTGACCTGTAGAATGGTGATCATTTCAAAATGACTTAATCAGAAGACTTAAAACCCAATTATTTTCTATTTTTCTCTCTGTTAAGAAAAGTCAAAACATTACAAAACGATGCAAAGCTTTTTGAAACTATAGCACACAGTTCATGTACTTTATGTAAACACGTCTTTGCATAAAGTAAATACATTTACTTCAACAAACTAATTTACTTCCATGATCAACATGACTGGAGGAAGACTGTAGAGCTGGAGGAATTCTCAGTTGCATTAATAAAAGAAAAAAATTTGACACTATAAAGATATCAGAAACATCCTAAAATAATGCTTGTAACCATCATTTAGGCTACAAAGATCACTAAAATTTAATGTTAATTTTGTGGCTGAAATAGAAAAATTAATTTTATTCAAACCTGAAAGAAAACATTTTTTAATCGTTGCATTGAAATGCAATCCCATATATATTTCATGTATCTTTCATTTATAACCACTAAAATAAAAAAGAATGGATAATTAGTGAACTTAAAATAGAAATTTTTTGTTTGTTGCATATAAAAAATATTACTTTGGCTGAAAAATGTGTCCTGATATAACTCTACTTATCTCTGTAGCATTATACCAAAAAATTAATCTGACCATTTGCACTTAGTCAAAATAAGAGGATAAAAGGACAACTAGAAAAATCTAAAACTGTGAAAAATCAGCAGAAAATCTAAGTCATTACACAAAATATTTAAAATTCTCTTGAGGATTTTGCTTAGAAAATACTCCTTTAAAATCTTGGTCATACAATGCTTCTGCTCCTCTTAGTTGAAATGACAGTCTTTTCTCTAGCAAGCATGAGTTAAGAGTTCTGTGTTTTTTATGATCTGATAAAACTATTATTATCTAAAACATTGCAGGATATGAAAATCTGCATTTTCATTGCATTAGGAACTTTCAACTTCATGACCTCCAACAAATAAAAGAGATTTCATCTTTAATTAGCAAGAAACATATTATTGTCAGTTTTATCAGAAATAAAAGGAAAAGCATTTAAAGTATCAGTCTTTTTAACACATCACAAACTTAATTCTTTCTCCTTCATTTACTATCTTTGGTTTTATTACATGCCACCCTCTTCCACTATTCTTTTCCGACAGGAAACTTTTTTTTTTTTGGTCCCTCAGAATGAAAGTAATTTATTCACCAATAAAGCATAATTCAAGCAGAATTATTTTCATGCTGGAATACAATAGAGTTGGAAGGAAATAATCTCCATATATGAACCTTAAAGAAGGTAATGATCACAACACAGATAATGTAAAGAGCTTGAGTCTTCCAGTGGATAATTCAGAGAAGGAGAAGACTTTTTGGTTTTGTTTTGTTTCTTAAAAGAAACTCTCTCTCTGTGAGCTAGAATGGGACAGCAGTGACAGCTGATTCTATGTCACTTTCAGTACTTGATCCATGCAGATTGGATCCACTGACACAGATCCTGGCTTTCCAGAATGGCCCTGAATTTTTATGAATAAATGTTGCTAATGGATGGCCTCCAAAAAGACAAGTCGATTCATCTTTTTTTTCCTACGAAGAATTTTTACTTTCAATAAAGAGATTGGTTTAAAATATATTGAAATTTTTAAAAATATTTGCTATAAAAATATTTATCCGTCCTTCTGAACTCCCATTCCACAATATTTGCCTTGTCTTCAAGGTTTTCAAAATTTAAAATTGTTTATTGCAATAAAAGAGAGAATTGTATTTCTTTTCTCAAAAAACCATCTCAGGTAGACAGTTTAAACACGTTACACCTCAAAAGAATCACTGAGTCTGTGATTCATTGAGGCCCCATTGAGTGCAGCCTATGACCCAACACCACCTTGTCAACTAGATCATGGCACTAAGTGCCACATTGAGTCTTTCTTTAAACACCTCCAGGGACGGTGACACCACCACCTCCACCACGTCCCTGGGCATCCCATTCCAATGCTCAATCACTCTTTCTGTGAAGAACTTAATGTCTAACCTAAACCTCCCCTGGTGCAGCTTAAGACTGTGTCCTCTTGTTCTATTGCTAATTTCCTGGGAGAAGAGACTGCCCCCCACTTGGCTACAACCTCCTCTCAGGTAGTTGTAGAGAACAATAAAGTCTCCCCTGAGCCTCCTCCTCTCCAGGCTAAACAACCCCAGCTCCCTCAGCCGCTCCTCACAGAACTTGCATTCCAGACCCTTCCCCAGTCTTGTTGCCCTACTTTGGACACGCTCCAGCACCTCAACATCCTTCCTAAATTGAGGGGCTCAGAACCGAACACAGTACTCAAGGTGTGGCCTCACCACTGCCGTAGAGGAAGAATCACTTCCGTGGTCCTGCTGGCCACACTATTGTGGATATAAGCCAGGATGCCATTGGCCTTCTTGGCCACCTGGGCACACTGCTGGCTCATGTTCAGCTTCCTGTCAATCAGTACCTCCAGGTCCCTCTCTGCCTGGCTGCTCTCCAGCCACTCTGTCCCCAGCCTGTAGCACTGCATGGGGTTGTTGTGGCCAAAGTGCAGGACCCAGCACTTGGCCTTGTCGAACCTCTGGGGATAAAGCTAAGGTTGTTCCAAATTTTTGCAGTTTCTCATTAAAGTGCACGTGTTCAGTTAAACATCATGACACAGATGTTTTATTATCCACAGAAATAGAACAAATTAGTATTGTTTTACACTGATGTATTATATTTTTTTGGTGTAAAATTGAAGGCAGTTTTTGTCTTTCTAAAAAATGCAGGATGTATTTTTGTAAAAACAAGGTAAACACGTTACTTTGGACGGGCTTGAGGACTTCAGTAAATATTCTTGTTAGTGTTTTTTGGTTTTGATTTTCAGCTGTCACGCGCTCGAATATTCTTCTGTCAAAAAAGTATTTTTGTCAGGTTTATGTACAGCTCTTGAATAATGTGTGCAAATTCTACTTACTATAAATTCTGATTTTGTTGGCCCTTTACTTATTTTAATTAGTAGATCAGATAATAAGAGACATTCCCTTTTCAAAATAAACTTCCTATGCTTTTGACCTCATCAAACTTACTGTTTGCTTTTCCCATTAATTTTACCAAATATATTTCATGAAGATCTATATTGCTCAGAAGAGGATTTAAAGACTTTCATCATACCACAAAATCATATTGCTACAATTTTCAAAATGCAAGGCACTGTCAGATAATCCATCACTACCAATTTGAGGATCATTTCCTTTTAGCAGACCTTCCTAATGACACAGTTACACTGAATAATTTTTGTTTTTCAAATTGATGAATTCTATCACCATTACTTACAGTTACAGAATCAAGGGGAGTAGTCATGAGATTAATTCACCTATTATTGGTGAATTAATGAACAAGTACCAGTAGACTAATTTACTGAAATGCTTTTGTGTAGTGCTGTTTGAGAGACGCAACTAAGTGCATATTGGCTGTAGTTTTTCCTTTCCTTATGAGGGTGTAATTAGTTTCTTTGAGCTTCTTTTTGAACCATTTTAATATAAAGCGCATTAAAAACATTCAAACATCAGCCAGAGAGAATGGACCACAAACACAACATCCAATTGCTCCAGGGGTTTGGCCACACTTGCTGTCTGAGAGAATAAGTAATGGAATGAAAGAGCTACTGGACCATCACAATGCATATAGCAGCACTGTAGTATGCATTTTAAGATGAAATGCAAACCTTCTACCTCTCTGGATTGTTTTTAAGACAAAAGAAGTAATTTATGATCAGACGAGAAAAATCAGCAAGCAAAATATGACAGTAACTTGGTGTTAATGTAAGGTCATTTAAGATAAAATATGCAGTTTATCTATGGAAGGAAGAAAATTAACTTACCATATAATTCAAACACAATTTGTGCCAATTACATTCAAAAGTAAGTCAGTGAGACTCTGGAAACTACTCTCAGAATAATTGGGGTAAATTAGTACATTGTCCTAACTTGGACTTGTAAACTTCTTTCTGGGAACTTTACAGTAGAAGGTAAAATTACAGCACACCATATCCTTGCTTTATCTCTGTCACCTATATGTAGCTGCAACGAGAAGACTCAGTAAATGGTGTAAGATGTAATTTCTTCCTTCACTTTCTATACTATTCTTATTTAGCCCTTCTGGAGCGACACAAGTCTTCTTATACAAATGCTGACAATAGTCCATTAATTCTTTTTTTCAGTATTTTCAAACAAATAGATATATTTTTTAAGGCTGAAACCACATACTGAAATTTTTAAGAACCCACCTTGAAGGTGAAGTGTTGAAAAGAGAGAAATCAGTGAAAACCAGGACTTTCTGCAGTACATAAATGATGCAAAAGTCTCAAAGCAGTAGGATTGAAATTGCCTTTGAAAATATATGTTTTAAAATAAATCTTACATAAAGCACTTTCATATATAAAGTTCCTTTCCTTTATTTGTGCTTTGGTAAAAATGTGCAGAAGTTTAGGATAGATAGAAAAGAGACAACTTCTGAGTAGAACAGAGTGATTCTTCAAAAGCAATCTGATTTTTACAGCTTTAGATGTTTTAGAGAAGGAAACATTTGTGAAGACTGTAAAATTCCCTGCAAAGAGTTTTTCCTGATTATTTCATTTTGGAGGAAGGGAGGAAAGAAGTTTTCTCTTACAAAGGTGCCTACTTTAAAAAGACATTTCAGGAGCTCAGATTCATGACCCATGACCCATATTGGTAGCTAAATTGCCAGTTGCTAGATGAGATCTCCCATTGAAATTCTGTAGATGTTGATGCTATGGCTGCTGTGTTAACTGCATTTTTTTCAGACTTCTGTAGTAGCAATTATTTTAAAAACACAAGAATCAATAATGATGTAAACATATTCTCAGCCGAGGATTAAAGAACTGAGTTCCATTACCTGCAATCACAGTCATCCATGTCACAGAATCCTAAAACCTAGCTCCTTCTTGAAACACCCAGGGCTTTTCTATCTCAGCTCAAAATTCTGAACTATTCCTGAAGTGTTTCAGTGGTTGAAAGCCTTTCAATTTTGATCTAAATATATCCCTGGACACTTCAAATCCATTATCTTTCATGCCGACATTATAATTTAGCTTAAAAGTCTTTATTCTTTGCAGGTCCATGTCATAGATAGAACATTAGCTCACTTTTTCCTGGTTGTCAGCCTCTGAGTTTTTAAGCTGCGTGTAGTTTATGGGCAGCTCAAGTGCAGTTTCCATACTGTGCAAGGATCTGATGCTCGTACAACTGCTTTGTAAGTCAAATACCCAATTGTGAAAGGAATTGAGCAAAACGAGCCAATATTACGACACGTAACTTGCAACCCTGATTACAGGTTACAGTACAGGCTACTGCAAGCCTGCAACCCAGTCCTCGCATTGAAGGACCCTGAGAAGACACCATTTTATACTTGGAACTATGCCCATTTCTCCCCTGCCCTAAGCTCCTCAAATCCATCAAGTGTCTTTTGACAGTCTGAAGATTTCTCCATGAGATTTGTAATGTTTACTTTGAATTTAGCCTGCTTTTCTATATATCATAGCTCATTCCTTTTCACCAAGCTAGCCTTATATAAAACACAATACCTTATATTTTGCTAAGCTGTTTCTTCCAGAAAACTGTATTGTCTTGGCTGGTACAGGTTGATCTTTATTGTTAAAGTGTGTATACAAATTCCCATTTGAATTTGTCTGTCTCTCCTTGATTTTTCTTCTGCCTTTCTTCTTTAGATAAGTGTCCAGCATTTTCTACTCTTTGAGGTATTTATACACTTCAATCATGCTATTTTTTTCAATCTTCTTTTTTGATAAACTTTTGATAAAAGCAGATTAAGCTCTGAAAGTCTCTTACTTGAAGCAAATTTCCCTAACTTTCAGGTCATGGCTTAGTGGCTTTGTTCAGTACCTTTCCTAATGCTTTAATGTCCTTTTTAAACTTGGATATGGAATTTGATGCAACATCCCAGAACCGGTCTCATTAATATCATATAAAATAATAAGTGACCTTCATGCTTCTACTCACTCTTTCAGTCTTTCCACACCACTGGATTACACAGTAGTGCAGTGAGAACTTTACCATCACAGTGCTGAGCTGCTCGACATGAATTCTGAATCCTTTTTTAAACACAACTCTTTCCTCCAACTCTGCCCAGACTCCCAGCTCATATATCTCTTAATATACTTTCTCAGATTGTTTTAAATTGTTCTACTTAAATGGCCTGAACTTAAGAAATAGGTTATTTTCTTGACATCATCTGTATTTATACCTCTGACAATTCTTTTTGTATTTCTTAGTTTTAAACTATCAGTGATTTTGAATTTTCTTTCCAGATCATAGAGGGCAGCACTGAACAACATTCTTACCTTTTTGTTTGGAATTTAGGATGTGGGTGCTGATCTCTGGAAGCTGCATCTTGTCTAGGCTGGGCTGCTTCTTACTCTTTAACATGTATATCCCACTGTTAAAGGTTTCAGTTTGCCGTAACATAATATTTGAGTTTCTGACTCAGATATGACTTTTGATAGGTTATGCAGTGTCACAGACTGGTGATTTGGCATGTCTTCCTATCTCAGCCATGAAATTCCAACTTGACAGTCTTTCAGGTATTGATGCAAAGCTTATCTACCCTCAGATTTTAGGTGAACAATGAATAGACCAAAGACAGGAGTAATTATAGTCTTTGTTATTCTATTTATCTATTCATGATAGAATAGGTTTTGTGTAATACCTTATTTGAAACAGAAATTTTTACCCTAATTTTGATGGCGTTAATTCATCTGGTCACAAATAATTTTTGAATTCATCTTTTGACATTTTCAATTTTTTTCCGGATTCTTATCTACTACTGCAGCTAACAAATTTCTTTTTAATAGATTGGGAAGGCTTAATTTACATTGTAAAGATGTTCAGGATACATTCAGGAAAGAGAAATCAAGCACTGTTCAAAGTCTGAAATAGAAAAATTTCAATTGTTTAAATCCTTATAACTGTTAGTAACATTTACCAATAGCTTACAGACACAACACAGAATCACTACCAGGGAGAGCATTCTTGTTGGTAACTTTCCTCATAAATTATGAACAGACCAGAACAGTGTGAGGTTATAATTTCTCTCCAATAAAAGACTTCAGCAATGGGAAGCCTCTACATGTGAAAAAAATGTACAGCTTTCTTTTTCCGTAGTGTAAAGTAGCATAATGTCTTTATGCTAATCACAAGTCCATTGTACCTTACTTTTGAATACACTTACTGATATTAAAATTCTTGCTGATACTAACCTCTTATTATTATGCCTATTAGAAAATACATGTGACAGGTCAGAAATAAATTCCCTCTGGAGGCACACAAAGCCATTGCTAGACTTATGCAATAGTTGTATGTTGAGGACGAAGCTCTGTGCATTAACAGTAAAAGGAGCTAAATTCTTAGTTCATGAAAGGAGTGTAATCTTCTTTAACCCTTTAGCCAGAGGCCTAGTATTCAGAGTCAGTGTGCAATAAAACTGAAGAACCCTTACCATGCAGATTAAATTTTTATGTTAAGCTCTAAACAGAAAACCCCTTCCTAAAATCCACTACCTTACTCAGGTTTTACTGTATTACCAAGTCTTGCTCCTCCTTAACTAGACAAGTATTACACAAGTCATCTCAAGCAGATGAAAGTTTTATTTATCCAATAGTATTGCAATACGTGGTTTTTATTAAAGTTACATTGAAAGGGCAGAATTCTACAGCTTTTACTCATAACACATCAAGATGAGTAAAAGGGAAAACATTCCTTGAAGAAATATTTAGTTATAAATTACAGATGATTTCTGAGATAAAACTTACTTATACAAAATGCATTCATTGTACTGAATGTATTGTTTTCAGAAGCAGGCAATAAAATTATTCAAGATATTTTGAGACTTATACCTGACTAATCAAGGCAAATCTTAATGATGATGCTATCATGCAAAAAGGTAAACATCTCTTTGAGAAAATCCGTAATCACAGCAATTATTATTTTTCCTATTCAAAATTAGTTATCTTAATTTCAAAGTACTCTATTTTGTGTCAAAGCAACAACTACAGGTACAACAAGGAAAGATTTAGAAAAAGTTCAGTGAAGCATGAAAAGGACAAACAAAAAATTCCTTATTCAGAGAAAGTGATTGATGTTGAAGTTAACAATGGGCCTTTTTATATTTGTGTTCTGCATAATTTATTTATATTAAGAATAAAAATATAGGATGATATATCCTGTAGTAGAGAAATTCCATATACCTTTTGAAATAGAAATATAACTTCCTTATAGAAGAGTATTAGAAAGAAACCTAAGTGTTACATATACAAATAGTAGCTTCTGCCTTGCAAGTAGATAATTTCCAGTAAAGTGTAATTGGACTTTCATATTTTATTTGCTTTATAACTGTCTATGATGATTTACAGAAACATAAATGACTACAAGTTGCAATATCATGATGAATCAGATTCACTCAGAGTGATTGATAATGAAAATTATGGCAATAGTATAATTTCAAATTAAAGTATAAAAAATATCTTGACTCATTACTTCCTCAGAAAATGAAATACATTCTCCAGCTATGGGAAGAAAAAAACACTAGGTTAGCTTCTGAAGGAGAGCAAAGAAATATTTTTACTGAAACAGATACCAAGGTATTCAGAACAATTTAGAAATTTATTAATAATTTAGAAATATACAAATAAACTTACACATAGAATAGAATAAACAATAGATAAGCAAATAAACAGAAGGATCAATTTTATCTTTCTGATTTCATTTAATATTACAATTAAAAGACTTAATTTCCAGTTTTAATTATTATATGAGTAAACCACAGCATTCTAGAGGTTTCTATGTTCATATTTGGTGTGTGTTCAAATTTGTAAACAGTTAAGACCTAATATGAAATAATTTTTATTTAAGATATTAAATCCAAATTCCACACGATTAAAATTTTAGCAGACCTTCTAAATGGAATTTGCCATAAAAGTGTAACTTTTTACATTGTGAGTAACAGAGTCTTGAGAAGAAAAAAAATTACATTCACAGTCTGCCCTCCACATGGCATCTACATACATACATACCTGTATTGAATTTTTCCATTTTGAAACTCCACCCATTGTTAACAATCGAAGTTTAGTGTAGGTTTTTTATGAGTTAGAAAATTCATAAGTGTTTTAAGTATTCCCTGTGTTTACTTCTAAACAAAGGCATATCTAAGCACTTCTAAAAGAGTGAATTGGCATAGAGACAATGTAGTGAAAGTAAAAGAGATTCAAATCCTTCTGAAACAAACTTTTTTACTAGAATTCAGCACAAACAGTCAAATTTCCTCATCTTTTTTGAGATTCCAAAAGCCACAAATGGTTTTAGTTGCATTGTGTATCTCAGTGTTACTCAAAATTTTATTTATGTATATATTTACTGACTGTATTGTTTTTCCAATGTGTTGGACAGCAGTCGAGTAAGAGTTTCATGGTAATAAAGACTTTTTCTTTGGGTCCACATGGCTGATCACAATGCCAATACTCTTCTGCTGAGCACACTTTACAATGTCAGTGGGAGTTTTGCATGCATATGAAGACATGGCTATAGGAGATGACATTTGTCATGTGGCCCTAAAATAGTTCCTTCAGTAAGATGTTGGGGTTTTTTTCCAACTGTAGCAGTCACTTTTGTTTTAACAGAAAACAAAACTCTAAGACAATGTAAAGAATAAGACTGTTTGATATGTTTTATTATGTTTAAATATCAAAATAAAACAAAAACTGATGATATTAGTACTATTCTGTTAGAAATACTTACTTTTTTTTTTCCTGATCTAGGCTTCTATTACACCACACCTGCTTAAACAGACCAGTCCTAGAATAGACTCCGAAATATGACATTCCACATACCCAGCTATTTTTGTAGATGACGTTATTTAGCTCTGTGATAATGGATTGATAGTTGTTGACTGAAAGTGTTACTCATCTAGAGAAGTTCTGAGGAAGAATTAACAGCAAGCTATAACTATTCAGCTTAGCAAAATAAAATTTTGCTGTTTTCCTGTTCATATAAAATGAACTATGATTGACTACACAAAATTAAAGTTTCCCTAACAAAATTTCTAACAAACGTTTTGTTTGTTTGTTTTTTCTTACTGTTAGCTTGGTAGCCACAAAGGAAACGGACAGTGCAAGATCTCGTAGCATGCCAATGTCACCATCGGATTTCCTGGATAAGCTAATGGGTAGGATGTCAGGCTACGATGCAAGGATCAGACCAAATTTCAAAGGTAATTTCAAAACTAAGCTTTCAGGTTTTTTTTTATTGCTCACACAAATGCAATTTCTGGAACAAATATGAAAACAAAAAAGTACATTCACTGAAAAAAATTAAAAGGTGCCTTCTTTTGCCTTTCTTTTGTATATATGACAGTTCATTTTAGTAATAATACACTCTATCCCTGTCACTTTCACAGATGCCCAATTACAGGTCCTTTGTAAATTTAGCTTATCATTAGATTTGAATTCTCTAATATGGTTTGTTGATTTCTTTTCTTTCCTTTCCTGAAGTGCTTGCTAACGGATTCAGATTGCCGCCTTGGACTACCATAGCCTGAAACAGTCCAGAAAGAAAGTTCTGTGAAATATAAGCCAAATCTTCATATCTGCCTGGTTCTAACTAAAAGGAAGAGTGTATTAAGGACTTGACCATCAGAGTCAAACTCAAGAGAGCTTATCTTAGTTATCAATTCTATCACCAAATTAGATTCTTTACTCCTGTGCCCCACTTGTGCTTTGAAATGCCAAAGACACCATCTTTCCTCTTGTTCTTTTCCTGGTTCTCAGTTCTCCACTGAAACTGGAAGTTCTCAATACCTGCAGTTGTCTCTTGGCATTTGAACAAGACAAAGGAGATTCAAAGAAGACTGAAAGTCTAAACTTTGCAAATGAAATCATTACATCTTCCAAGGATCTTAGCATAAATCATATTATCCAGACTCAGGCAGGCTAAAGTAGAATATTTAATGAGGGAGTACACAAACTATATTTTTATATGAATATACAAAGTTTTTTATGGACAAACACCACCCATTCTAGCTTTCACAGTCTGGAAAGTTGTTTTTTGAAAACAAGGAGTTCCATTAATATAGTGGAACCATATTTAACTCTATTACTGAATCTTTAAACAAACTATCAGTCTCTAAATTATCCAGAATATAAATAATGTTTTGAAAGAATAAAGTTATTGTAATTAAAAACTATGTTATTCTTACTTTGCCTTAGCTGCTTCCTCCTATGCCTATCTTCCTGAGTCCAAGAGATTCTCTTAGCTCTAACGTTTCACTACAAAGCAGGTCATGTTTACTACAAAAATTTTCCTTCACGCTGACAGTCCTTTCTCCTGTAATTCATCTGTCACTGCCTTTCCATCTTCATTCTTATTCAGCAACAAATGTTATAATTTTTGACATCTCTAAGTCCCAGAAACTTAAGTTATTTTGACTCTAAAGCCACTGCTATATGGTGGTTTTGCCACAATTCGCCCAGTCTGATTCACAAGGACCATGCAAGCGATCTGCCAAATTACTTCCTCATCAATAAACCATAAACATTTGGTCCTGTATATATAAACTTATTACCCAGGATTTCCTGCAGCTGGAAATACCTTACTTTTTTTAAGTTAATGATCTGATATTTCTCAGAAAATTATAAACATGCACTGAAATTTCAAACACATCTCTAGTTGATTTGGGAATTGGATTGTGTAGTTTGACCTGGACAGCATGCAGTGACAATCTTCTGATAAGGCTGCAGTGAAGAATAGGCAGATGGTTTAGAGATTAGCAAATTCAATGAAGTAGTTCTTGAAAGTATAATTCAAAGGACTTAGAGACTTGTTTTGTAACTATTGCTATTTAAAGAGACAAAACCTAATTTGACATTGTACTTTTTCAAAAAGTGCACATTCTAAATCTTCTAGACAGCTATGTGGTTTGAATAAATCTGCCCAGAATGATTCACTAAGAATAAGTATCTCCTTAAGTGACTTTGCCGCTTTCTGCTTAGTTGTACTACTGCTAGAACAAGTGCTGGGTTTGAGTTTATAATCTAGTAACAGTTTTAAAGAAAGATGATGAGTACTAATAAGAGAATTCAAACAATCATTTTAAATAATCTTTACTTCCAGTAAAATTCCTATGTACACAAGATTTTTAGCTACCAATTTTAGTAATAATGAATAGTCAAGAACACATAATTATATATTTTGTCTGAATGCTCTGCTTTTGCATAAGGAATTCTGCATATAAGTGCTTGTTCCACAAAAATAATAGAGATGACTTAGTATTTATTCAGCTATGGAATAAAACAGAATATTAAGAACTCTTGTAAAATCTTTGTTCCAGTTCTAACCTTTTTTTCCCCTTACATCAAACATATAGAAAGGTGCTTCTCTTAGTTTCTACACTGCGGACTATAACCGTTCCTGCAAATATGGGAAATACTTCATTCTCTTTCAAAATTTGAACACATTATGTAACCCGTGTGTAGAAAATGTCATGGCGTCAAGATGTTTGGAGTTAAATTGACACAGGAGTATAGAATATTTTTAGATATATACAGGCCAAATTGTACTATTGAAATATTGGGGTTTTACAGAGGAAAATGTAAAGTGTTACTTGCCCTCGTATTGACAAACATTATTCAGCAGTAATTAGCCAGGAGTTAATTGAAAAAAAAAGTAATTTAGTTACATATGTTCTTCTGATCACTTCTGGAAGCTGTTTATACTTTTGGCCTTTTTGTTATTTTCTGTCAATAAAACCTTTGTGTTTTGGAATATTGGAAAGTATCATTTTTTGCTTGCTTTTAATTGGGTGACTATTTTACTAATTTTATTGCAAGGTGACATACTGAGAAATGGAGAAGTATTACTTCCTTTTCATCTTTACAGATTTTTATACTTACATATTACTCCCTACCGTATACCTTTTCCAGTGTGAAGGGTCCTGTTCTTCTTAAGCTGGCTTTGTGTGGCAGCTTGTCATAGAATTTTTGATCCTTTTGACTTTTTGATGTCTTTCTTCCTAATATATCCTTATGAGGCAGACAAAGAAGAAAATTTGAAGTAATCAAGATGGAAGTTCATGATCTATTTGTATGGTAGACCATTTTTTATGTAATTCTTTGCATTATCCTATCTTTATTGAATATAAAGAAGGCTTAGAGAGAACCATCCATAACTAATGTAGCCTGTCTTTACTGTATGGAAGCCATTAATTTGGAGCCCATCAGCAGGAATGAATAGTAAGGATCAACTGGTATTTTACTGACAATGAATTTCATCAAACATTTTATAACTTAATAGTTCAGTATTTTGTGATTTTTCTGCACCTCCTTGCAGTCAGCTTTATACACAACCATGCTAAACAATCGTATATCACAAGCAATATTGTATTGCTATATCTTCTTACTCATCAGTATTGAACTACAGAGGTTCAGTGCAGATGCTCATCAGCAATCACCTTGAACCTTGAAAAATGGCTGTTTATTCCTAATATTAAAAAAATATAAAGAAAAAAGCCTATGAGAGAACTGCCTCTCATTTCATCAAAACTACTATTTTTAAAAACCTCTGACAAAATATTACATTGAAAAGTTTCAAAGCTCCAAAATAAACTCTTTAAAGTATTTATTATAATTAAAATTAATATTTGTTTAAATTAATGAGATTGATTTTGTCCACATCCTCAACAGCTCCTTCAGAGGGCTTCGGCAGATCTGAGATATGCTATTTCAGCAAAAAATAATCATAGAATAATCACAGAATCACAGAACATGCTGAGTTGGAAGGGACTCATCAGGATCATGGAGTCCAACTCCTGGCCCTGCACAGGATGTCCCAAGAATCACACCATCTGCCTGAGAGCATCATCCAAGCACTTCTTGGACTCAGACAGGCTTGATGGTGTGATAACAATAATATATAATAAAGATATATAATAATATTAATTTATATCTCTTGTTTATAGATAATATTAATCTATATATCTTAATCATAAAAGTTCTCCTTATTTCTATCTGTTTGGCAGGTACAGAGGTAAGGTTTACAGGCATAAAGTTCTTTGTCAATGTCATCCACCATCATACCTGAAGTTTTGGGTTTTTTTAATTCAAGATATACTTGCTGGACATGGTACACATTTCCACTGATTACAAAATTGATACAGGTGATAGCTGACTCACAGTGATTCGTATTTCCAAAATTTTGCAAAGATTTTTATCATGTCTGGATTTATATCACCTCATCCTGACAGTTCGTTCCTGTTCACTTAGTCTGGAATGTCTTCTACAGTCCTCATACAAATTTTCCATCAGAATGCCTCTAGTATTTGACACAGTTGGCAATCGGAGACAAATGCTGCTACAAAGACTTCATTTACTTTGCTGCTCTGACCTTCTGCACTTTCATGGATACTTTTATACCTTAATCATCATCTCTCACCTTCCAGATCTTGGCAGGATTCTATTTTTAATGCCTTGTAGATAGATATCATTGTTAGCTTTTCCGTCTCTAGTGAGTTTCACTCGATTTCTTTTCTCCCTCTCTTTAATCTATTTCAACTTGTCTGAGTTCCTGTGTTTGAATATGACTTTCAGCTTTTACAGCTTCCATTTGGGCTTCTTTTTGACCATATTTTGGGAAGTTCATTTTCACTCACAGCATACTATCTTTAAATTATCTCTAAACCATTTGCAAGCTACTTTTAGCTTCTATTTTTGTACTCCTTTTAACTAGATATTAACTATTTTATTGCAATGCTGCTTTTGAAATTAAGCTTCAGTGCTGTAATTATTTAGGACTTTTTGTTAATAAAAGCAACTATGTTGATACAGCCAACTTATATTTAAAGCATAGTACTATTTTAAACAAAATAGTATCACATCAAATTTGAAATGATGGCAAGTAGTACAACATGGAAGTGTTTGAAAGGAAAGCTGCCTTGCAAACAAATTAACTAACATTAGCAGGAAGTACAATTTTCTCCCTGACAGTTTTTCATGACACTGTTCATTTTCTCTGCTTTTTCTTTTTTCCTTGATCCTTTCCAGGGGTTGTGCATGTAAAGCTTCTACTGAGTTCTAAGAGGTACTGTATATGCTGAACGACTCTAAATAATTAACCAACTTTGGAAGTGACTGCAAGTGCTACCTTCTTACCTGAGAATTCTGTTCCATAGGTGTAGTCTTGTGTTTTACAAAGACTGAAGTACATGTAGAAATGTTTTGTTGCTATTGCTATACAGCACTTCAAAACATTTATTACCTTGAGGAAAGAAAGGTGGATGTTTCAAGGTGTGTCATGTTGGCAGAATTTTCAATGGGCATTCTGATATTTCAAGTATTTAATATCAAGTTCATTGGTCATGTTAGATTTTGCTAGTTGCAAACCACCAGTAGAGGTAGAATAGTTTCTTACTTCAGTGACCCTAAAAAAGAAATATTGCATCAAAGTTTGTAAGACCAGTCCTCAAATTCCAGATACAGATCTTTCATTGTTAGTGACTGCTTACAACTACAAAAAGAATCCAGGTTTTCCAATGCTGAACTGGATTATTGATTTAAGAATATTGAGTTGCAGGAAGGTAACAAAGACATCTTGTGATGGAAAAACCTTGTTTCTGTTGTACACAGACTAAAATTTATAAGAAATAATAAACAAATTAGCATGCTCTCCCACAGTGATGTTTTTAAAAAGACTTTAAAAAATAATTTCAACTCTTTTCCACAAAGAGGCAATTCATTGTTCAGTTATCATGACTGCTCTGCCACTACTGATACTTCAAAATGCAAGATAAGACAGAACAACAGTTGACTGAAGACCCATGGTAGCAGAGAATTGAGTTTAAATGAACTTTTAACCATTGTGTGATTTTAAGAGAAAGGGAAATAGAATCTAAATAATTTTCCTGTAAGCAGTAGAGATAAGAGCAGCATTAATGCATTTCTTTTCCCAATGATGACAAGTAACATTAAAGATACCAGCTGCCTTGAGTGAAGAAAGTCACTTTTCCCCTGAATTGTTGTGAGAAGTGATGTACATTCTCACTGAAACACACATAAAAATATTTTTACTATATATTTCAAATTGGATGTTGCTTTTTTTTTTTTTTGCATGGAACCATCTGTGCAAGTTTATACTGAATTTTCTCTCCGTCTTTTTTTTTAATTTCTAAAACTGGCCAGTCAAGTAGTGTACCTTTGAGAAAAATTGAAAGAAAAATTATTAGAAACCATTCAATTCAATTGTGTATTAAATAAGTTAGGAATGTTGCATTATTTCCTCCTAAGTCAGCAACCATTGTTTCATAATGGTTTATATTTTACAGTCACTCAATAAGCAAAAATTCTGGAACAAAGACTGATGTTTTTTCTCTTTTGCAGGTCCTCCAGTTAATGTCACATGCAACATATTTATAAACAGCTTTGGGTCCATTGCAGAGACAACCATGGTAAGATATTTTAACTTAATCAATGTTTAAAATTTGACTTAAAGATGTTCGAGAAGCTCTAAAGCTAGCTAGGGCTTCTCTTCACCCGCAACGAAACAAAGAAGGAAATCCACTTCTGAGAACAGAAAGTGAGAAAATCTAATTTGGCAATTGATTTTTTTTTAACAAAAAATCCATCTTTATACCATCACACAGAAGTAAAAGTAAAGCCAAGAGCTGGGGTTTTTCTTTAAACTTCTCTATAAGTTTTATTTTACAGTTGTAATGAAATAATTATTAGATTTCTATAATTTCTATAGTGTATCACTTTTTTAATCTCAAAAATGCCAATGTACTGTTGCTTTGTTCATAATATTTTATACTTTCATTTAATACAGTGAATATGGAGATGTATATTTTATTTAAAAATCTTTCTTCCATAGAGCTATTGCACAGAGATAACAGAATAAGTAAAACTTTGAACTGGTATATAAAATTTGGGTAAATATAAATGGATTGCATGCCTTTGTACATACACTTATAATTTGTCTAGTAAAGAAAGGCATATGATAGAGTAAAAAAAGATTGGACAGTTTAAGAAAATAAGGAGAAAAAAATGTCAAAGTGTAAAGGTAGTAAAACTAGATATTGAACTGTGAACTGACAAAAAACCCTAGGATAATCTCATTTAACATGAGAAACACATATGCTAATAATTTGGAGCACAGAATTAATCATTAAAATTTGGTTAGAGAGGACATACATTCTTTTTCTATACAATGGCTTCACATTTTTTTGAAGAAAGGCGAAAATACCCCTTTGAAACCAGTTACATAGTAATTTGGGGACAGAGAGGGTTAAAATACAGGGAAATGACAGAACTGTGTAGGTTAAGATCTAAATATAGTAAATACTCTGAAATCCCTGTAGTTTCAGAGTTGTACTTGGAATGACCGAACAGAGACTAAAAGTAATTGATATAGTAAAAAAAACCTCCAAAAAACCCAAAAAAACCCCTCCAAACAAACAAACAAAAAAACCCCACCCTAATGTAACCAAGGACCTCTAGTTAAGAAAACAATAGGACAAATCCATAAAGAGAAATATTTATGTCCCCTATCTCCAAGGTGATATTAACAACTGCCTGATCTTTACCTACCTTGGAACATAGTAGTAGAGGTTAGTGAGAGAGGTAGATGATTTTTTTCCAGTTAGAAAAATTACTTTAATTTGTATTTGGGGGCCTTTCCAGACTGCAAATCCTAAACAGATTGACGTGACATCTAAAGAGATTTATTCAGGTTCAATCAGAGGATTAAGCAATACCCACATTATTAGAATAGTGTTCAACAGCTACTTTATGGTGCCTGGATGAGTGAATTTCATCCAAAACAGGAGACAGACCATGGGGTCAATAAAGTGCCAAGATCCAGCCACTACATCATTATTTAAAGGATATCTAGAAAATTGGAGTTGTTGCCACTTAGAAAAATTGTCCTGAATTTGGGAAGAGAATGACTGAGTTCACATCTGAAGTGCATTTTCTCTCCAAAACTAGAGAATTATAAACATTTCCTTTCAGTGCAACTTAGTAAGTTAGTTCAATACATCTATTTTACAATGAAGCTATCTTCTCTACTGTGTTGCCTTGAAAGCAAATTAAAACAGTCAAGATAGATAATGACCTGACCTGTAACAAATAGTTCCAGTTAGTACTTTATAGGAAATACCAAACCTGATCAGAACCACAAGGCTTTTCATTCTCTTGATTATATGTATTGAAAAACTGGGCACTTAAGCACAACCTTGACCTTCATGACGCTTGTATTCTGTTTATAATGTATTTACTGATGCACTTCAAAACAGACTTCTGCTTATTGTCAGCAGCTTTTGACCTCCCAGAGACTCAGATCTTGCTTTGCAGAAGAACAAATGCTTTTGTCTAGATAGCACTTTTAATTGTATGTTTTATTAGCTTTACTTCTCCCCAACACTGAAGGTGAACTTTTAAAAAACATTAAAACCTACCTTAAAATATATCTTAAAATGACAATGAAAATCATTTTGCATTATTTTACAAATTGAATTTCTGCATGGTTTAACAGAAGTTCAGTGTTTCACCAATTGGCACTATTTTATCAGTTTTATTTACTGTAGCCCTTAAAATTCAGGTACCTATGTCTCAATATCTGTTATAAATCTTTATGCATACAACTCATTAGAACAATTTTTTAGACTCAAAAAGGGCTTTTATATTCTTGATAAATATTTCTTTTCCAAACTGTAAACAGAACAGGTTAAGTAAGCAGCAGGTGCAAAATAAAACCCGGCCACTAAGTGATACCTTGCATTTAAAACAGCTAATAATGGGATATGCGTATAATCTCCTAGCTTTAAAGAAATATGAATACATAGAGGCATGACCTTTGCTGTCACTGTAATTGCCCTTGGCACTGTCAGTCTCTCTCCTTGTCTCTCTGGTGCCCTTGCTGATGACCAAAATCTTTGAGCTCCCTCTGCTGCCCCGGATGTGTATAACAGAGTAAACAGTCAGAAAAACAAGGGGTTAAAAAAAACCGCAGCAGTTGCAAAGTGGCTCGGTGCCAACTTCACATTACCAGACTTAATAGCTCTCACTGAGGTCAAGGAGTCTGTCAGTGCGCAGTAGGAACTGCACTGTGTGTCCCTCAGGCAAGCAGATTCTCTTAAAGTCATCCACACCTGGTCTAACAGCTCAGGAGAGACAGAGAATCCTAAAAAGTATCTTAATTTGGCTTACAGCTTGTTAACTTGGTAAACTGGTTCTTTCTTTTCTTGTTTTTTGGGGTTTGGGTGGGTTTTTTTTTACATTTCTTTCACTTTCTTTAGATATGGGTTACACTTATTTCATGTTCTCTTTCTTTGTCTCAAAAGAGAGATCAGATGGTTCATAGCAGGGAATAGACATGCCACCTCTTGCTAGGAAGCTGTGATTCTACTTGAACCTAAATAACTTAAAGTGATCATATGAGGAATTTAGTTTGTGTCATGTATGCTCTGAGGAGGCAGAAAAAAAAGTGAACCATATAATTGAAAATCCTCTTAAACAAACTTGTGGTTGGCACCATTTATGATCTAACCTCGCCAATTTTTCTGTGTTATTGAACTGAATGGTAGTATCAGTTCTGTACATGTCTCAATGGTACTCAGCTTGTATTTGCATTGTACCTTCTAAAGCTAAAAGACTTCCTGATAGTTAAGAGCAGTCTGGTATATATTGTGGCAATTACCAACAACAACAAAACCAAGAACAGATTATTCAGTCTTACAGGGTAAGAGTAATATCAGTGCCAACATTTTCAGCCACAAATGCTCAGAGTCGAAATACTGAATACAAGAAACAAAGGCTACAGGACAGTTTGGCTATTGGGTGATAGTAGGCCATACCAAAATGCTTTTATTTTAGTAGATATGACTGACAGATTTGCTCAAGGTTTTCTGAGTTTTAAAGGTCAGGTACAATACCGATCTTAATGTAGGTTTACAGCAATTTTTACTAACTGTGTGTTAATATGCTTAGCATAATGCATATGCTAAAAGTGCATTGAAAGGGAAGCTCACAGAGAGAACTAATGGCAAATGACAAGGGTTCAGACAATTAACACATTGAAAACCATATGCCTCTTATTTGGTCTTGCCATGTTTTTGCTCATAGGTATTTCTTGGTTCAGTCTGAAAAGAACTGAATGTTGATAGGAAGCATGTGATAGATCTTTCTCTATTCCCACTGCTAATGATATTGTCTTGCATTTACAAATAAAATGTGCTTTTAAACCACATTAACCCATTTTTATGCAGTCGTAATTACTCTCAGGAGTCACAGGTCTCTAATTTCTTTAGCTTCATCTTTCTTTCAAGTGAGCATTTCTGTTTATGTTCTATTGTACCTACTCTAGGTTCTATCTCAATAGAGTGCTTGGAAGAAGTGTTCACTTGCATACATTACACACCTTAATGCTGAAGAGTTTCACCAAATATTTTTCTTCAGATTAATCACTTAGTTGATTGTCTCAAATACATTAAAATATATACCTTTCTTTGGTGAAAATACGCTGAAAGAATCTGTATAGCAATGCGTCAATATTGACGTGGCAGGAAGAAATATCTATGGTTTTTATCTCAGACAAGTGAAAGTGAGGCCTTGCTATAAAGGCCACTTTACAGTTTCAAAATTGAAAAAAAAAATCTTTTTTCCCCCTATTTGTCAATTAACTCCCTTCTATCACAACACAGAAAACTTGATTTTTCTTGTACAAGTTTGGAAGACAGCTTGTTTAACATTCTTTATTTTTCATAAACTTGCCTCTGCCACCCTGATCCTGGGTCAGAGTCAGGACTAGACAGGTTTTACAAATTCTAGTGGGTCTGCAGCTGTTCAGTCTGTTACATGTCCAGACTAATCCATGCAAATCCCTCTGCTGAATCTGCATTCTAAGCAGAGATATCATATCACCCTCCTGAGATACAGCATTTATTCCATATTATAAGGAAATTCTCTAGGATGCAATCAAAGCATGCTTGGAAAAGCACATTATGATATATACAACATATGAATTATCAAATGGCATAATTTTTATTTTATTTTAAAAAAATAATAATTCCTACACTGATTGGTTTTACAAGCAGCAATGGAAAACATTTTTTGTGCACTTCTGCTCTGACACTTTTAGTCTAGGATAACTTTTTAGAAGGGAATCTTGGAATTCAGATACTGTGTGGTGGAAGATACCAGGTAAAATGCTGACTGGTTTTACAACAGCACAACAGCATAATGAAGCAGAGAGAAACAAGAAAATGCTAGGCAAAGGTAGCACAACCATCTCCCATCCATCTCACCAAGTTACAGAGTGTGACATGGTACAACTGCTTGGAATAGCTGATCAAGGGTGCACACTGCATATTACTAACACAAGTTGAGTCAGGTGCCTATTTAAAATGAGATCAATTTGAAGTTTTGCATAAAAACATTACAGTCAGGTATCTGATTTGCTGGTAAGCTGTGATGGTGCAGCTAATGGGTAGGCTGAGTAATGCTACACATAGAAGAGGCTAGCACAGATGATACAACATATGATAATTATCAAGTACCAATAGCTGAATTTCCAAATCTAGGGAAATCTGTTTTCCTACTAACACTGAAAATTGTCTTTATATAAGTCAGAAATGAGGACAAAGAATATCACTGTGTTTATCCACTGGTCTCTGTGAATCTTATGAAAATGACCATACTATTCTATACTTTTCCTAACCTCTTTCTATGTTATAAAATGAGGATATTCCTGTATTCTTTCCTGGTATCTCTGAGTTTTTTCTCAGGAAATAACTCCAGCCTTTTAGGCTCTTTTGATGACTCTGAAAAAGTAAGAGAAATATCAATTTTTCTTTTGGATTCTTTTGATGGTTTATAAATGATTTAGAAAAAAAAATAGACAATGTTTGGACTGAACGATTCCAGAATTAAATTACTGGAATTTGGGCAGCAAATGAGCTCTGCACTGAAGCAAAGAGTTCAGACTCTTATGTTTGATTTAGACATGGACTAGCAAAAATGGCTGATTAAGCAGATTTTTAAAAATCATCAAATGCTTTGTCTTCACTGAAGTTGGTGGCTGTTGCAGAAACTGGTAGCAGAATTCTCTTTCTGGCCTCTCAAGACAGTGGTTTTTAAACTCTTTTCAGAAGTAACTCTCCAGTGAGTTATTAGGGACCATTAGTGTTCATTTCTTGGTTAATAGAGTATGTTCATGTTGCTTCAAAAAAAGGCTCAGTTACAGGGATGGTTTGCACATATTTCCTTTGCTTGAAAACCAGTTTATTAAACATGGATATATCAAAAAAACCCAGAAACATAAACTATGAATAGATACATCAGTAAAAAATGAACAAATAAACTTGCCTTGTTAAACATTAGGTTAATCTTTCCTGTTTATAGCAGTAAAACTCCAATAAGCCAACTTAAGACTAAGGTTTATTTTTATAGCATCCTGAGGCCAAATTCTGCTGAAAACTTTAGAGCTATAGTCAAACTTACCTAATAACAGAGTGCATTTGCCTGATTTAAAAAAAAAGAAAAACAGCAGGGTTTTGTTTTCCAGACATTTCTAGATAACATTTCAACAATTTATGAAGAATTGAAACTTCTTTTATGAAAAGAAATTATATCATGCAGTCAAATCTCTAGACTAACTGTGAAGTTCTAATCAAGAATAAATGATACTGTAATGATGAAAAACTGCTAGAAAAATTTTTGTATATTTTCAATACCTTTAGATGAATGAACTGTCGCAGAGGATCTCAGTTGTTAGTGTACATTTGTAGTATTAATGAAAATTTAAAAGTGAATCAAGAACTGAAAAGGACTATATTCTGTGCATGAACAATTCATAGATCTGAAAATATAATAACAAGTATCTACAGTAAAGCAGAATTTCAAAATGACAGTTTTCACTGAGTGCGATCGTATAACAAACAGTATAAAGGTGTGGTCCTTTTGTGAAAGCAGATGCCTTTAATGCAGAATGAAGTACTAAAATTCCAATTGTTTTGATTTGTAATCTGGGTTCATGTGTGTGGTTGTGACCTATCATTTATTTCAAAGGTTTTTTGGAAGAAGATAAATCAGATATTTTTTTAACCTCATTTGAAGAAAAAACTGAATCCAGGTCTACAATCGCCTTAGTACTCTAAGCCTACAAGTAATAGTTCTGTTTCATCTAAAATAGATAAATATTTACCAGAACAGGTAGATATGAGCTCCTCCAGACACACTAGGACTAACAATTTTGTTGTTCTCTCTGGTCCATTTTAACAAGCATTCTTAAAGATTTTACAATGCACCTTGTACAATACAGAAAGTTGAACAGCTCAATTTATAGACAAAGATTTTCATTTCACCACAGAGAACAGATCATTGTTTGCCCCTCCTCTTCTCCTCGCGAGGAAGTTGTAGACTATGATGAGGTCTCCCTTTTTACATCCTTTGTTTACCTACAGCCAACTGATCTTCTAGCAAAGCTGGAGAACAGTTCACACCTCTTATTTCCACTTCCCTATGCTTGCTTATATTGATTCTTCTTTCTCTGACTGCTCTTTTTCACTTAAAGGGAAAACCATGACTTTTATAGCACCACACTATGAAAGCCCATGGCACTATTTCTATCCCTTCCAGTATTTTTTTACTTACTTTCACATTTTTATATTAGTCTTTTCAACCTGTTTGAAGAGCAGGTATCAGGTACGCTGTTCCTAAAAATCTATATCCTGATATAGCAATTGCAGCATTATCCAGAAAAAACTGTGGAAATAACTAATTTGCAAGCTGCATGCTACTCAGTCACTATTGTAGAAAATCTGAGGATATGTGAAAATAAGATTGTGGCATCACTGCATAGCTCTGTTCACATCATATGAGGTATGCTGTTTATAAAGTTTCATATTTTGTTGCAATCATACAAGAATATTAACTCTCTTGAGGTTATAATTATGTAACTCATGATGTTTCCTAAAATTATAAGAACACAGATACCAGTGTAAAGACATTATATAAAAAAAAATAAAATAAAAGGACTAGGCCAAAAGTAATACTTTTAAAAATATCTTTAGTGTAGCTGCCTCATGATGTGTATTTAAGAGATGGAAGTTAATCTCATCATGATATAGGTGGATTTTGTCCTTAACTCCCATTAACGCTAATAGGAGTTAAGTCCATAAATCCCCATCTATCACTATGACTATAGCCTGTCTCCCTCAGTTTTGCATGAACCTGAAATTTACTAACACTCTTTACAGAAACAGAAGCTGCAGACAACTTTAGAAAAACCATTCAAGGAACTTGAATTAAGAAAACAAAGGATTTTCAGATTGTCACCTTTATTCCTAATTTCTGTTCTTTAGTCTAGTAAATATGCGCTGGAAAAGCTCCCAGGAAAAAGATTTTACATGAAGCATTAACCTTGAAATTCTTTCCTTGAATAAGTCTGAGTTATCATTAAAAATTCTGTTCTGCTCTCACATCTTCATTTCATTTTGAATACTCAGTACTTCATGCACTCTGGGTATGCACACTCTGGGTGTGCATTTTTAATTACTCAGCACGAAAGGGCTGTACACTTAGAATTTTCATACTTTTCATTGGGTCTGGCTGAGATGGAGTTTATTTTCCCATAGCCCTCACAGTGCTGTGCTTTGTATTGGTAGCCATAGAAGTATTGATAAAATTTTTTTGTTACTGCTGAGCATCAGCACTGCCTCTCAACAGTCCTCTCCCCCACTCTCCCTTCCCACTGAGGGGCGGGACAGGGAGGGCAGGCAAGATCCTGGGAAGGGACACAAGTAGGCCAGCTGACCCATACTAACCAAAGGGATATTCCATACCATATGACATCAGCTTATAAAAAAAGACCATATAGAGGCTAAGGAAAGGAGGAGGAAGTGGAGAGCATTTGTTATATACGTTTGCCTTCTGGAGCAGCCCCTACATGTGCTGAAGCCCTGCTTCCCAGGAAACAGCCAAACACTACTTGCTAACGGGAAGTAGAGAATACACCTTGTTATTTTCCTCTTTGCTTATCTGTGTGCAAACTTCTATTTTTGCCTTAGTAAACTGCCTTATCTCAAAAGACTGTAGTGGGTTAACTCTGGTTGGATGCCAGGTACCTATCAAAGCTGTTTTATCTCTCCCCTCTGCAACTGGACAGAGGAAAGAAAATACAATGAAGGGTTCATGAGTTGAGATAAGGACAGGCAGAGATCACTTACTGATCACCATCATGGGCAAAACAGATTTGAAGTGGGGATATTAATGAAATTAATGAACAGAATCAGAGCAGGATAATGAGAAGTAAAATAAATCTTAAAAACACCTTCCCCCCACCCCTCCCTCCTTCCCAAGTTCTACCTCCTCCCCCTCATCAGCGCAGGGAGCTGGGAAATAGGGATTATGGTCAGTTCATCACAGGTTGTTTCTGCCACTGCTCAGAGAGAGAAGTCCTTCCCCTGCTCCCAGTGGGGTCCCTCCCACAGGAGACAGTTGGACACAAATTACCGAACGGGGGTCATTTTTCCAAGAGATGCAGTCCTTCAGGTACAGGCTCCTCCAGTGTGGGTCCCCCACAGGGCCACAAGTCCTACCAGGAAAATCTGCTCCAGCATGAGCTCCTCTCTCCACGGGTCAGCAGGTCCCTGTCAGGACACTGCTCCAACAATGGACTCCCAGGTCACAGCCTCATTTGGGCATCCACCTGCTCCAGTGTGGGTCTCCTCCATGGGCTGCAGGTGGATCTCTGCTCCCTCATGGTCCTCCATGGGCTGCAGGGGCACAGGTGCCTCACCATGATCTGCACCACGGGCTGCAGGGGAACCTCAGCTCCAGAATCTGGAGCACCTCCTGCCCCTCCTTCTGCACTGACCTCCTGCAGAGTTGTTCACATGCTCCACTCTTCTCTGGCTGCAATTTCATCTGACCCCTAAGTTTTTCTTTTTCCTTCTTAAATATGTTATCACAGAGGTGTTACTCTCATTCCTGATTGGCTCAGCCTTGGCCAGTGAAGGGTCTGTCCTGGAGCCAGCCGGCATTGGCTCTGCAGGACATGGAGGAAGCTTCTAGCAGCTTCTCAGAGAAGCCACCCTGTATCCCACTACCTAAATGTGCCACACAAACCAATACATATTCCCAAAGTACAGAGATATATCCTAAATCATATATTAAAAAAAAAGTTGAAAACATTTTATAATACTTTAAAATTAAACAGTAAAATCATATATTTTATCAAAGGAGCTTGTAAGGATCCATTTTTTACATAGTCTTTTTCCTTTTCCATAGAGAATACACAGCATGTTATCAATTATGGTCATCAGCAGCTGGTAGAACAAGAAGTATTATAAGACTTGTGAATCAGGCTTTAATTTTGTTTAAAAGCTAATATGATCACAGAAAGTGTGGTCTGATATGCATTTTTAATGCCCCGTCCGATGTCATTACTACCAACATAACAATGGTGCCAGATCTCTTTCTTTTTTCTTTTCCTACATCCTTCTAGATTCCAATACCAATTTACAAAAAAACAAAACTCAGCATCTCTCAGACGGTTTCGTTTCTTCAACTGCACAAAATAATCCTTATGACTTCAGAATCTCACTTATTACATGGATCTCAGCAGCAGCAGCCATCTCCTACAGCAGAGAAATTGAATTCTGTGTCTTCTCTCACTCCCAAGTACCTCTCTTTGTCCCTTCAGCTAGTTATCCACCTTATCCAGCAAGTGCAACCCTGCCATTTAGATTCGCCAGACAGGTGTCTCTAAACAGGGATGTGCAGATTGTCACCTTCTTCTCACTCTCCAAATTTCAGGTAATCCCAACTCACAGCTTCTCTGCTCCTATGCAGCTTGCAGAGGCTTTGAATTTCTCAACAACTTCATCCAAGTGCTTTTGGCCCTGCAAAGCCAACAAAAATCCCTCGTCATGATTTAACCCCAGCCAGCAAACAAGTACCACACAGCCATTCTCTCACTACTCCATCAGTGGAATCAGGGAGAGAATTGGAAGGGTTAAAGCCAGAAAAATTGTGAGTTGAGATAAAGACAGTTTAATAGGGAAAGCAAAAGCCGCACATGCAAGCAAGTCAAAACAAGGAATTAATTCACTACTTCCCATGGGCAGGCAGGTGTTCAGCCATCGTCAGGAAAGACAGGTCCATCATGTGTAACAGTTACCTGGGAAGACATCATCACTCCAAATGTCTCCCTTACTCCTTCCCCTCTCTCCCCCATATATACTGAGCGTGACACCAGATGGTATAGAATATCCCTTTGGTCAGTGGATGTTGGCTATCCTTGCTCTGTCTCTTCCCAACCTCCTATGCACCCCTTTGCATAGTCTCTTTGCCAGCATGGCAGTACGGAAAGCAGAAAAGTCTTTGGCTCTGTGGAAGCACTGCTCAGAAATAACAAAAAACACCTCTATATTATCAACCCTGTGTTCATCACAAGTCCAAACATAGCCTCATACTAGCCACTGTGAGGTAAACTAACTCTACCTCAGCCCAAACAAGCTGTAGCCTTCTCCACAGTTCAGAAAGATCCTAACTTGCAAGCATCAAGGCTTAAAATTTAATTCTGCCTAGGAACAAATTTAATCCCATATTTTCTTTCCCAGAAAAAAAAACAAACTAAAAAATCCAACCAACCAAATAATCCCAAAACCAAACAAAAACAAAACCCCAAACCAAAAATAAAACAAAAACAAACAAACAAACAAACAAAACAAAACAAAACAGCAACACACAAAAAAAAAGGCAACTGCCTCCTCAAGGCATTTCTTGTCAAAAACCAAAGCATTGTGAACAGATACTGAACTAAAACTTTATCACAATCATGCAGATATTGCAGGTGAATTGAAAGCAAATATATTGAACACAGAGAACTGAGGAAAAGTAGATATTCACTATTTCTTCTTTACCTGTTTCTAATGATAAAACAGTAATTTTCAAAAGCACTTCTGGAAAATCTGAATTTATTCCCTTGTTTTAAAAGATATGAATTCTTTATAAAAGCCTTTACATTGCCTGCTCATTCAGTCACTAGATTTCCTTTTCAGTTAATGGATTTCCATAATGTAAATGTATAGGAACATATGAAAGTTAATTTACTGGCATAACGGGATTAGCTAAAGAAGATTTCTAGTCTGCTTTCCATCTACAAACATTGTGAGCTACAATATGCGGGATCTCTCACAATCTTCTTTTAGTTCCTCTATCTTCTTTTAGAAGATTTAAATTGAATAAGGGTTTAGCTACTTGACTTCTGGTAGGATTGAAAGGATAGAACACTGAAAATTTGATGATTCTAATCTGTCATTATTAGTCATTATTAGTTCCCTTGATTGCAACATATTTTTCCTTATTTTTGTGAATATTATGAAACTGGTTACTCTACAGTTCCAGAAAACTGAATATATAAAATGCATGATTTGCATGTCTTGATAAAATGATATAATATATACTACAAACATGTGTAACAACAGTTTTCAAAGTATATATTTGTACTTTGGTTAATTATCTCATTAATTTTGGATAGTTTTACTTTTATTTTTAAATATTTATACTAGACCTTACGGGGTAACAAGACTCTTTCCTAGCTTGGGAAAACATGGAGAAAATATTTCAGATTTGTGTCTGTGACTACTGTTCTGGTATTACTGTAATATTATGAAACACAGGACTTGAGATCTATCAAAATAAGGTTAGATTTACTTTTCAATGAGTAACCTCTACTTCCACCCTCTTCATCACGGACCTACTGGAAGTCCATGAGCTTGACATTTCTTCTTTATCCCTTGTTACTCATCTGGACCCACGTGCACTGTTCACAAAGTTATTTTCCTTATGAAAAGAACAGGTTAGCAAATGGATACTGAATGGAATTTGTATTTGTTAAAGTTTTATTTAGTTGTCCAAGCGCATTTAGTGTGGCCATAATAATCCCTTAGAGTCCCTGGGTTATCTAGGATGGTAGACATATCACAGAATTGCAGGAGACATGCATCTTTTTGAACCAGCAGCCAAAAGGCAAAATATCTCAGGGCTTTTCAAGTCCCACTAGATGATGTCTTTGTCTAGAAAAACAAATTGTTCCCTTTCTGTACTGCTACAGTTCAAATCCACATTAAATTTTATGTGTTGCCATGGCATCATTATAAAACCTCTAAAACAACATTATTTTCCTGATAGACCTCTTGGTGCATTTTGTCCATATCAATAAATTTAAAGTCAACTTGTATCTGATCAAGTTTGTTTAAAGTACAGATGTATTCCTTCTCATAGCCCATTTTAGCAGTTTAAACTGAGGGAGTTAGCAGGCCCTGCTTCTGGACTTGAGCTAGTTTAGTTTTACCTTTTATTTTACCTCATTTACACTATTCTAGGCAATGTCATATTTGCCTACCAACACAAGGAAAGCAGCAGGCAAAGTTAATATGGAATTCCCAAATTTGTATTGGATCTAATTTGGTTGTATTTCCCTGAGCAGACGAAACAGAGAATGATTTCAAATACATGTTTCAGTAAAGTTTTCTACTATTAGCCAATTCAGTCACTAACTGAAACCATTCATATTCCAAGTGCTAACATATAAAAGGCATTAATAACAACATGGAATATATGGCAGAAAAAAATTATGGGAACAAATTAATGATCTCAGAAGAACTTAAATTTTCACTTAGAAAGAAGTACCTTCTGCTGTTAGAGCAAAAACTTCTTCAGGAACATATCATTTTTTTCAAGAAAATAAACCAGACTCTTGTCAACTGAGAACATTGGCAAGGACCAATGAAGACAGAGGCTTAGTGTATGTTGTTTGTTCATGTAATTGTCATGTCCATTTTCATCTAATCCTTTATATTACTGCTTGAAAGTGCAAACATTTTTAAAGCTCCTGAGCTAAAGCTTAAAAAGCAATTATTCTGAACAAGTTGCAAAATGTGATTTTAGTGTAATGCATTAGGAGTTGGGAACACATAGCTGCCATTAAATATGAAAGTAGTATATTAAGTCTTTAATTAATAAATATTCTAAGACATGCAGTAGGAACTATGACAAACATTATTATACAGTATATCAGTACTATGTTTAATTAATATTTTTCAGAATAAATATCCTAGATATTAACTACTTTTGACTTTTGATGATTATTTGTGAGCAGAGAAACTAAAATCTGGTATTGCTACTGAAAATAAACTCAGCAAAATAATTCAACACTAAAATTAACTAAATATGTTCATTTGCAATGTTTCCATCCTAAGACCTACAGAAAATAACTAGATATTATATTGTCAAATTCAACTGATTTGGGATGTTTTGTAATAAAGACAAGTGAGTAAAAGAAGTAAAAATCAAGGTGTTCTCTCAGAAACTGCTAACTATATTCTTCTTCTTTTAGCTATGAGTTGAATAACAACTTTTAGTAAGGCAAAGATTGAACCGGAGTAGTTGCAGAACAGTTATCATCCTCCAAACCATTCAAAGTGATAGCAAATAAGCTATCACTCATCCCAGAAGAAAAGAAAATTAGCAACATTCATCTGTCCCAGGCAGAATGTTAGCAGAAGCCATTTCACTTTGGAATCCAAGGTTATGAAAAGCAGGTGACACACTTAGGAAGAGCACTTGGTACAGTAGTGTATAAATTTATTTGCTGAACTTCGAATTTTGATTTCGTAAGGGAGTCTGAAAGATCTGATATTACAGGTAGCAATTCAGAAGTACTAGTTTTAGCCAGTTCTTTCTAAGTAAGTTCTAGTTCTGTTGACTTCAATATGAGTATTGCTGGACAGTTATCGGACTCAAACTCTGAATTAGGCAATATTGAAATAAAACTTTAACCAAACCATTCACAGGATACCCACTAGGATATCTAGTAGTTCAGAAATGTATGAAAAACCAAACCAAACTCCCCAAAAATTGGGAAAAAAAATATTAAAAATATTAATGCACACCTTAAAATCTGCTCCTCAGAGGACCTGTTAATCCAAATCCATCAACAGTCTTTTCTGAATAGCTCAAATAATTTTCTAAGGCTTCCTGAGATCAGATGCAAGTTAGTCCTCATCCAAATCTCCAAACCATCTGGCTTGTCCTACTTAACGGAGGGAGTAGGAGCACCTATAATTTTCAAACTAGTCTAGGATTAGAGCTTTTATCCAGGAACTGAACAGGCCTTACTGCTCATCCTCAGCCTTCAAGGGATGAAATCTGGAGATCCTAATCATCAACAAAGTGCTTAGCCAACTAATTTGAGGCAGGGCTAGACAGGAAAGTTTTCCATGTCTTCTCGTCAGGAGTCGCAGAATTAGAAACAAAAATTGCAAGAGGAAGGCTTTCTCCCAAGGCCCACTGATGAAGACATTGCTTTCTGAGGTTCTGGAAAATTCACAAAGTTGCTCTTACTGAGGGAGTGGTGCAGTATGAGGGAGTGGTGCAGTACTGCAATTGCTCTCAGCCTCTCTATGAGTTCCTAATTCCAGAGTCAGAGTAACAAGGTCATACTTAGTTCTGGAAAGAGAGATTCTACCTATGGAAATATCCAACGACAGATCACCAGGAAGGATTCTCTGTGTCAGACAAATTCTTTATCATAATCAACAGTCTATCTACGTTGCTTCTTGTAGTGAATGCCCTGCAGCTCTTCATACAGAAAAGCATGTTGTCAGGCATGTTTGGCATTAGTCAAACCTTTGTACTCTGACACAGATTTGATGTGCCAATTAAAGTTAAGTACTCAGCAATTGATTTAAATCACAGTTAATTTCTCTTTAGCTACTATGGTAAATCTTTGACAGATTAATGAGTTACAGTTAATGATGGAGCATGGAACTTGTTGTAATTGGTTTTCAATCACTAATTGAACTGCCATACAGCACATATGCGCTATTCTAGATGCAGTTCAGGCCTGTAATCATGGAATCATAGAATGTTAAGGAGTTGGAATGGACCTTGAAGATCACAAACCCCATGCCATGGGGAGGAACTCCTCCCATTAGACCAGGCCCTATCCAAACTGGCTTTGAACACTGCCAGGGTTTGGAGCATCCACAACCTCTCTGGGCCACCTCTTCCAGTGTCTCACCACCCTCACAGTAAAAAATTTGTTCCTAGTATCTAACCTAAATTTTCCCTCTCTCAATTTGTACCCATTACTCCTTGCCTTATCACTACAGTTCCTGTTTAAGAGTCCCTCTCTGGCTTCCCTGTAGGCCTCCCTCAGACACTGGAAGGTTGCTGTAAGGTCTCCATACAACCTTCCCTTCTCCAGGTGGAACAGCCCCAATTTTCTCAGCCTGTCTCTGTAGCAGAGGTGCTCCAGTTCTCTTATCAACTTCATGGCCCTCTTCTGCACTTGCTCCAACAATTCCACGTCCTTCTTGTGCTGTACACAGTAACCCAGTAATAGTGCAAAATGTAATAAAAAATAAAGAGTCCTCTTATTTGCTATAATAAATCATACCAATGAAAATATCACCAGTTTATTAGCACGATAACCAAAAAGAGGAACCATCTCAGTTCGGCCTAAATTTATTGATAGTTAAGGAAGGATATTCTTGTCTTTAGATTTAAAATGTTTTCTCCCTCTAGTATTTACCTTTTGATATATTTACAAGTGGCAATCAAGTAATCATTTAATTCATAATTCAAGTTCTTTACATTATCAGTTTAAAGAAATCCGACTTTTCCTGTCTACTCTGACAGAACTGGCTATCCTGTCCACTCCTCTATCATCCTTTTCTGCACCTTCTTCTGCATATTCTTTGGAACAGGCATGACTAGAGATGAGGTTTCACCATAAATAATATCAGTAACAATTGAATTCCAACTATTAAGCATGAGGAAATAAAAGTGAATCCTTCAGATTACATATATAGTTTTATTTTTCAAATGTCAGTGTGAATTTCAAGATTTTCCTACTTTGATTTTGCAATGGCATTGGCAACCTGCATGGAAAATGATTTGTTAATTTGAGTGGCTTACTTAAATTTAAATATTTGAGATTCTATACTAGAGACCTTTCATCAAAGGCATATTGAAATAATTAGCTGAATAATTTTTGGTCCAGTCTGAAATTTTCAGCTATGTAAAGGAAAATTAAGAAAACTGCATCAATTTACCCAAAGTAATTAGTTACCTAAAGTGCAGTCATAGTGCTTACGACCAGTGCATAAATTTAAAATGGAAAGATATTACCACAAAGTACTACTATGCCACAGGGCATCCTGTCTAATTATACCAATCAAGACAGCAATAAAAAGCATGTCAGGTTGCATGTTTTTCAGAGACTGAGACAGTACCTTTAGAAAATCTCACCAGTAAAAATTAAAACAATTACTGTTCCGTAACATAGTAGCTTTTCTTGTACAGCAGTGAGAACGAGCTTTCGTTACAAGAAAGAGCTATAGTTAACAGATTAAAAAAAAAGTTCCCTACAAGAACAATATTGCTTATAGTGACTTACCTTTACTCTTAACAGTGTTCTTCAAAAGTCTGTAAGATTTCCTTGTTAAAATTTTACAGTGAGTTATAACAAATGAAGGAAGAATCATTTGACTATATTACGCAAAAGACAAGTGTAAACTTCACTTAGAAGGATACATTAGTCAAAATTAGTCAAAATAGTATTTAGAATGGCAACAGATAGGGTTCTCTGATTTATGCATTAAATTTTGATGACTGTTCAAATAACAGCATACAAAAATTATGAAAGCAGGTGATTTTCAATGTTCAAATGAGAAGCATATTTTGGAATATTTGTCTCATATCTAGAAGGAGACATTGTATATTAAAATGTGTTAAAGAAACAGAGTTAGGTAATTCATATATTGAGGATTTGTGCAAATGTTTCCGTAAAGTTATATTCTGTATGTTGCCTAAAAAAAATCGGGAGAAAAGGACTCTCCAGGCAGTATTAGATATGATAGAGAGCAGCTCTTTTAATGAAGAGTACATGGAATACAAAGGCACATGCCTACATATAGAATTCTTACACTTTTATGCCTTTTAGTAATTATATCTAATGGAGACATTCAATCCTAAGATCCTTTTGCCCAGGTACCACCCTTAGAACTGCCCCACTGGAGCACCTCCAAGGGCCTTCAACCTTCTATCTTGTTTTGTCTACCTTATCTCTTGCTATTCCGGTCCAGGTGCACATCCCAATGGAATGTTCTTGCTAAAATCTATTGCCTTGAAAAGAGAGTCAAAAAATGGTTAAGCCGAAGCTTCAGGAATGTGGCACACAAACTGTGAGAAAGTAATGGTCTAAAGTGAAGGAAAACCCCAGCAACATTAAAATCTACAAAAAGCTAAAAATCCTAAAAATTCTAAGGTATCAGTATGTTATGGTAATATGGCTGTATCTGTACAAGTATCATGAAGTAGAAATCAAAATATTCTCTAAGTGTGTCAGATTTCACTGTGTGCCGGAAATTGCTAGTCAAAATGTTAGTACTGGAGTCCCTAAGGGCCTCAGCCTCAGCATTGGCAGCAAAGAGCAGTTACCTCATCTCCAGTTTTTATTTTATTGAGCCTTATGAAGCAGATGATCAGTATCCTGAGCCTCTATGAAAGTTCACCCTGTGGTTAAAGGGTTTTGAGGTATGGTGAAGCAAGTGCAGACCCATAAGCAGCCTTGTTCTGTAGAATCAGGGTACAGCAGCTGTTCAGACAATGGCAGCCTTAAGGTTACAAACAAGGCTTTGG
The DNA here is from genome assembly GCF_001604755.1 of Lepidothrix coronata. Lineage (NCBI taxonomy): Eukaryota > Metazoa > Chordata > Aves > Passeriformes > Pipridae > Lepidothrix > Lepidothrix coronata. The sequence continues at coordinate 2,687,917 of NW_016690236.1, read as the reverse complement.
AAGTCACCACAACTTAAATGATTTCTCTCTCCCCTCAGGGAACATCCCTGTCACAGTTATTTGAATTACGAGTCACCCTTTCAGGCAAATAACACATCAGAATAGCAAGCCTCTTGTAGGATAAAAAGTCAATTCAGGCAGTTTGGTTCTGGTGTCTGTGTTTGCGTCAAACAACCCTACTTGTTTTAAGCAATTAAGCCTTGTGTTCATAATGTGCTATTATAAACTGAGATGATGAATGCTTGTCCTTCATAAAATAGCAGTCAAATATATCTCTTTCCTTTTGATGGATTAGAATTTTTTTTAGTGAATAATGAGAGCCAATTTAAGTCAGACTTTTAAAGGAACGATGAAAAATAGCTTCAATTGCTTCAATGAGAAATTTAACCAGGACTTTTTTCCTCTTAAGAGCTGGAAACAATTTAAACCAATAAACTTTATTCAAACTGATATATAGAACAACTTAATATAACCCTGAAAAGATTCCATCATTTTCTTCGTCCATTTTCCTTTTTCATTTCAACTTTCTGCTATGCATTTATCACCTGTTTTCTTTTACACATATGATTACTCTACAACTAATCCCATTCATAAACTGTTCATATTCTACTGAGAAAAATAAAGTAAATAGACATACCTTAGGTTATACAAATTAAAACATAGAGCTTGGGTTGGGCTGAAGTGCAGATAATGTCCCGAGAGCTGCAGTGCTCCCACCCAGTACTCCAGGTTTAGAGCAAGTGTTTCCTTAGTACAAGGATTTCCCATGCTGAGAAAGGCAGGAGAGGCATCACTGCTCCCACATCCTGCTTCTTTCTGTCCTTTTGATTTTATACATGAATCTGGAAAGGGAACTTGTACTACATGGTATTTGGGATATCATGCAAAGAAATAAGGGTATTTCAGTGGTTATCATGCCCTCTTTAGAAAAGACCAAAAATTCAGTTCTATGAACCCTGAAGCACAAGCTTGTCTAAGCATTTTGGCTTACTTTAGAAACAAACAAAAACCAGAAGCTTGTTTCTACATCTCTAAAGTACAAATGCCTGGCCCTGTTTTCATCATGCCATGCTGCTAATTATGAAAAATACTAACAGCTTCTCATAAGAACTTTGTATGGCTCTTGAGGCTGTCATTACCCATGATGAAAAAGAAAGGAAATGTCGTTCAATTCTTTCCTGAGGGAGGTTGGGGTGTATGTGTTTAACAAATTAGTTAACTATTTTTATATTTTTAAAACAGCTGATTAGCAAATCCTACATTTCTTCCACATGGCATTTCATGTTGCATGCTTCCATTTGACTAGAGAGGCTTTTTCCTGTCTGCTGAAAGCAGTAATTTGAATTAATTTCATTCTCCAGGTGTAGTTTTCCACCCAATTTCTTTGTCTTGAAAATTTATAAGCTTATGTGAATATAAAATCCTCTACTGGGACTTTCTCTATAAAATGTGCAGTATTTTTTCATTATAAGTAACAAACGCTTCATAAGCATGTTTTTGCATATTCAACTACCTTTATTCAAGATGAATAATTAAATTGACAAAACTAGCAGGATACTGCATATATGGAATACTGTTTCTCATGAGTAAATGTTGCATATTGAGGTTCCTGTTATTGGCTTGATTCTCACAACTGTATGGCTGCATGTTCCAAGTTTCCTAAGATCAATATTGATACAACACCGGCTTTCTACACCAGTGAGGTTTTAACTAGCTATTCTAACCTGTAATAACTAGTACCCTTAGTTATTGGCCAAATTGTATTGCTCAGCCCTGCACACTTCATTTCCCCTTCTGACTCAAGAAGTATTCTTATTAAAATTAATTTTCCTTTCCATTTTTAACCATAAAGCAGTGATGTTTTTACTTCTGTTACATTCAGAAATGTCATGTAAGGTCTGACAATCAGTACCCTTTCCCTTCTGCCGCTAATATGCCTTTTTTTATTTTTTCTTTTTTCATTAATGCAGTTCAAATAATGAGGAAAATTATATTATGAACAATAAAAATATAGTTCCTATGTCCTTATACTCAGTCTTAGTTTTAACTACAACATAATGAGATGCTAATATTCACTTTTATTTAAAAACAAATCTTTTCATTTTTCAGAGTGGTAAAGTTTTAAGTGTGCAGCCATAAATACGACATCTCTGACAGAAAGTATATACAGCTCCAAAAGGAATTCCAGAAGTTTGAAGCACTCCACTTGTTTTCTCTATAAAAGTACCCTTTATTAAGACAGGATTGTCTGCGCCTCCACATGTAACTAAGCTAATTTTTCATAAGGACTTATATGATCTCCACTGTATTTGAACAGAGGAGGAACATGTGTCCTCCTCAGACTGCTGTATGGCAAGTTACTGCTCATATAGTTTTCAATAGCAAACTGAGGCAGAGAAAGCCTAGTGGCTTCTAAAATATGTAAGGGTTAGAGAGAGAAAAACGAAATTAAAAAACTTCCCTTACAGTTGGACAGGTTTTCACTGACAAAGAGAAGGAAGTGGGAATGCCCTTGCCAGGAGTTGGGCAGAAAAACATAACTCCATAAAACTCTTATGCTTCTCATTTTGATTTTAAGACAAAGTTGTGGTAGGGGTAGAGTTATATGGAATTTTATGAACTGTACATGGAGGTTGGATTCCTTTATCTTCGGATTTTTTCAATTGTCCTGAAATGCATCATTATTCTTATCCATTGTGTCCCCACTAATACAAATAGGTATCATTCTGGCACTCAGCTAAGTAATTCTGTTGTCATCCACAGATGGACAGGGGATTACATGGCTAAGAAATGAAATAAAAGCTAAATCTCTACGCTTGATAAAGCTCTGCTTGTTTTCTCTTTCATTCAGGATTACCGAGTGAACATCTTTCTCCGTCAGAATTGGAATGATCCACGCCTTGCATACAGTGAATATCCAGATGACTCTTTAGATTTAGATCCATCCATGCTGGATTCAATTTGGAAACCTGATTTGTTCTTTGCTAATGAAAAAGGTGCCAACTTTCATGAAGTTACAACAGATAATAAATTGTTGCGGATTTTCAAAAATGGAAATGTACTTTATTCCATCAGGTAAGTCTCTAATCAAATTATTTTTTCAGATAGAAGCTCAAAAGTATACCTAAGAATTGCTAAAAGATATATTCAGTTGCTAGTCATGCAGAAGTATCATCTGTGAGTTCTGAACACAGAACTTGTCAACATTACTGTTAATACTAAATTAAAAAATGATCATTCATTAGGCATGCACATAGTAAAAGTAATAAGAAAAGTATCTTTCCCATTTTAAAGTACAAGTACTGAGCCTAGAGGAACTAGGATACTGCACAGAGCAAGCAGTCCTTTAGTATTATAATCTGTGTTGGCCTATGTATGAGTTTCACAGTCTGTAGCCTTCAATGTCACGACAATCAAACGTTATTTCTCTTTCGCCTTTTTGCATATTGCAGTTACCCTTCAACATGGAAACATGACCTGTTTGAGGAAGTATGACATTTAAAGATTAGTCACTTACTGCTGGAGTTGGAGAGAAAAGTGGAAAGCAAACTTTTGAAAAGGTTTAAGAAGCTATAAGCAGCAATCATAAGTATTGACAAAATCTAGTTATCATAGTTCATTTCTCTTCTATTCTTACCACTTTTATTGATACAGATACAGACATCAGTAGGCATTTTACCACTGTCTTCAAAAACTCAATCTAATGAGAAATATATTGTAGAAAAGTATGCTAATGGCCCACTAGACATGGTATAGATTTGGTATTGAAGCAGTGCAAAATGTTACACTTTTCAAAATAGATATACTATTGTCCACTTAGTGTTTTACTTTGCACATTTTTATGACACTTAATTAATGGGTAATCAGACTCTTTGAAGATATATCAGGAATAGTTTGTATACCAGAAAAAAAAGCAAACATTTGTGATTTGTATGGATGTATAAGTGGCAAGACAGCCTCTTTCCTCCCTCCCTCCAAGGCAGCATCTTTTCAAGTTTATACAGGGAGAAAGGATTGAGTGAAAATTCTTATGGGCATTTCATATTCAAAAGGAGGTTCGTCTGCCACTCTAGGAACATAGTGAGTCTTCAGTGTCACAACCTGTATTCTGTCACTAGAAACAGATGGAAAGAAAGTTAAAAGGATTCCGTCTCCGGATTCAAGTAGAAAGTAGATCTAAATCAATTATCTCCAGACTGTCTAAGTCACTCCAAGAGGCACTGGCAGCTGTTCCACTCTAATCAAGTAGCTCCTCCCCCTTGCCCTACTCCTTTCAGATACATACAACACAGGGTATAGACCCCACTGCTCAGCTGAGGCTGAGGGAAGTTTGGATTGCAACTTCAATAGAATTCAGACCAAGTTTGTGCCCAGGTGAAAGGGGGAAAAAAAACCAAATATGGGAAATATTATAATATTAAATTACAAAAGAAAACATTGAATGTGATGAAAGCAGATACCAGATGGTTCCTGTGTTTCTTATGAAGCCAGAAAGTTTATGTTGCCATGATTTAATTAAGGACTATTGTAATTTCTTAAACAAATTTAAAATCATACTATTGGCATGTAGTTTAATTGTTATGTGCATTTCAGTCAGTTAAGCTTTTGATAAGAGGAGACATGCTAATAGCTAATGTGTTGATAATAAAAGAAAAAAAAAGAAGTTTTCTAAATCTGCTTTTTTGTTTCATTCCTTAATGTCTCCTCCCCTAATTGCATTTGAAAAATTCAAACAAGAAAATAATGGAAGGTTACAGTGCCTATTTCAATGAATACTTAATACAAAATACTAAAATATTTACTGAAGCATAAAATACAGGTGCATCTTCTCTGAGATGACTTGCTGTGTTACCAGCCTACTAGTCTGATTTTGCATTAGGAACTGTTTTTAATAGCATAGGGATAGAGCCCGGGTCTGACTTCCCTCCTCAGTCTCTTACCCTGCAACTCTGTCACTTGCAGGCTAAACAGAAATTATAGAGAGAATGAATCGAGAAGATTTGGTCAGCAAAAAAAAAAAAAAACATAAAATAATATACAGCCATACTTGCCACCTACTGCCCACATCCCTTTAGCCCAATGACAAAAACAAGGGAATGAGTTTAAGAGAGGAGGATTAGAGCATTTCCATGCTAGAAAAGCCTTATATGTCAGGTCTTCAATTCAAGTTCCTCAGGTTTTTGTAGGACATTCTATCAACTGAACTGATTAATGGCGGTACAGTAATGTCCACAAATGATGAATGGATACCTAAAAATGGCCAGTGAGGGAAAACATGCGCCTTTATCTCTTATGTTCTTCTTTCTCATTCCATTGAGAAGTATTACTTTGAAGATAAATTATTGTATTTATATAAAATGTAAAAATACCTCTTTTGCCCACAAGTTGTGAAGTATTTCACGGGAAGTATCAGGACTAGCATAAAACACAGCTGCAGTTCAAAATCACAGGCATATTTCAGTTTACCATCCAAATCATAAAATGCTATCTTAAACCTTTGTGTTGACGTTTTAAGTACCTTATTTTAGGACAACAGCACATGAATTACTTTGCCACCATGATTTGCAGCTGACATGTGTTATGAAATTCTTGCAGATTTGGGTAAATTTTATGTCAAGGATTTGAAATACTGAAACAGTACAATAACTCTGCTGTAGTACAAAAAGGCACGCTGTTGCTGCATTCTTTTAGACTTCTCATAAAGTTAGGCAACCCTACTGAAAAACTTGTTTTTCTGAAAGTCTGCAATAATTTTTTTCCATATTATCATACTAAGCTAAGTGAGTTAAATGGGTTCAGCTAGTATGCGTCCTTTTTGAGAGCTTTCTAATGAAAACGTGTTCTATTTCTATTTACTTCTAATGTATTCATGCATTCTTCCTGCGCAGTTCTACGGCATTTTGGTGGTATATTTTTAATGGGGTTTTGTGTTCTTTCAGGTTGACTTTAATACTGTCCTGTCCGATGGATCTCAAAAATTTTCCAATGGATGTGCAAACATGTATAATGCAGCTGGAAAGCTGTAAGTTTGTGTAATGTATTATCCAATAAATACTTTTGCAGGGATTACAACTATGCAGGAGGTAGAAAAATCCCTTGTAGTGGTACAAAAATAAATTTCCAAAATGAATCTTCTATTTTACCAAAAGAATCTCTGAAATATACATGATTTTCAGAGATATTTTCATCCTTATTTGCACTGATAATCAATAGTTTTCTGTAAATCTGAAGTTATCACTAAACTTAAATACCCAGTGACAGTTTACCTTCAAACAAAATTTCTGCATATAGAGTTTCACCATAAGTCTTCCCTGTGTTCACACGTGCAGGAGGAGAATAATATAGGAGAGTATAAAAGAAACATGAGAATGGAAACTGTAAAGCAGCTATGCCATTTCAAGGCACATACACACACTCACAAAAGGACAAATCAGCTCTTGTCTCTGATGTTATGATCTGAAATAACAGAGGATCTATGAGGAGAAAGACATAGATATGCATTAAATTTTCATCTTCCTTGTGATATGAGTATTTGGAAATTGTCATTTCCCTTAAAATGAGAGGACTTTGAAAGAGAGTTCTAGTGGAAAAATCCTCCCAGTGATGCAAAGAACAAAAATAAAATAAAGTAAAGCATTCCTTGAAGGATTCCAGTAATCTGAAATTTGTGAAAATTAGTGACAGGGCAAAACATATTAGGAAGTATCCATCTAAATGATCTAGATTTACAGTTTTAGTAACTGTAAATATTTCAAAATATTTTTTAAAAAATCTGCATGTAGAATGAACATACTGGATTATTTGAAGCATATTATAGATGAGAAGCACAACACACATAATATGATTAAAGTATTTCTTGAATTTTTTTCTTCTTTTACTGGAGCAAAGTAGCATCTTAGGGGAGGGAGAGGTAATTATCTATCAGCCAGTATGTCAGAACTGTTCAATGTATGAATAGTGATATGCTTTTATAAAAAC
>NW_016690236.1:2331203-2680929 GCF_001604755.1 Lepidothrix coronata | reverse complement strand
CAGATCTGTCTTTTACTGTAATGGACAGATGGTAACATTATGAAGCAGGCTTTCAATATGAGGGCAATGGCTGAATCTGACAGCAGAAATTTTCTTGACAAAAATTGAGAGATTTGCAGCAAATGTAAAGGAATTTAGGAAAATATTATATATATCCAAAATTTAAGCAAAATTCTGTGGTCAACCCAGGCAGATGATCCTAGCAATAATCTATGTCGCTTGCATAGTTAAAGTGACTAAATAAAAGGTTAATACAAGGAAGTTGTATCAGAATACATGCAGGTGGCAGGGATATTCATTATATATAATTATGCTTCAAAGAGGAAGTATCATAATGTTTGAACGAGCAGAAGGTATACTTTAAAAAATGTTTTAAAAAGTTATGAAATTTTTGATGTAACAACTTCATAAAACTGAGCTGCTTTTTACCTCTCTTTCAGACATTGTGAGGATAGGTCAGGCAACAACTGAGCATTCTTGAAAAAACAGGCATCTGGTTTGCTTTATAGAAACCTTGCAGGAGCCCACAATTCCCCCAGACTGCACCATAGGGAACCAACACTTATTAGCTGAATAGCTCTGTAGATGTTCTACTGTCTTTTTCAGCAGAACATTTTTCACTGTAGTCTTGTTTTTAATCATTCGATTCAGTGGGAGTAAATTCCCAGCTGCACATTGACATAGTTGAGAGAGGTAATGCTCACAAAAGAAGAGCTGAACAAAATACAAATGAGTGCTTCAAAGTCTTCTACTTACAGAGAAAGATCAAATTTGACTTCATAAGGAAGTTACAAGTAATAAAGCTTTCCCCATATTGCCTTGTCTAATTCTGTTCTACCTGCAACTTCAGACAGCAAAAAACAAACTATGAAAAAAGAAGGTGGCCTGAGGCAGAAAATTTTGCAGCATGTGGGAGCTCTGGCTATGTTTACATGTCTGATAGGGAATAACCAGATAGGTTTGCAAGAGCAAGGCAAGAGTTCCCCAAAATTTTTTTGGGACAAATCCAAAGCAGATAGGTACAGTGACCTAAGTTCCAAGATCCTACACCTTCAAGAGCAGGAATTCACCTGTCCATAGCCAGTTTCTCTGTACAGGAAGGACAGGAAAGGAAATAGACAAAATGGAAGTTTACAAAAAATATCTACGTGCTATGCAGGAGAGTAACTAGGTTAAAAAGAAAAAAAAAAAGCTTATATAAGTGTGAACTCTACCCAATTTGCAATACTTTGAAAAGACTGAGCAGAAACATTCAAATTCCAGAGATATTTTCTGGAATTTCAAATTCCAGAGTCTCTGGCTAAGAAAAGGCATTCAGTTCTATTAAAAATTACAGAAGAAAAAAGGAGTTGGGTGCATTCGGCATTTTCCCATAAAATCTCCTGAGGTATGAACTGACATAACCCTGAGAGCCTGAATCCATCCAAGCACCTCTAATTTCTAGGCCACAGTGTCATACTCTCTTGTGGCTGTCTAGCTTGGATTTTATGGTGCACAATGAGACAATGTAAACAGAGGAATCAAAGCCATAACCCTAGTGGTTATTGCCCTGTCTGGGGAAGTGGAAGACATTTGTTTCAAAACTGAGAACACAGTCCTCTCATGTCCTGAGTAAATGATCTGACCATCAGTCTGTTGTTCAAAAATCAAAGTGTTTGCAGGAACAAAACAGCTGTAGCCATGCTTCCAGATGTTTCTTTTTAAAGTGGTGATCATTGCTGTTTTTTCCACTAAGTGCCAAGTTTGGTCGAACATTGTACAATTATGAATTTACAAGGCCCACTTATCTCATAGTTTCTTTAAAATGTATCTGATCTTGAAAGCCTTGCTCCTGTATGTGTCATTAAGAAAATTAGACTAAATCACTTATCTTTTTCTTACTCATCTTACTTCCAGGTTGCGAGGACTGACAGTTACCTAGAGAGATGATGCATTTTGCCTCTGCTTTAAATAATTATTTCTTTTAGTACTAAATACTTTCCTTCAATATTGATACTTTTGCTCCAGCATAGAAGGGTCTAAGAGGAAAATTCATTTATAGCTTTTCTTCACAAATGATATTTTTATTTTTACCTAGCTCTGTTTTTTCCAAGGTCAGCCTAAGTAGCTGTATTTGGCCCTAGTAAAAGTAATTCACTTATATCATGAAGGGACTGAAAAATATTTAAGTGGAAATGTCTTCTATTTTTAAAGGATTTATTTTAACAAATGGTTCCTCAGCAACTAGAATAAGCTGCTTTTGTATCTTAGAAAGAAAGTAAATGAAAATGCATATATGAAATAATCCCTTCTACATTTCTTTGCCTTACACTAGGGCAGCCTATAGGCATGTGAGATAATTTTAATTTCATTCTGCTTGAATAAGATACAAAGAAATGTCAGCTAGATACATATTTATTTCTGCGGCCTGTCTCCCAGGAAAGAAATGTTTTTCTTTCATGTGCTAGAGCTTGTTGCCTCTCTTTTTTAAGTTTCACTTTTATCTCACAGCATTTCTTTATTCATGTATTACAATTATAACTTTATGTGACATTTAATATTCCTGAATTCTCAAAAAATAATGAAAATAATAACTCAGTTACAAGAGAAGAAACATACTATGAAAAACACCTGCTTACTGCATAATTTTAATTTGATGCTTATTATTAAATTAAACAATGGTCTTTCTACTTTCCCTTTTGATTTATGAAGGTTTTTTAGTCTTTCTAAACAATAATATTCTTGTCTTTTGGATTGTTAAAAAAAATTCATTCCATACTACATGATGCTGAGTTGCACCATTTCTTTCCCACCAACCTCTAAATTGTTGATTGTACAAGTGGAAAGATGTGTAGGCAAGCTGCAGTGGTGCAAACTAATGTGTTAAAGAAAATGATGTGCACATTGTTCATTTCCCACAACAGCACAAAGACACCATAAGATAAAAGAACTGGAGCATATTTCTTATCTGCCAGGAAACCTCAGGTCTCTACCTGAATGACAGAGATTATGGACAGACTAGGTCAGTGTCTGCCTGTGCCAGCAAATGTAGAAACCATACCACTTCTCTCCTTTCCATTTCAGTAGCATAAAAATTGTCAACAACTCATCCTGTGTTTTCCACTCTGCAGATGGGTAACTCAGCCTATTGTGCCTATCTGAAACGAGACCTGACACGCAGCTACAAAGATCAAGATACTTGTAGTCTTCAGCTCCTGACCAACACAGGATGAAAGGGCAGCAGTAATTGTACAACTGCTGCTAAACATACAGAAACTAATATAAAACTGACAGCTGAAAATCTGTACACTCCAGCAAGGAATATTAGCTTTGAGAGATGTGCTAGTGTGCTGAGCCTGAAATGTTATTCTTCTCTGAAATTCAGGCCAAGAGGGATAAACCTATAATTCCCAAGGAACTCCATCAGAATGACTTAGAGGGCAGTGCAAGAGGCAGACCCTTTGCAAAGCAGTTCAGAAGTACATTGCATAGAATCCTGCTTTCCTGGAGCTCCAGTATAAATTTAGCCTTGAAATGAATCACAGTTGATTTTTGAAGCTAATATTTTTAGTGCATATGGTAGAAGAATTTGTTCTAACCCCAAGCCAAAACCAGATTTGTTAGCTCTGTCATATCTTCCCCCTGCTATGTTGCCTGGAATTTAAGGCACAATTCAAATATCTGTCATGTTCTTAGGAACAGTAATGTCCAAGCAGCCTGTTCTGGAGGCAAACTGCTGTGATGCCTAACAGAAGAGGAGTGAAATAACTTTAGTCAACATGTCTGTAGTCATTCATTGCATCAGCTGGATACCTAAAGAATGGCTTGGTTTGCTGACTAAATCCAATCTTACTTTTGGGCCTGTACCTTACTTTTAAAAATTAAATAAATGAGAATGGAATTTAGATAAATCACTGGGATTAAAAATTAAAAAATAAATTCTGTAGCTGAACCAAACTCTCTTTTACAAAAACACTAGATATTTTACTCAGTTGTTTGATGCCATTTATGTGTTTGTTTCTTGAACATGAGGAAAAGAGTTGGGTCTTAATATACCTGTAGGGATTGTAAAATGACACAAGGGAAGCACAGCCTTCCTGTAATAAAACAGAAAGAGCAGAAAATTTACAAGATATATTGGTATTCAGCTTTAGCTCAAGTTTGCTCAAAAATTTTATTCCTTGTTACTTGAAATGTGATGCTAAAGGTGATTAAAATGAATGAACTTAGCAAATAAGACTGTGTCAGCACATGTTAAAAAGGAATTATCTTGGAATTGGGAAGACAGTGACACTTCAAAGGTGTGGAGTCTCTGAAGGTGCAGGTGAACTATTTGCCTTGAATAACAAACTTTGTTTTTCTGTAACGATGTAGTCCTTGGACAAGCAGGAGAAGAGATGTTAGACACTTCAATAATCATCAAGACAAACTTCTTGTATGGTCTCTGTCTTACCTATGAGATAATGGGCTTTTAATGCCTACCGCTGATATTGAATTAGCTAAGATAAAATCTTCCTACTCTTAGCATGCATGTATGCAACTGATATAGCTTAGTTCCAATACGTTCTGTAGAGTCATGTGGATAGATGTGGTTCAAATGGAACCCTATTTGTTCATTTTATTTGTTGTCCGGATATTAAAAATCCTGCAACAACCATCCCGGGCACAAGTCCTGAAAACCACGTTTTATCAAGGACTTAATTTTTCTACCTTCTCTCTCCATTAGTGAGACCACTCAGAGTTTTACTTTTATTTTACCATGATTACCACCAACTCTGGCAGATCATTTTCTAAAGCAAAATTTTTGTAGGCCAAATCCAAGATGCCCAGTTGTTTCAGACCCTCTTCCCTTCCAGATAATTCTAATTTCTACTTAATTTGCCAGTTCTTCATAGTCATCTCAGGCAGAGCTCTCAGTCTGCCAGTATATGCTTATCCAGCTAATTACCTGGAATGACTTCAGCCACTTAAAAATTACTTGTCCGTTTAAGAGAGCTGTTTGCACAGAGGCTACAGTGCCATGCATTCACACAGTTCTTGAGTGTTCCTGAGAAATACTCCCTCTGGCAACCTTCTCCTCCCTGGATGATATTTTAGTCACGTAATTACCAACTATTTACCACCTGTTTTTTGCGCTTCAGATGTGCAAGACCTCAGACCTTTGGTCAGAAGAGTATTAATGTAATTTAACCAGTCCTGTACCTTCTGAACACCACTGTTCAACATAACAATGTTGTTTTTTTCTGTCCTTTCTTTCTAGTCCTATGATTACACCACTTAGATTTTGTGTGATTTGTGATATCTTTTTAGAATTAAGTAAGAGTACCTTCACAGTAGCCAGACGAAAACAAAATACATTGAAAACTGCGCTCTTCAGCCACAGTAGCTGGTTTGTGTCCCACAAAACACAGTTTGGCAACTCTGTTTCCTTTCTCAACCTTCATGCATCCATGCCCTGCAACCCAAACCCTAGCACACTGCATTTCAGTGACAGAAGTCTTTACTAACCCACCTGATTTAGTTTAGGTTGGCCTGGTCCTGCAGACCATGCTAGATGAACATTGCTTTCAGCTATTTATGTAGAATAAAAGGTTCACTTTTCGCATCAGCAACTAAAAGTGATCAGGACCTTCATATACTACCTAGGCTAGTGACTGACTGTCCTTTTTTCAACAACAAAATGTAACCACTAGGACTTTCATAAATAACATTGTATTTCCCAGCCACTGATAATAACAGAAGAAAGAATGATGTAGTGGTTGGAAAAAAATAGAGATCATCAATTCATTTGGAACTATACCAAATAATGAAATATTTTCAGTTGTAAAATCAAGAATACCTCTCCTTGTTAACACTGATCACTAAAGAAGTTTTAGAGACAAATTTGTGTCATCAAATAGTACAGTAAGTTTGCATAATTTATATTTTCTAACTTCCCCAGGGGACTATTACAAGACTTCAGATTTCCATAATTCAGTGAACACATTTGATAGGGCCATGTATTTCCCATTTAAATTTAATTGATATCTAATTCAAGTTAATTTAACATACCTAGTGGAAACGTTATACTATTTTAAATTTATTTGGTATAATGTAAACTCACATCTCTCGCATCTCCATTAAGTCCTTTATGTTATAAGACACATTTACGTTATAACTACGACCTTGACTCACAAAACTGAAGTTACAGTATTGAATGCTAAAGCTATATTTTGGTATTTAAAATGTAAACATGACAAAAATTAATTACTACATCAGCATTTTGAATACACCGATATTTTTTTAATTTTCATTATTTTTACTTGATGAATTAGTGGGCAGACTGGATAATCAAAATTAAAAGCATACATTAGAGATGAATGAATCTGATTTAGTGAAATACATTTTGATGCAGCAGTTGCTTCTTGCCAGTTCAATGAGTTTTATTCAGGGGGATATCACCTCTGGCCATAATCTACATGCTTCAAATGATAATCTGCTTTACACACGACTGCTTTTTGTTTGAATTCATGCAAAGTTTGATAAGATATATACTTCTGACTTTTCATCGTTTACGGCATTTAATAGTGAATTTTTAGACTGTGTTTACGGAATATCATGCAATCAATATGATAGAAAAATGTCTCCTTCACAGTTGATTTTATTACTTGAGTAATATTTGATCTTAATTAAATACTTATTTAAAAGGATATGGTCTCATTTTAGCATATTCATCTATCCCCAACAAAATATCAAAGTAAACCAAAAGTCAGCCTGAGTCTCTGTGAATACCTTGTGTAAAGGTTCTTCTCAAAAGGAAAATCAAGAATCTAGAAGGCAGAGGTGCTGAAAGCATTTTAAAATTTATAAACACTAATTCTTACCTTCTAGGTTCATTCAACATAGACAGATCAGAAAAGATGAAGTGTATTGAAGATTTCAGGTCAGCAGATCAGGTCATTGGTATGACTGAATGGCATTTATAGGTGTATTCAAAGAGTAATGAAGTAATTGAATATAACAGGAGTAAGATTTATGCTCACATAACAATGTTATGTTCTTCACTGGAACTCAAAATGTCAGTATTTGTGGGCAAACAGTTACTCTTCGTAAGTTCTGAACAATACACTTTAAACAGTAGTTTGTCATTGAAAGGTTAAAAGATTTTCCTGTTATAAGTAGGTTGTCTTCAGCAGCTCTTTAACGTCACACTGAAGCAGAAAGGAAATATTGCAAAGAAGATGAAAGCTATATAAAGTAGATGAAAAAATTGCTCCCTTTTGGTTCCTTCTGGTATACGTGTACCCTTGTCATTCAACCTGTTACAACAACAGAAGCTATATAGTTTTAGATTTCAGTTTTAAAATATCACGTTGTCCATATCTATTAGATTCTAAGAAAGTCTTAATGAAACCTGAATGAGAAAAGGAAACCTTTTTTTCTTGCAGTTGTAATAACCAGATAAAATTTTTTCAGAAAAAAAATTAGAATAAAATATCAGGGATATCCTGGAGAGTTAATATATTCAGAGGAAGTAGGGATATTTTACCCGGTGATATCCCATGCAAATATTCATCTGAGAGATGAAAATAGAAGGAAAAATACTTGTCCTTTGCAAAGTCTGGCCCTCTATTACTATGGCTTTTGCTATTATATTTAATCTCATACACACATGCAGGAGGTATGGATAAGTGCAGGAATATTAAAACTGAATGCTTTTTAATATCATTATATGTCATAGACAGTTAGTATGAGAAGATTACAATGAACTGCTTTCCCGTGTGTTGTTCCAGTTTCAGAGAAAAGCAATTTTTCAGTTTGGCTACTACTGCTGCAAAAATTCGCATTTTTTGAAGAATTTTCACCTAACAATTCAAATTGACATAAATCCATAAAAACAGCTTTGACAATCCACCATTTCACCTGTAGTAAAAGGAGAAAGAGATCTGAGTGTGAAGGGCCTATTTTATCCTTCATAGTTTGGGGAGGATAAGATGTTCCCAAACACCCAAGAGACCAGGAGGTTTAGCTAATTTAGATCCTTTGGTTTAATCCATTAATAGACCACCCGATTATTAAGATTTAAAAAGAGATTCATAAGAAAGCCTTTTTCTTTTTTTCTCTTGTTCAATATTGTATAGAATGGCAGATAATAATTCAAGATTAACAGGTACAAGCTGTATTACCTCCTTTTTATGAAATTTACTTAAAAACATTATAGTTTGGTACATTCCTGCTTTTCAAAGTTTGCCACTGACTTACAGTTTATTTGTTTTTTTATCCTTTTTTTTAGTTGGATATACAATGAATGATCTCATTTTTGAGTGGCAAGAAAAGGGAGCAGTTCAAGTAGCAGAAGGTCTCACTCTGCCACAGTTTCTGTTGAAAGAAGAAAAGGATTTATGTTACTGCACCAAGCATTATAATACAGGTAGGAAAGCATATTAGTGATTACAACAGGAAAGACATTTAATATTTTTTGTTATAATAAATGTCACAGCTGGGATATTTTTTAAATGTTCTCACTGAACTCCAAAGAACATTAAAATGTACAGGATAACTTAAATAACTGCCAAACAAAACAAAACTACTTAAGACTGACCAAACTTGTATTCTAGTTACCTTAAGAAAATATATAGCTGAAAGAATTCAGAAGCAGTTCAGTCAGGAGTTTTATTTTTTCAGCAAGTGCCATGACCACATTTACACTGTGGATCTGAAACACTACTGAAATACAAACGTCCATATGCTGCACACTAATCATAGCCTGGTTCAGTCAGGAAAAAGGGACACAGGGTTGCCAAGCCAGATATTCCTGCCCTTGTTCATAAAGGGTCAACGTGAACAAGCTGAAATCATGCTTAGTGTGCAGTGCCCAAGTGTAAAAACTAGACATAAGTCTGCAGTGGCAGATTAGTGGGAATGGTTTCAAACTGAGAGTAGGTTTCAATCAGATATTAGGAATAAATCTTTTAACTGTTCCAGTGATGAGTCACTGGAACAGGTTGCCCACAGAAGTTGTGGATGCTCCAACCCTGGAAGTGTTCAAGGCCAGGGTGGTTGGAGATCTGAGTAACCCGGTCTGGTGGAGGGTGCCCTGCCCATGGCAAGGGTGTTGGATCTAGGTGATTTTTAAAGTCTCTTCCAACCCAAGCCATCCTATGATTACAATTCTATGATTTATGATACTGAATTGAAGCCTTTGTAGAACTGAGATATTTAGCTCATTATCTCTGGGATTATTTTAAAAAGGAGGGGATTAACATTAATTATATAGTTATCTCATTTTTAATTGTAAAAAACTATTTCAATAACTGCACAATCTCAAGCATAATAATCCTCAAAAAACATGTAGCAATGGCTAAGAATGCATAACTTATATCTTGTCTCAAGAAAAAAAAATCTAGAAATCTTTTATTCTAATCCATGTATCTTTTAAATTCTGCTCTCCAACATGAGTCTAGATTAAATGTATTTTAAAATTTAAGATTAGAATGATTCATTTGAATTCTGCTGGAATGTCGGGGGGGAAAAATTAACTAGGTGGTATCCATAAGGAATGTCTTGTTGTGATCAAAATTAAGGATGAGTGCTTTTCAGCCCTGAGTTTTATCACAACTGTTGTGGTGACCTAAGAGAAAAAAAGGTTCTCTAATGATTTCCATTTAGAGGAGAAAGATATTTATAAAGACATTTTGAAGTGTTCCCTAAAATAAATTTGAAATACTTAACATACATTTTTACTGTACAAATACTAATATCTGGATAATCCTTAAAAACATTCTAAAAATGGAGATATATATCCTATAGCAGGGTAATTTTTTCACTCAAACATCTCTTTGTTAATGATAATATAGAATTTCCTATTATTCCTTTTTTTCTTTCTACCATAATCCTTATGACAAATAAGAAAATTTTATTTTCATTATTTTCCACTGTCTCCTTTTGAGATATACAGGCAAGTTATCCCTCTCCTGCTTTTGTGCCATTTTAACATCTGCCTGTAACTGCACTTCTATACCCTGTCTAGTGATATTAACAAGTACGAATTCATGATATAGAATATTTTCCGAAGTTCATTTGCATACCATGATGCATAAAAAAATCTCTAACTGAGGAATTAAGACATTTACATGGTGTGTAATCTGGTACTGAATGGAAATCTGTATTAAAATTTCATAATTTCCAGTGATTTCCAAACACCTCATGAAAAGCTGAGTTGTATCCTTATTCGTTTGTCTGAGAACTCACATTATAATCATCATGGTTTAAACCTTATCTTTTTGATTAAAACTTCATTGTTTCAATATTTTTGAGGCATTACATTTTTCTTCACAACCTATATTTCAAGCCTATTTAATTTGGCATGAATTTTCATCTAAGGAAAAATAGGAGAACATGCTTCACCTAGGCATACTACACTAGGTTGTATGGGGTCAACTTAATTCTACTGCTTTTTCCCTGTGGCCCGAAACCGAGTTGAGAAGCAGGAGCAACAGATGTTATTAATGGAGGCATGTGAGGCCTCATGCTTCTCAAAATGTGGCTACAAGACAAGTGTGCTTATCTCTGTGCAATTCTGTCACATTTAGATGGGAGAAGGGGTTTACCATGATAAGTCTGGAGGACTGTGTGGCCAATCAGCAGTCTGTTGTACTCTGTGTTGCTTTGGTCAAACTGCATTTCTGTGGCCAAGCATGCTACAAAGCACCAGTGCAACCCACAATCCTGAAAAGATGGATGAAGTTCATGCCTCTCCTGAAAGAATAATTGGACAATTTGTCCATAAAAAGTCAAAGTATTTGCTAACACAGAAAACTTGGAACCCTGGATGCAACTAGATGATGGAGACTTTAAAAAACATCAGAAAAAGAGAAGACAATTGCACAACTGTGGAACCTGTCTGTGATGGGCAAGGGGGAAAAATGTGATGCTGAGCAGCACCATCTGCAGAAAAAAGGGTATGTCCTCACCAGAGTAAGCAACAGAGTGGCCTGTTCTGAGTTACAGCAACAAAATTAGAGGTACAGATCTAGAAGAACTTTGGCAGGACAAATCAGATAAAAAAAGATGGTCTTGCTCATGCAGGACTACATTTATTGTGATACTCTCCTCTTCAAGACAACAGTATTTTATCCAGAGTATTTTTTTTTTCAATTCAAGTCTTCAGTATAAAGTGAGTTTAATAAGATTCAAGAGGTTTGGTTTCTAGGAGTGTAAGAATGCATTTTATTTCTTTTTTGCAACCAGTACTATTAACTACCATTTGTAGGCAAAAACCCCATAAACATTATATTAAAAGACAACAACAGCTAAGAGTTTATTTTCACTATGTCACTTGGATATGTGACTAGTAATGTGCTTTCTTAAGACTCCTGCAATGAGCTTTTGCAGGCAGATACACCTTTAGAACACCACACAAGAAACAAAATTTAAAAAAATGAATTTTCAAAACTTGAAGTAAAGTCTATTTCTCTGGCCTATGACAGATTAGATAAACTGAATTCTTAAAATAATGATAAACAACTGCAGCTGGTACGCAGTAAGTGACCAAGAAGAGTTTTCAAATTAAATTTAGTTACAACACAGAAAGGAAAATTCTTCTGAGACATCCTGTAAAATAGAAAAAAAATCCCAAAATTCTCCCTGTGAAAAAATTTAAAATGAAGCTTCAGGACAACTTGTGGAAACTCATCAGTGCATGTCTTGTCAGTGTTTCATGCCCAATTGAAAATGAATAACTGTAACCACAGCTCAAAAAACAATGTCTAAATATAGAGTCATAACAGTTTCAGCAAAAGTACAGCAAAATGGCTCATCAAGTCTTGTGTTCTGAAGTGACACAACAACATTTCCGATAATTTTCATGTTTTGCATCCACAGGCATATCCGCAGTGACACATTTGGGAAGTGAAGTAGAATCATAACAACCAGCAAAATCACATATGAACCATTTATGTTACAAGGATGGTCTTGCTTTACTGCAATCCTATGTGACATTGATTGCTCCCCTGGGCAATGAATTTTTATTTCACCTAATTTTTACTTCAATCACAGATAATTTTAATCATGGCTGCAGAAAGCCCAATATACAGTAGCTTGAATTTGTGCATAATAGCGTTGGTTAACAGGCACAAACAGAAATACTCTGAGTCTTGGTTTTAATCCTGCTCCATGGATAATACACAACACTTGCACTTGAATGATGCTGCTCACAACCGTCTTAGGTCTATTAATGCTTTTTGGCTCAAAGGTTCGGATATAGTGGTCCTGGAAACAGTGGAACTATGGTTCCTACACTCACCACCAGAACTGATGGATTCCATGTGACCATTTCTGATAATTGCAGTCTTGATGAATGGCATGTTTCCTTAATTTATCAAGCTGAAAAAAAAAAATTAGTTTCTCTTTTCCATATTTATTTTCAACTTTCTTTTATTGCAGTCATTATCAGTCTTACACCAATGTTAAATTTACCACCTGCCCAAGTATTTGTTTCCTGAAAAGCTGCATAAAGACACTTCCTTCCTGTCCAGGAATTTATGTAGTCAATGACAGGTCACAACATCAGTACTGATTTCTCCTAATATGCTACTAATATCCACAAACTTGATAGAAAAACTGAATGATAGTATATTCCTAGAGTTGTTTTGTGAATTTTGGCTTTAGATATATACATTTAGATATATAAACAACTTGTCTAGTTCTATATGCCAAACACTGGAAAATCATAATTTCTATTCAGGCTGTATGATGATACATACAACCTGTTTTATCTGTTTTATGACGAGGAAAAGGTGAGTACTTTTATAAGCAGTTTTTATCAGCAAAATACATTCAAATTGCAATTTATATTAAATGCAAACTGCAAAGTTTTTGGAGACTGAACTAATCAAGTGTTTTTAATTACCCTGACTTCTTCCTAGAAAGGTATGAAAATAATTTCAGCTAAATTTACTTATATGTAGTTAATTTTAGAGGTACAATCTCTTGAAATAATGAGCTCTACATGCACATAATTTATGAATTGTATTTTTTGTTTAAGAAATTTTATCATTAAAAGACAAAAGGAGTGAAAGCATTTAACTGTATTTCAGTAATAAGTAAAGCAGAGCTCCTGTCAAATGATGGTGTCACATTCTGGGAGGAATAAAAAGGAAGTGTCAGACAAGGTAAAATCAAGTAGATTGCTTGCTGTGTGGTGATTCTGCTGTGTGGAGAGAAAGGGACGGTATTGTCTCATGGAAAAGACAGTTTACATATTTCGTTCTCCTTCAAGCTCTCTGTGAAAATCATCTACCATTATGATTGCAGGGTGACACATAACATGCTGTTGCCAAGAAAGGTTAATTGCAAACTTATTTTAGCAGATGCAGAGAAAAAAGAAAGCACACAACAACAGGCAAAAGGAAAGTGTTGGTGGTCTATGTCGTCCCTCTTAGGGCAATACAGTTTTATTTCCTTCTGAGACTGTGTGTATTTTTGGCTAAAATAACTTCAGTTAGAACAAAAAACTGTCCTTGGGAAATTTCTTTTCAACATTAGTAACTTTAAAAATAAAAAGTTTTTTCTTTGATGCTTGGGGGCTTTTTTTCCCCCAGTTCTTCTGAAGACACTTGGAGCCAATATCCACACTCTCACTAAAGACAGTAACATTTGCCAGGGTGATTGCATCCTGTGTACTAGATAAAATATTAGGGTTTATGTATGCAGGAGACTTAATTGCATGATGATTTTGTTTCAGGACCATTCTGATCAAAACTTCATCTGTCTTGGGCTCTGACACACACATAAAAGACAAGCTTTCTACTACCTATCACACTGAAGTCTCTCAGCCCAGGATGAGATGAATGTCAGAACCAGCATTAGGAAGGACTGGAAAAATATAGCACAGGGGAAGTCTATGATGGCCTGCAGATAGATTATATTTGCTGTATATATTATATCTCATAAATTATTCTTAGTGTAGGTTGTCTTGCAATAGACATTTTTTGAGTAAATATTTGTCCTTTTTTCCTTCATACAGAGGTGCAGAGAGTAGACAAGAATACTCAAAGCATTGCAATAACAACTATTCCATAAGAACCTTTGAATCCACGGTATTAAGCACTAGAAAACAGTCAAAGTCAAAAAGTGCAGTAGCCATGTTACATCATTCCATACAAAATCTGTTTCTTGAGTCTACCTCTTGTTTTATTTTAGAAGAAGACTCTTTTATTTTTGCTTTTAGAGGAAAGAACTTTCTTTACTTTTATTTCTATAGAGAAAAGTGTGTCAGCTGGCTTTTGCAATATGTTATCTACACAAAATGAGGAACTGTGGTTTTTACAAGTCTAAAACTTATAAACACTGCTGAGGTTTAGAATAGCATCTAGAAGTAAATACTCTGTTTAATACAATTTTCAAGCTCATTTTGAACTTGAATGTTTAGTAGAGTAGAGGAATTGAGCTGCTTAATAAAGGGATTTCCAGAAGACAGACAAATGGGAGGAGCTATTGTATTAAGAGGTCTAAATCTAAGATAGCCATTTAGTTTGAGCATATCCTAGCCACAGAAGTAGTCTCAGTCTCCCTTTCTCCTTTCCTGCTGTCTCTCGGTACCTAATTTAATGTTAAACCTGTGTCTCTATCAAGGGGGAAAATGAAGTGTTATACGAGAGGACAATCTTCACAGTCCAATTGCTCCAGGACTCTCTTAGGAAATTTTCATAGCTGGCAATATTTTGGCTGCTAGGCTGGCTATTTGTTGGCCATCTGTCACTGTTAAAAGTAGAATTGTATAGTCTAAACCCATATTAACAGATGTGTTGGAATCAGAATATGATATATCTGCTTCCAAGATCCAAGGCACATAGTCTGCAGCACTCCATGAAGATTTATTCAGATATGCTTAACTTAGTTCAGTTTTTAGGTTTTGAATCATCGCTGTTCAGCCAGTATAAGATTCTAATTTTAAGTAAATAGATTCATGTAATTTCATTAAGCTATATAGTCTTTAAGCCATAGTCCTCTCTAAATCCATAAAATATTTTACAGTATATCAGTTAGCATTATCAGTGACTTGCAAGGAGGGTCAGACTACCATTTACTAGTATCTAAAGCAGTATCAAGAACCTTCAGCAGATATCTCTCCATTCTGTATGAATTACCAGTTGAATGCATGCTTAGTTCTTTTCTTGTTTGTTTATATTTATTCACTTTGTATTTTACTACGTTATTTATTTTAATTTCATAGTTATTTAATAAATATTATTAGTCCTTTATTAATTATTTCTGAGGCACACTATTTCATTGACTCAGTTTTCTAAAGTGATTCTCCCTTATGAAAACTTTCTATGTACCTTCCAAAACAGCTACTCAGCCTTCCTGGGAATTGTGAACATGATTATGACATTGTAGGGCTACAGTAAGAAAAGTTTTCCCCAAAAGACATCCTAAGGGCTGCTGAAAAAGAACAAAGAATTTTTAAGCCCTTCCAACTATTGTCTTTGGAACAGTTTGAGACAGATGAAACTGCAAAGGAGGACTCTTTAGGGCCTGAATTTACTACTTCTTCTTGATTTCTCTTTCACATCCCACACTACTGACAGTAACTTCTAATCCCACGAGCATATTGCTGCCTGCATAGCCCATTGTTTAAACACCACCTGTCACGGTCAGAGGAGACTGTGCAGTGGAAAGATGTGCTAAAGTAGAAAATTTCTCTTCTTAGGTTACTCACAGTTGGCCACAGCAGCAACAACTAAAAAAACAGTATATGATGTAGGCACTAACTGAGTGGAAGAAAAATCATATAAACTGACTACAGTATATATTTTTCCACTACCTATTAGTTTCAGCATGGACATTGCAGGGGAATCATGCCACCCCAGCAGCTCTAACATTGTTGTTACCAAAGAATATGGGTAAGAGAGAAAAATGCACCATCACATGCATATACACCACCACATTCACTTCACATGCACAGATACAACATTCGTCAAGCCAGCACTTTTGGTGCCTTTAGCACACTTAAATCCCTGGTTAGGCTAGACTCACAAACACAAAGAATGTTACCTTGTTTCAGGAAAGAATGCTTATCCTTTAGGAAGCCCTCAATAGCTTTTCTTTCTTTTGC
The DNA here is from genome assembly GCF_001604755.1 of Lepidothrix coronata. Classification (NCBI taxonomy): domain Eukaryota; kingdom Metazoa; phylum Chordata; class Aves; order Passeriformes; family Pipridae; genus Lepidothrix; species Lepidothrix coronata. Next base: position 2,664,854 of record NW_016690236.1, on the reverse strand, counting down.
ATGACAAAAATCTGTCCATTTTATGTATTGTGAGCACATCTAGATTTTGCTCTAATCTGAAACTACCATCGGGTCATAATTTGTTGCTCAGCCTCAGCAAACCCACAATACCAGAAAGTATCCTATCCTTCTCCTAGGCAGTCTCTGTGACACCTACAGTGCATATCAAAATGAACTAGATCTTATCTTTTATGTACTGCAAATTAATTGCCTGAGCAATGCTCTTAGATGATTGTCTATCTCCTTTGCTGGCTGAGATGACTTCATGGGTATGTCTGTTCTGATCAAGCAACCAGTCAAATAGATTAAACCTCAGCTAAGCTGGCTTTGAATTTTAAATGGAATACAGGAAGAGAAAAGAGGTCCACAGCTGGATGCTGGCTTTAGTTGGGAAACAACAGCTCAGCCTCTGCTGCCTGCCTCCTATCTGAAGCTCACATAGTTAGAGCAAGAGTTTTCTTTTTCCACCCTGCTTCATTAGCTACATTTATGCAGGTGGTTCTGATGTCAGTCAGGAAGGGAAAAAACTATCACCTCTTCCACACTGAGACCAGCAACTGCTGCAACTGCAGTGCTGAGACTGACTTCCAACTGCTGCCTTTCTCTAATATTCAGTAGCTGAGTAACAGAGAAAAGTGTCTAATCTGGGTAGCCACCAGTCTCCCTGGGGAGTTGCCATATATTAATTGTTCAGTGCTGTAATGGAATAGAGGAACACAGTGATCTTGACTAGGAAGCACTGATATATGTGCCTGGCATGTCCATAAACTCGATGGGTATAAGACAAAGGCAGCACTCTTAAGTCACACATGGTGTGGAGTTATTTTTCCACTTTGAGACTCACTTCACTTTTTTTTTCCTTTTTTTTTTTTGTTTGTTTTTGGTGCTGTAGATTTTGAGGGTTTTTTACCTTGGCCAATGATGTTTCCAAAAATACAAAACCAAGCGAAAAATTGTTGACACATCATTCAGTCCTAGTTCTGGCCACTTCATAATCCCCAGTTTTTCCTCCATGGTTACAATATATTCCATTTGCACTTCTTTCATTTAGAATATCTTTCATTTTGTTAGGATCCTGTTGTGCCCAGCTATTCCTCTCTTTCTCCTTAGTTCAGATATACCTGTCAAATTTTCAACCACATAAAATAATCTATACCGGAGCTACTATATTATTTACTGGTCCCTGTTTAGGACCATGGAATTTTTGTGCTGAGTGCTCTGTAATAATTCAAGTCCACTGCAGTACTCAGGGAACAGTCTCAGAACTCTTATCCCACATTTATCTGGACAAAAAAAACCACACAAGTAGTAGCAAATGTTTATTGATACTCCATGCATGCATACACATATATTACGCACTCTGATGCCCCTTAGTTTTCCTTCCTAATTTGTTTTGAAAGGAGAATATAGGACCCTGTAAGAAGAAAATGTTGCATGCTGAATGATTCTTGCTGATGTGATGCTGAATAAAATGACTTTGCAAGAGGCCTAGATTTGGTTGATCCATTTTGCTACTCCTTACCACAATGATTCACTGTGGTGTATGAGAAAACTGTTGCTGTCCAATGCTGCTGAATTAATGGAATGAATGTCACAAAAAAAGAAAACTTCAGGGTAAGAACCAGTTTGAAGTAAGACTATGATTTCAACAAAGGCCAGCCTGTGCAGAACTTCTAGTTACATGGGGTGTACTGACCAGCTAAGAGAAAGAATATATTGTTTAGGTGTTCTTTTGAAGACCTTGGAAGAGAAATGTAGGGGGAAATCCTGGCCTTTTCTGCAGTAAACACCAAAATTCCCATTCACTTTGTTAAACTAAGATTTCGTCTCGTGATTGAAGCAGAAATCAGTCTCAAAGCTGGGGCAGCAGATGGTTGAGTCAGGATTTGGGACACAGATTTCAGGAGTGTAGACAGGATTCAGAAAATGCTGGCAATTAGGAATGGAACTAATAATTGAGCTTGCAGATATAAAACTCCTGAGATACAGAACGTAATTTTAAAATTGAACATCATAAAAAATGTCTTTTTAAATTTTTTTTTAGTGCCTCAACAGAATAAAAATGTCATAAAATTACCTTGATTATGTCATCATAGAGAGAACTACTGGCCTCTTAAGAGAACTGTTATGAAAATAATCAAGTTCAGAAAGTATTTACAATCACTTAATATACCTTGAATAAAAATATTTCAGTTTGACTTTATCTGAAGCTCATTTCTGTATACCTAATACTATTGCCACAGTATAATACACAATATATTAGTATAGGATAAGCTCATAAATAAGTCCATTACAAATATAATTTTAATATTATAAATATCAAATAACTATTAATGAGAAACAATTTGGTATAAAATGGCATTTTGCAAATAAAAATTGATTGGTAAAATAGCTATCAAAAACTACTGGAAAACACAACCAAAAAACTTCATACCACTTAATAAATAAATAACTGTGCAGCTTTCCATGTTAGAATTAGAAATAGCTTTCATTCAAAATAAGGAAGAAAACTGAGATGTATATTTCTTACTCTACGAAATGGTTTAATGTATACACCACTTACAGTTAGAGCATTGCCTCAGCACCATTCATATGTGACTAATATGAACATTGAGCAGAATTAGAAAATCTAATGCGACCAGGTCAAGATCTGTGATATAATCTGCAGTTTACAGGGTGAAAAAAAAAAAGAAAAACAAACAAAAAACAAACAAACAAAAAAAAGCAATCTGGATAATATTAAAAAAGGGGTTTATGGCATTTTTGTGAGCCAGTAATAGTTTTTTTTTTTTGTTCTGCTTTGGTTAAATCAGTAAAAGTTCCTTGATGTTCAGTACCTGGGTAAAACCAGATAATTTAAGTACCTTCCTAAAGTTGCCTAATCCTAAGTCTTCAATTTCTGTTTGAATCTTGGTCATTGTACTTATGAGCTGGAACAGTTTGAATGGGAATAAAGGGAGAGACTTAACAGACTCTCCTATTGATAACCTAATGCCCATACTGATCTCACTATATTTTTAGCAAATTTTTTAGACTAAAAAATAAAATTAAGTTTAAAATTGAATGAAAATATAAGAGAGATGTTATGCAATGGAGGAGTAAGCACTTTCTTTGCACACAGATGTATCTCCAAATCATAAATGGCAAAAAATTGTGATCACCCACAGGAAACTTCTTGTTGTCCTAATGCATTGTGATTCAGTTTTTATATGGAAACAAGTTTCAGAGGTTATTGAATTGTTAATTTTTCAGGTTTTCTGTCCCTTTTCTTTCCAGTAGATACCCTATTATAATGGAGACTGTGCATATTAAAAAGAGAAATCCAAACATTAATCTTTCATTTGTGAACAAATATATTTGACAGAGCATACATTTTTTTGAGTGTGGACTAGATGTTGACAGTAAAAAACCATTCTATTTCTATTGAATGTTTCTTCTTTGTTACAAAAAGGAAAGTTTACATGTATTGAAGTCCGATTTCACCTTGAGAGACAGATGGGTTACTATCTCATCCAGATGTACATACCAAGTCTATTGATTGTGATTCTCTCCTGGGTGTCATTTTGGATCAATATGGATGCAGCTCCAGCCAGAGTGGCTTTAGGCATAACAACTGTGCTGACCATGACAACACAAAGCTCAGGTTCACGAGCATCTCTTCCAAAGGTAGGCGAAATTTCCTTTGTTTGTACTACATTAGTCATAATGTTATGTGACAAACACTTACAATCGACCTTATGTGTTTTGATTATTAACATTCAACCATTTTCTAAAGGCGATAAATAATTTTGAACTATTTAGGGGGGGCTTTTGATTCTCCAGACAAATACATTCTATTTCTCCCATCTCAACTATTTACCCAACCGCGTAACTGCTAAATTCCATGAACCTTAACAAGAAATGGAAACAATGTTATTCGATACTACATAAATACTGCTTAGTAATTGACTGGCTCATCCTTTTTCACATCCCAGTATCTGATAACATACTAGTAGTTACAACTGAAATTCTAAAGGCCACAGATCCTAACCTGTTCTCAATTACATTCCTTTCTCAAAAACTGCCAACATTATGAATTAACTCACTACTTACAAACACAGTTACATTAAAATGTAGAAAAATGTGAACCTAAACAGCTCCAAACAATTGTGTAAAAAACATTTAAAACACAGTGTAAACCACTTAAAGTTTATTTCTATTATTAATTATTCTATTATTAATTATTCAGTTTTCTGAATTATAATTACTTTGAATATTTTCTGTTTCATTTTAAGGCTTATTCCTTGACCTTCTTCATGTGTCATTGCAATTAATAAAAATAAAATGTATACAATAAAAATACACAAAGTCCCATTCTGTGTTAGTTTTACCATAATATTTTTAGGTTGTCTAGTTGCATTTTTTTCTAAGTAAAATCGATAGCCCTAAGACAACTAAGCATGCTCTGTGTCTTAGATATATGGATCTGAATGCATCCAAATGTAGCATCAACAACTCAGAAAAACAATGTAAGAGATTACCAGAGAGTTATATATGGGTTTTGTCAGATTTTGAGGCCTGACGCTAACTATATTTGCTTATATTAAAAAGCTCTTGTAAATCTGCGCACAAAGAGGGAGCAGGCCTTACTTTCTTGGTTCAGATTATGTCCTGCATCTGAGCTTGACCATATGGGATTGCAATGAGCTCTATTCTGTATCTGATTCTCAGGACTTTCACTGTGTCAAAATTACAGGACTAATTTAAAACTATATATTTGATTTACTGCAACTATATTAGCAATGAATGAACATATCAGAGTTCTCCACCTATGTCCTTCTCTATCTAATTTTATTGCAGGAATTTTCAGTTGCATCCATTTTAATACAGGAATTCCCACTGGTCCTACCATAAGCTATTCTTTGATTCCTTAGTGTCATTCACAGATCTCAGTGAGAGAAATGGAGGAAGAGCGTGCGTTTCTTGTGGATTATTTGGTTTGGGATGTTTGTGATACAGTGTACTACAAGGAACTGTTAATGATTTAAACACACTTTGTGAAAGAGTAAATGTTAAAAAATAACAATTTATAGATTGAATTTTTATTCCTCTTATTATGCAATTTCATGTTAATTTTTGTTTCATAACAGTAGTGTGGGGATGTGGAGGTATTAATGCACTTCCTGCTGACATGAAATACTTAATTTCACATCTGTGGCTTTAACATATTCAGTCTTCTCCTTTCTTATGTCTATAGGTGTCATATGTCAAAGCCATTGACATCTGGATGGCAGTGTGTCTGCTGTTTGTATTTTCTGCACTTCTGGAGTATGCAGCTGTAAACTTTGTGTCAAGGCAGCATAAAGAACTTCTGCGCTTCCGCCGCAAAAGGAAGAAGAGCAAGGTAAAAGTAATGGTATTCACAGCTTTGAAAGAGAACCTGACTGAATTATGCCAGGATATAGGGTTAATTTGGTAAATGTGCTACAGTTTAAAGTGGCAATATAAATAAAATGGCAGCACAGCATAAAATTCACTATAGGCAGAGGGTAGCTACAAGGACTGTAAATTGTATAAATCCAACTTGAATTCCTGAAGGAGGGATTAAGAGGGATTTAAATGAGGCATGGAGCATGTAGGAGCCATCTGCACAAACATGAATTTCACTCTGTTAGAGGAGTTAGATTATTCTTCAGTGAATGAATGTTGCTGGTATTTGCAGCAGTTTGTACTACATTGAGATTCAACAAATAATGTTTCCTAATTTAATTCTAGTACTCAATTCAAAGCCTTAACAGCTGTGTTTCATGCAAATATTTTTTAATACAAGAAATACTTTTTCAAATAACATCATTGGTGAAGAATAAACATTTTACTTTAAAAGGCTGATAAATGTGTGTTTTTTTCTTCTGTCCTGCTAATTTAGTGTGAATTGTTCATACAAATAGTAAAAAACTTTAATATAGTAATGGCTATTAATATTTATTTTATAGCTGGAGATATATAGACTACCGTAAAATAACTCACTGCCAGTGTGCAAAGTCAAGCAGCTAAGGCTACAAGTTTGAACTCTGAAGCCTGTAGTTAAATAAAGCAATAATGAAAATTTCTTACAGCAGTATATAATTCCTACTTCTGATTTCATGAAGAGTAAATAGTTCTCCAGCCTATCCATTAAATGAGTACCCACCTTTCCACAGGCTTTCAGTTACTATCTAGAATATTACTAGTGAATGGAAGTCTGATCAAAACAACATGATTCAGTTCTGTTGTCTTTCATTCCTGAAGACTTACCACATGTTTACTGCTTACATGTAAAGAGAAGGCATTTTATAGGTTGTTTCGCTCTTACTTAAAAGATATTGCAAATCTGCACTGCTGTAAAACCTACCTAAGCAGTCTCTGCTAGTAAGACTGTGTGTTAAGAGGCAGGCTGGACAGTCAAATGAAAATGACATTTTCACACATTTACCTGCCATTGTGTGTTGAGTCCCAGATTTCTTAAGCTGCACAGAGAAACTCATCTGCTGTAACCTAGATGATGATTCAGACCGCATGTACCTGCTTTCAACATTCATCCCGGTGAAAAATGGGCTTTGTTCTTCTCCCTGACAGTAGCAGAAAAAATAGAAGTTTTGTGACAGAGTATTTGTTTCTGAAATATGGCAGCTCTCTGAAAGCTGCTTAAAGGTTTGGAATGGGAAGAATGGGATGGGGCAGACACAGATTACTGGACAGATGTAGGTGAGCCCCAACAAATGCACGGTGTATCAAATACAAACAGCTGTGGTGGGTGATATATTATGTCACTGTACCTTTAGTCCATTCATCTTTCTTACCATGTTGAGAAAGTTTCTTCTGGATCTCAAGCAAATTCACCACATTCAACTTTAATGACATCTTTCTTAAATACAGGTCAATTATTATGAGCATAGGGTTAGAAACTGGTAGGTGATATCTTCCTTCCTTGGAATCAACCCAAATCTCTTTCCAGCTCTCTCTTAGCAAGACTTCAAACTCACCAAAGACACTTATTCAGCAATCACAATCAATGAAATTTCATCTTAGAGGTATGTAAGGGAGGATCCACGATATGCAAAACAATGCTAAAAGAAGACCTCTTAAAAAAAATATGCACATGAACAACCTCACTGATTTAAGTGTTTTGCTGGATTAGTGCTCGACATCACAGTATTTTTGAATTCAAGCTTAGAAGTCCTTATTCTAATTTTACACTTCATTAGACAGTCTTTAGCTTCAGGTAGGTTGCCTCCTAGGTTGTCATAAAATCACAGGATTAAACCTAGAGGGTATGTACTAAAGTACTCCCCTTAGATTCTGAAGGATGGAGACATGCACTTCAATGCTTTTCTTCATAACACACCCAGGTGAGGGTATTAAATATTTTTGGGGGTATATGGCTTTCCCTTCTTCCTGTATCTGTAAGCTTCATCATCAGACAGGCTTCTCAGTATAAATTTACCAAAAAATACTTTCTTCCTATGCAAGGTTATGATTTTAGAGAAACAGTAATTTTTCAGAAAATATTAATTTAACTAAATGTTTCCTGACTCACTTCCAACCCATGTAGAGCTAGAGCTCCTGGTCAGAGTTAACCTCTGAGAATACACCTTCGCAAGCTTTAGAGACAGTTCAGCTAACTGATTCTCTCTTTCTCAATGTTTTATTAAACCATTCCTTGCCAACAAGTATACAGGATTGGAAACATTACAGCATGGAGATTTTATTTCCTCCAAAAAATTTGAATCACATCCTAAACCCTCTGGTATACAAATAATAAATTATGTTTTACAGATTAAAAAATTCAGTAAATAAGTAGCCTTCCTTACCACAAATATTATTATTTATTCACCACAATTTCTAACATGAAATGTAGTCCCCAGGATCATAAGTCAAAGTAACCTGTTTTTTCTTTCTCTTTTGTCTTTTTCAAAGTTGGCTACTACAGCTCATGATTATAAAGTTTTGTATGTTTGTTATCCTATTGGACTAGGTCAAACAGACGCTAGCTGTCAAGAATTAGATTGCATTAACTTTTAAAACTCTATAAAGAAATGTTTATTTGGCCACAAAGTCAAAAAAGGTGAAAAGAAGTTATTTTAAAAGGCTACATTTAAAATAAACTTCAGAGGCTCCCTTGAACATTAAATCCTCTGCCTTTGCAAAGTGAAAAACACTAGTCTATTCAGTATTTATGTCCAAAACTATTAGAGAAATATATCCATTAGGATAACTTATTAGACTTTTACATTCTGCATGCTTCCATTCTTGGGACACTTTACTAATGTCAGTTTTTTCTACCAGGTGAATTCTAACTGTTAAGTACAGATTTTTTTTTTTTTTGCATTGGCATTTTATCTGCAACGGCACAGCAAAACTTATAGTGATTCGACTGTGTTGCAAAAGTAAAAAAATAGATGAGTTTGGAAATATTTTGTTCTAGATATGTGTTGACAGAAGAGAATATTTATGAATAATATCTAATTGCAGTAAGGCAGTTGAAGAATTTTCAAAGTCTATTTTCTTTGTAATTAGAAAAATAGGTTTGTTGCAAGAAATATTTACTTTTACCAAGTAACCAAAACAATAGTACAATGATTGAATTTCAGTGCCTTTGGGAGGTCAGTGGATTTTCCTGACTTAAGTCAAGATCATTTATACCTAATTCACCTCAGTCATAAAAATTCCGCAAGCTCCCCTGAAATCTATTCCAATTGTTTAAAAAGTTTTTTACTACTGCTTTTTTTGGCCTCTCATGGCTTGTCTAGGAGGGACACAGAAAACAGATTACTTCTTTCCTTTATGTCACCATTTGCACATTTCCATTCAGTATTTTCTTTAAGTATTCCCAGTTGGTACAGTTTTGGGGTCTGGTTTGGGGTTTTGGTTTTATTATTTTTTTTTAGTTTGTTTTTTCTCATTTGCCTTCCCTGTAAATTCTCCTAATAAGTCCATATACTTCCTCAAAACTGTGTTTGCAACATGAACAACATGAAATCTACCCAGTAACAGTTAAAAACAACCAAAGGATCAAATGATTCAAATTATACACTTGTTTATCCAAATCATTTTATCATTTGCATTCTAAACAACATCATGTTATTGACCCATATCGGGACTGTGACCTTCCATATCTTCTGGGTCTTTTTCCAGAACTACTGCAGAGCCATTGGGTTTCCATCTTATGCTTGCAAAGTTGATAATTTCTGGCTAAATGTATTTGCATCTACTGACTCTCCTTCTGTATTTTTCAGATGCTTTGTTCAAATCATTGAATTCAATTCTAACTCTAAACATATCCTCAAACAAATTTGAAGGTTTTCATAGGTTGGAATATTTTGTAAATTTAATTAAAAGTATGGGTTATTCCTTCTCATTGCTGGTTGAAAACACAAAGGAACTGGAAAAAAAGCATATGATGGAACTTGGATAAGACCCTTGCAGTGAATTATACGGTTATACAAATTGCGATTGTGTACAGAGTGTAATAAGATATTTTGGGATACAAAGCTCATCTATCCTTGCCATTTTTCTAATGCTTTGTCCAACTATAGTCACTTCCACTTTTTTACATCATCTAGTTCATTTGCAGCCTCCCTTCCCAGACAACAGTTACAGCAGCATCAAAGGCAGTTCTTAGGTATAACAGCACCCTCTGGCCACCCTTTTTATGATTGTAAGTATGGACCTCATTCAATGACTCCAGATAACTAAATGGTAAATTTCTTTCCAGGGGTCCAATCCAATTTGCACAGAATTAACAAAAATTTTGAAGTGTCTGGGATTGTGTTATAAATACATTTATAAATAAAAACTATTATTGCAACATAATATACAACCTACTCATTGCATTTGCCAATGAGCATCACAATAGGTATAGGAGATTTTTTTAAAGGGTCTAATACCTTTATGATTACAAAAATGGCATAATGAATCCTGAGAACAGGGGAATTTTAGTTCTCAATTTGAGACCTCATTTATTATTCAGTATATGAGCCATAGTGCTTTGTCTCTGACAGAGAAAAAACCTGTCTAGTGAACAGAACTATTTCAGAAACATTATATTACCATTCCTTCAGAATGAATGAATATTAATTATTCATTTACAGTTACACTCCTTTCCGTCTTGAAAGACAAAAGGAAAAAAATGGCAGAATTAGAAGTCATACAGGGATACTGAAACACACCTATGATCAGTGCTTTTTCTTAGTTGCATTCACATTCTATGGGGAAAAATATTAACTCTGTATATATACTGAATAATAACACTTTTATTTTAGATCAGCTGTTAATATGTATTTAGTTTTCAGGACTATTCAATCTTTAATCCTATTTTCAAAAATCTAAAGATCACCATATCTTTAGAGAGGAAAATAGACATGCAAACTAGATTGTCTGTAATGGTAATCACACCTCTTTTCTTTTGTTTTCTTTTTGGTCAACCCATCCGTTTTGATGAAAGTATTTTGAGGGAATTCTTGATGGAAATGAAATCAGTGAATCATTACAGCATAGCAATGGCTTGAGATGTACAGGACCTATAGACGGGACTTTGCCTCAAATCTACAGTACAAATTTAAGGGTAAACTATGAAGAAGATTTCCCATTTGTCATAATGTGATATCCAATCATTAATAGAGGCCCTGTCCTTTTGTCTGAAATAATGTCTTCCCATGTGAACTTCATATACCTTCATTGCTACCTGTATGTGATGACGTGAAATGTTGATAAAGGTACTGTCTTGGTAATTTCATAATCCATTTTGATCTGTTTAAATCTGGATTAAAACATAGTATTAAAATTTTGCAGTTTGTAGTGCAAGACAATTCATTAACACTTTCCTTCTCAAAACTGAACAGTAAAAAATGTAGTGTTCAAATTACCAGAGCCAAGGCTTCAAATAAGCTTTCAAGTTGCTACCACAACCTATAATCAATAGGCTGTGGAGTTATTTTCAGCCCTTATATATATTATTTCTCAAGATAAATGTATTATTAAATATATGGATGGAAAACAGCATGGTCACAAGACCACAGACAGTGACAGCTTTCTATTAATTTATACTTCAGTATTTTGTAGAACAGCACTGATACAGAAGTAACCTAATTGAAATTACTTCCTTCAGATCTTCAAAGAATTCTAACTTTCTAAATGAAAATTGCTATCTAAATTTACTTGCACTCTTAAATTACAGTAATTTTAATAGAGATGATAAAATATTTATGTCTAACTGTATGCGGAATAACTTTCCAGTTGTGAATTTTAGAGCTGAACATGTGACAAGTGCATTCAAATCAAACTCTTACTAAAATTCATCCATGATAGGATTTTTTAAGTTTTATCAAAAATCTATGAGAAATCACTTTCTTTGGTGATGATCCACTAAAATACACAAAGGGAAATAAAAGCTTCCTTATTATTTATAAAATTCAAATAATCTAACCAATATGGAGGACTTTTTCAGGAGAATTAACTGTCCAGATTATCAACTGGAGTATACAGGGTGTGTCTTTTAGATGATTTCTACAGTGGCGGACTCAGAGGCATGCATTCTGAGAAATATTTCTAGTCAAAAAGACAGACTTTAGCCAAGCCAATCAACAATAAAAAAAAAAAAAATGGCATGTCACTGACATTTTATATAAATGCCTTTGAAAAAGTACTCAAAAGTTAACATCAATAATAACAGTAAATGCATCTTTCCTGCTGTGCACAAGCACCCTCATATGAATCTGAGGCCAAGTTAGTGATTTTGCTGCATTACAAACCTGCTGGAAAACTTGCAGAACCACATTTTGAATAATCCAGTTGCTACCCTAGAAAAGAACTATGGTGGCAATTCCTGCTTATCCATTAGCCCTAGCACTTTGATCTGACTTGGCAGGCTCCAAACATCCTGCCTGACCTCATGGAGACACCATCCAACAGACACTGGGCAAAAATGCTGGACTCCTAGAAGGACCTTCACATCACTTCCTCAACAACAGAGGGCATTTCCAAGCAGCCTGCTGGCAGACTGAATACAGGATGTCTGCAAGCATAAAAAAAAAAAAGGAGAGATCTGTCCTTGAAAACATTCTAGGGGATCATTCCATTCAGGTAAGCCTAAAACAGAGACAGTAAAGTCTTAGTATATAGTACCTCATCCTGAAAACATGTATAACTGAAAGCTGCTACTCAGGAATTATTTTACTGTCTTTCTCAGCCTGTGTAATTATAAGCATTATTTTCTGGAGAAGCATGAAAAGACAAAACTCTGAAATGCATATATGACAGTGTTTAAATGGCAAGCTCATGGTAAATTCTCAAAGTCCATGCATTTGTAACTTAATACTTCTGTTAGCTGAAATACAACACTACAACTCCTCTGGAATACAACTGCTTTAAAGATGTTACTTCCCATTCTTTTCTGACAGAAGAGGAACACTATTGTAGCAATTAAATCTCTGTTTTATCACGTCATCAAATAATGATCCTATCATTTTGTATTTCTGTTATTCATTTCCATAGTAAAATAAGTCAGTGATTTTTCCTCCTTTTCTTTCATGTTAATTTTTCTTTATTTTTGTGTTTTTAAAGGCAAAATCTAATACAAATTTGAAGTACAGTAGTTTCAGTGAACTATATTACTCTCTTCATTTATTTACTTTGCATATATGAAAAAGTATTGCAGTTGGGGGATAACTACATCTCTTGTGGATAGTCATCCTGACAGCCAAATAATTCACTTCAAACTTAGTGATTTATCTGCGTTCTTTTGTAGCTAACTTATTCAACTATTAAGAATCCTCACTGGATTTTTTTTAAAAATAGTAATTAAAAATGGTTCTTCAAGTAAGTACTATTGATGGAAGTTTTAAATATTTTTAGAATTAATTCTCCATTGAAAAATATTTTCAGATTTACCAAATGTCACAGGCAGTTTCAGAATGAAAAGTTTGGAAGCTTGGATTTTAGCTGAGCACTTTGAGAAATTCTATTTGTATAAACTAAGAGGTTAAAGTGAAAAAAAATTGCTTCAGAACTATTGAATTGAAACTCTAATTATTTGACTTTGGTACATAAATAAATAAATACTTTTTTAGCTAGGAAGTGCTTTAAAATATCAAAAATTCGCTTACAAAAGGAAAATTGCTGCTCACCTCCTTTTATAATACTTATGTGAATTATTTTTCAAAATAATTATGTAAGAACTAACATATCCATAATAATTTATATACTTCACGAAAGTCTAAAATCCTAAAGCAACTAGGATAAATTAGGCATGAAAAATAGACATTCTTTAATTTAAAATTATTGAAAAAATGGTGAATGCCATCAAAATCATGTGACTATCCTTGAGGCACCGACATAGTGAAGGAGTATACTGGAATATATTTCAGAACCAAATTTGGCTCTGGCTTCACAGACTATATATCATTTATTTGCCTGCATGTGTGCCTCTTTTACTGCTTGAGGATACCTATAACTAGGTAAAGAGAAGTAAAAAATATGTCTCCAGACACAAGCTACATTTTTTAATGTATGAATATTGTAAATGTAAATTAATATTGTAGATATGAATAATGTAAATATGAAATATGAAAATATGTCTATCTTCAGACCATGTACTTTTGTTTCTGTGCGATGTAATTAAAAATCACTTTCTCTTAAAGTTCCCTGAATTCTGAATATCTTTGCCAATTTTCCCCTGAATTGACAGAAGAATGAGTTGGAAGAAAAATCTGGCCTTTAGTTTTCATTCATTTGTATTTTAAACTAAGACACTTTACATACTATTCTCTTTATCTGTTGCATTCACACAGATCAGCAGAAATAAGGCATACAGATACAATTAACTAAATATACAATGGCCAAATATGCAGAATTCTCACTAATGTAATTAATGTGCAAAATATTAGTGATTTTATGATAAATATCTCTAGATATCTAGAGGCCAGGATCCTGGTTTGTTAAGCAGTGTACAGGTTTAATGGGTGTTGTCTAAAAGACCATTGTGAAGTTTTTCCATTTGAAGACTGTGGATATTTACTGTAAATGGGGAAACTTAAACTGTTAGTTTACTAAGTTTTCTCATTTCTCTGAGTAGATTACAGAATCTATAAACAAATAGAAAAATTCTGTGCTTGTTAAAACTCCTACAATATTTTTGACAGACACTGATAGGGATGAAATTTCAACCAGTTAAAATAAACTGTGGATTCAAGAAGTCATTGAGGTAATGGTGCAACTGTTACTTAGCAGCAGGTAAGATTTGTGTAAATAAGAGTAATTAAAAAAAAAAAACTTCTTGCTCATTTTCTTTATATTCTTTTTTTTTTTTTTTTTTTTTTTTGTCCAACAGGATGATGATGCACGTGAAAGTCAGTTTAGCTTTACAGCATATGGAGTGGGCCCATGCGTGCAAGCAAAAGATGGAATGACACAAAAGGGGCCAAATAATCCTGTTCAAGCTGTACCAAAAAGCCCTGATGAGATGAGAAAGGTATTCATTGACCGGGCCAAGAAAATAGACACAATATCCAGAGCTTGTTTCCCGTTAGCCTTTCTGATTTTCAACATTTTTTATTGGGTAATTTACAAAATCATCAGGCATGAGGACATTCACCAATAACAAGACTAAGGCTTGCAATACATAAAGATCTGGCTGTCACACTCGACCAGAAGCTTTTTTTTAGAAATGCACATCAGAGGAGTGACTGGAAGAGTTAAAAACACTGAGGTGGTGAAAAAAGATCCTGCGTGGACTTCAATGACCAGGATGGAAGAATGACACCCAGAAAAGATACACCTGCTATTGCAAACTTTCCTTGTAAAGCTAAATATTAACAAATTTTTCATTGTAAATCACTCTCTACTGAACCTTTACTGCCAAGTATTGATACATACTGTTACACAGTGGTATAACTGTACAGTACTCTCTGATGTTCCTTAATTTTTTTTTTTTAATTCTGATGTATTTTTAATTTTAAAAATGGTTCCTGAGTACCCTAGGTAAATCTCACAGTATTACAGAATAGATTAGTGTTTGTAACCTTGATTTCAATTTTACAATATAATGACAAATTACTGATTGGAGAAAACAATTTAAAGGACTTGATCTAGTCTTAAGGACAGTACTGGTGGTTTTGCAATGAATATATTTGAGTCATATTTAAGTCATATAATTTACTAAATGTATATTACTGTTCCCGTTTGTTGAAATAGTCTCTGTCAGCACAAAGTATACAGCCTAATAGTCTGCCTATCCAATGAGAAATATATTAAAATTTGTAAGGTATTGACTCCTGCAAAGGATTTTTTTTCCTTTTAATTACTCACACTTTGATAATTGAAACATATTTTTTAATATTTTTTATATTTTAAGGGTTTTTTTCCTCAATTCATAAAACTCATGCAGCTAGTGAAATAGACAAACTACATCAAAATTTTGCAATACTTCACTTTGATTCAATGCAAAGAGATCTTGGACCAAAACTGAAAGCAAGTAGTGAACTCCACTGAAGCATTTGGAGGATGAACACAGTTATGTTTATGCACATTCATCTCCTACATGTTACATAAATATAGGAAGCTTAATTTATGAATATATCAAGTTTTCTGACTCATGCTTTGAAGTTTATTGATATAACTTAGATATTACTTAAGAAGCACTTTACAACTTTGGAGAAACATGAAGCTCATCTAAAACATAAAAAAGGATCTGGATGGTCTTTTATATTTACTGTATTTCACATTAATAAATAGGAGAACAACCATTAAAATTCTTAGAAAAATCTTCCCTGTTTAGGTTTAAATAAGTCATTTTAGTTGCTTCTTTGAATTGTAACACCATAGATCAATCTTGTCTATTGGAAAACAAAACTATGCTAAGATATGAAAATGCATCATTTAGAATTATTAGATACTCTAAGTCCAGTAGCTGAGGCTGATTCTCATTGCAAAATATTTTTATTTTGAACAGGTTTAAAATTTTTGGTTTGTTGTTTATCAGAATGTGTATACAAAAGCAAAATCAGCTGGAAACAAACATCTGTTGCACTGCCAAAGGCATGGTGCATACGAAGAAGCAGTAGCAATGTAACTCTGCACTGAGTAATATAGCAACCTTGGCTTTGGTTTGTTATTGTTTTCCTCCAAAGATTACTTAGAGAGATTCTTTTATAGTTTTACTTCACTTATGATCTAAAATTAATTCAATTTACTTAAATTATTTTTTTTCTTGCTGAGATGGTGTCTGCTTTTTGTTGATCTATTTATGTGCATGTTCCAAAATATCATGTTCACTTATGAAGGTGCTCCTCTGTGTGAGGAGGTGTCATGAACTAATGGTTGATATTTCGGTTGAGTTATATTCACCTCTCTCAAATGTCATTAACTGTATTGTATGAAAAGGGATGTTAATTTGCTTCTATTAGTAGCAAAGTCAACAGTATTTTGTTTAAGGGCTGTTTTCAAATGCACATAACTTTTGGCATATCATTCTGCTGCCCTCAGGTGAGTAAAGATGTTCTATTTTGATATAATGGAACCAAGATCTCTCCTGAACTGGTTTTATGGGTTGGTTTTTTTCTCTTACTTTTGCCAAGGTAACAGAGGCCTCCGCAGTCCACTAATAATGTGTTTTTCAAAAGAAATAATAACTTAAAATTCAATTTTCACTTAGATTATTCCCAAATGACTTAGTGTAAAGGCACATGGTAAAGAAAGAGAGAAATGTCATTTGAGATGATAAGAAACTTCAAGGCACAAACGCCTGCTGTTCACCACTGACTAGGGGAAAAGTCCAAAACTGCCAGCTGGCATGCCAGCCCTCTTTACAAAGCTAGAATCAATAGCTACAGACATCAGCTAAGATTAGTGTGGGAGTTGATTCTTTTGTAACTTTATAGTGAAGCAGCAGAGAATACTATTAAGATGCAAGAATTGAAGGTACTCTGCGGTGTTTGTCAGGCTGCAGTATTCGTGCTACAGTCCCATGAAAGAGACAGTGGAGAAGCAGAAAAATAGTTATCAAGGAAATAATGCTTGAGGCAGATGGTATCTAGCAGGGGTCCATCCACATATAAATAAGAATCCATTAATTAGGCTGAAGTAGATAGCCACCTCATTTCACTATCACTGGACCAGGCCTGAGTACAAGTCCTTAGCAAACAACAAGGCTTCTTTTAAGCACAACCCCTGTATGAAAGGCTCATGTAGCTTTGTCCAAAGTCATTATTCACCACAGGTGCAGACCCTGTAGTTCTCAGGTCATGTTTTTGTGGTCTCTGTAGTCCAGCCCTGTACTTTCAAAATAAAATACTGATACTAGAAGGACATTGGAACACAATGAAAAGAGAGGGAGGCACCATAGGATCTGGAGGAATACCCCAATAACACAGCTACTAAAGAACTGGCACAGTCACTTCAAAGGGAAAAAAGGAAGGATGAGACATCCTTATTATTTTTCCCAGTCTCACAGTATCCTTGCCATAGGTACAACTGTTCAGGCAGGAGCAGTAGCTGCAGGGAGAAACAGTTTATATCAACTGCTACAAAGTATATATTGTTTTCTGAGAGCAGTTTCTACCTGTGCAGATTGACTTCCTCACCATCCGCTTTCCTAATGTAAAGAGAAGCAAAATAGGAAGGAACAGGATGAAAAGTGTGGGCTGTGCATAGCATAACAGGGGTCACAGGAAGAGAGAAATCCCAAAGCAGAGCCGGGAACCTCTCATATGATTGTCTTTTCTTCCTCTACTAAAAAGAGATGTGGCCCAATCCGTGTCACCCCTCATAATGCCAAAAACTCCAGGACTGAGAGAGGATAAGAAAGGTCCCTTTGAGGTGAGTAGAATTACTGAACTACCACAGTACCAAACTCCTGCTTAAATTCGAAACAGCAAAAGGCATTTTATTTTTAAAATTATATTCAAATACCAACACAATGCGCTCTCATTGTTAGAGGAATGGCTTTTTTTCTCTATAATGCTAACAAACTATAGGAGGCTTGAAGGTGTTTTACTATTTGGAATTCAGCTATTTTCTAAAGAATCATTTGTAGTGTCTGAGGGGTGATTCTGTTTACTCACTAGACAGACATTTAGGTGATTTAGATGTGCACTTTACATTTATGGAGTAAGGTATTGCTTCCACTTTTTGTATTAATCCCTTACAGAACTGTAGGCTGATAATGTAGATAAAAATAGAATATAATAAACTGTACAAAACCTTATATTTTTAACAGTAGGAAAAAATAGAAAGTCTTCCTTAACCTTGGGGGGGGAAAAAGTATTATTTGTAGCAATAATTTTATATTAGATGGAAATAAATTTATTTATACCATTTCCAGCCCAAGCTAACATGGTTGGCTGGAAAAGATGTACTTTTGTGTAACTTCTGCTCTCATTTGAGCTATTATAGGAATTAATCTAATCCAACAGAGAAGAATTTGGCCTTAAACTGTGAAACTGCTAAATGAGCTCATAGTGCTTACAGTACACCTGTGAGATAATAAAATAACTTTATCCACATCTTACTGCACAATCATATGGCTATTTAGATGACAATTATATCAGACCTTCACAGCTCTTTTCCTTTTTGAGACAACTAAGAAGAAAAATACAATTCACAAACCAGACTACTTGTTAATAATAAAATGAGTATTCTGTTTTGGAGTGGTTATGGAAAAGGTGTCTTCAGGCAACACACATCACCTACAGTAATTACTGAAGTACTATCAATTTGGAAGGCTTGTGGAAGCAGGTTAGATTGCTAGAAACAGTGGGTTAATGCCAGAAAAAATGTTGGCTCATCCTGTATTCTTGACATTCTGAAATATTACTGCACTTCTTCACTTTCATCTTTGTGAAATATGCAAGAAACGTTTCTTATGTTTGTATTTTAATGGATGACAGAGTGATACTAACAGATGAAATGGACTAAAGTAGCTACTGATGCTCCATGAATGTGGAATTGTGAGTTGTATAAAAAGAAATTGCACCATAAGCTTTTGACATAAAGGTTTAACATAATATACAGTATTTTGTGTGTTAGTGATCCTGGCTTTTTAAAGGTTACAGCAAGAAAAAAGAAAAATTTATATGATAGTGTATTAATAACTTGTCTGTGAGTTTTCAAAATATTCTCCGTGAGTTCTGTCTGATGGCAATTTCATCTCAAAGTACTTCCTTTTTGGTAAAAATCTATAAATGTGTCGTGCATGGTTTTAATTAGATTCCTTTTTGCTGTATTACAGTATCATATTGCACTTAAGCTGACATTCTCTGCAGACAGAAGTGTTAAAAATGTGAAATTTATGGTAACACCAGTATCATTGTAGATATTTTGTTCAAAAAAAATAAACAACTTTTTTCAGAAAACATGCAATTTTTTATGATATTTTAGGCAACGAATTTAGAGTCAAAGGAGGGAGTATCAACACCATTGGAAAAAAAAGGATTAAATCCTCAGCAGTAGTTAAGGTGCATTACCATTAAGTATTTCAGGAGTGAAAACTTGAGAGAAGGATAGAGTGCCTTCAATTGTTACATGGGCTCCAGTTCTGAAAAAAGCTCATTCTGAAAACTCAAGGAAAGTTATCTTGACAAATATCTATTGAAATAAGTACAGCCATGCTCAAATAGTCCTGCTGATCTTATTATCAAAAAGGCAAAGAACGTCAGTTGCAGCAAAATAGACTTTTGAAAATTTTATAGAACTGTGAGCCCTCCTAAGTATTCCTTGATAAAAAATGCCTGAAGTTAGCAAATAAATCCTTTGCAAACATTATGAGTTCTGATAATCTGATTGCAGCATTGTTAATGCACTTATAAAGAGCACAGAGAACACTCATCTAAGTAATAGCCACATGTCAATGTGATGCCATTTAGACTAGAAATTTTTAACAGACATCACAAATGTTTTGCAGTCCCTGCCCACATATGACAAAAGGCAACATCAGTTCATACATTTCAACTTGCTTTTCACATTGATGGAATACAAAACAAAAAGTTTGACATAATTGCAAATGAAGTATTTCCATTACCTGTCTCTAATAATTCAGTTCAGCAAGCTTATGACTTGGAGCTTTATAAAATAGAAATTTCTCAAGAGAACAGTCAAATGTAACAAGAACAGGGAAACCTTAACAGAATTCTTGAGCAAGCCTTCATAGAGCCCACAGAACTGTGTGATCAGATCTTTACTTTTTGTGACAGCTGTTGCTCCAGCAGATCTGTAACACCTTGTCTTCCCAAAAGCAAAGCATAACTGGTACCTCTGACCTTGTTCCAGTATGTTCCCAGGCAACAACGCCATGAAACCACTGCAATAACAAATGTTTTCACATAGTTCCCAGAGCATGAAAACTGCAAATGTACTGTACCAGGTGAGCAACAAACAATTAAACAAGAAATTAACAGTCAAATAATGTCACCCGAGAGTCATAGAAAAGAGAAGTAACAGATCTTAAAGAGATCAATATATGATTGTATGGCATAAACTATGTGGCCTTTTCAACACAGAATTCTGGAAAATCAGATATCAAATATTCTTTTTCATGATTGTATATATAGCTATCTAATTATTTTTAAAATATCTAATTATTTTTTAAATTTTAAAAAATATTTAATTTCACATAGTCCATACATTAGATTTTATTTTGTACTATCCTACTCACTATACACTATCAGGATCTGAGAAGAATTTTTTTTTCTGAATATGTGAATTCAAAACCAAGGACAAAAATCATCAGAAGTTGCAAACTAGAATTACAGCGAAATTGTCATTTTGGAAATAAATCAAACTTTTTCAAAATTTAAATAATATACTTCTAAACATTTAATAAGCAAATACATATTTTATATATAATGTTTCCTCATTAAAAAAAAAAAAGAGATATTTCAACAATTACTTCACAGACTTACAAAGTCAGAGAATGGCTGATATTGGAAGGGACCTCTGGATGTCATCTTCTGCAAACCCCCTGCTCAAGGAGGGACACTTACAGCCGGTTGCCCAGCATCATGTTCAGATGGCTTTTGAATATCTCCAAGGATGAAGAGTCCACAGCCTCTGTGGAGTGCTCAGTCACCCTCAGAGCAAAAAGTGTTTCGTAATATTCAGAGGGAACATCCTGTGTTTTGGGTTGTGCTCATTGCCTCTGATCTCTTACCACTGAAAAGAACCTGACTCCATCTTCTTTAAAAACTCCACACAAATTTTACACAAATTGATGAAATCCCCCTAAACTGGACACAATAGTCCAGATGTGGTCCTACCAGTCCTGAATGGATGGG
This sequence comes from Lepidothrix coronata, assembly GCF_001604755.1. NCBI lineage: Eukaryota > Metazoa > Chordata > Aves > Passeriformes > Pipridae > Lepidothrix > Lepidothrix coronata. The sequence continues at coordinate 2,643,573 of NW_016690236.1, read as the reverse complement.
AACAATCACCTCCCTCAGCCTGCTGGCAACACTGTTAATGCAGCCAAGCACACCATTAGTCATCTTTGTTGCAAGGGCACATTTCTGGCTCATGTTCAGCTTGGGACCCACAGGACCCCCAGGTCCTGTTCTGAACACCTACTTTCCAGTTGTTCATCCCCCAGCATACACTGGTGCATAGGTTGTTGTTCCCCAGATGCAGGGCTTTGCACTTTCACAAGACTGAAAAAACTTTTCTTGTAATGTTAGTCCTTATTTAAGTGATCTGTATTTAAAACCTCTACTGAGGTAACGAGTTCAGCCTCAAATCCACTTATGCCATGTTTTAATTCCTCTCTTAACAAGCCAAATAACACTCTGACTTACTTGAAAACATCAGGGTGTTACTTTGGATGTGTTTACTTATTCTCAGTAGGTATGTTCAGTAGGTACAGAAGACATTAAACAGTTGTTTCTAAAAGCACATTATACTGCAACTTGTTTTTCCACCTGAATATGAGGAAGCACTTTACTGTGCAGGTGACCGAGCACTGGAACAGATTGCCCAGAGATGTTGTGGAGTCTCCGTCACTGGACATACTCAAGAACCATCTGGATGCAAACCTGTGCAATGTGCTCTAGGATAACCCTGCTTGAGCAGGGAGGTTGGACCAGCTGACCCACTGTGCTCTCTTCCAACCTGACCCATTCTGTGATTCTGTATGAAGTTGGAGTAAACCTCATGTAGGTGTGCTAGATCACTCGTTATGAGTATTAAGATGAACTTATTTAGGAGGATATCGGACATTTTTACAAGTTTCAATTATACTTGATTGCATTATATGCGAATGAGGTTTCCCTCCCCATCCATTTCTTGTTTTATAGTAGCAAAAGCATCGTCATTTCTCCGGACAGTATAAATTAGACCACGAGATGGCTCCCTCGCACATGGATTGAGGGATGTCATGGGTATTTCGGTTTTCTTCCAGGAGATAAACTTCAGCAAAATGCATTCTTCCGGAAGACGATCCAGGCACTGACTGTCATTAGTCAGAGGGAAATTTATAAAGCATAACTACTATTCATGCTACAAATCATACTTCATTTTGAAAGTTATTAACAATAGGTGTGCTGTCATGCTATAATAAAGGCAAAGAAGGAAGTATTAGAAGGCTTCATGGTGACCTAATTGTGACCTTTCAGTACTTGAAGGAAACCTTCAAGAAAGATGGAGACTTTTTTACAGGGAATGTAGAAATAGGACAAGGGATAATGGCTTCAAACTGAGAGTAGGTTTAAATCAGATATTACAAAGAAATTCTTTCCTTTGGGGGTGATGAAGCACTGGAACAGGTCTCCAAGAGAAGCTGAGGATGCCCCACCCCTGCAAGTGTTCAAGGCTGGGTTGAATGGAGTTCTGAGCAGCCTGGTCCAGTGTAACCCCTGCCCATGGCAAGGGAGTGGGAATTAGATGACATTTAAGATTCTAACTCAAGCCATTCTACAATTCTATGATATATAGGTTTTGCTGAGGAATGGGTAACTTCATATTATATCTAAGAGGACGTAAGCCCATACATTTCAGCAATGTAAACAATGTAAATCTGTAAGTCAGTTTGTCTGTTGTATCACCATCATGTTGCTTTCCTAGCAGACTTCACCTTTTTCACATTCACTGAACAAATATGGAAAGAGCATTGAGAACACTCTGAACTTTGATCTGAAATGATACCAAGGATATTATTATAGATAGATACTACAGAATAGTTGCAGACTAGAACAGACGCTAGCATCCATTTACTGTTTATCCTTAATTTCTCAAGAACATGATTTAGATGCTAGTTAAATGGGACGATGATGAACACTATTAATTTTGAATTTGCACTAGTTAATAAATTGTCTCCTAAAAGTTAAAGAATTATATGTTTAAGGTTCACGGAAGTATTTACAACCTAAAAATCAATTAATAACATGGTCGTTATATTCTTTTCCCCACTGGCTTTGCAGGGTCTCCTCAGTGATAACGTGACGGAATTACTTTGGCATAACAACCACCTGTTAAATATTTAACTGCAGTAAAAGGTCAGTAAAAATAAGACAAGAAGAGCATATCTCACTCCAACAGAAAAAATTTCAATTGTATACAGTTGTGGTCAGAGGTAACACAGAAACAATTTTATTCCCACACACAATTTTGAGAAAATAAATTTAAAAGCACTTTCAAAAGTGTCCTACCCCTTTTTCAGGGGGTAGGTTTCTAAGTACCAGAAAACACCTGGAATTTTTTATTGCAAATATATGAGGCCAAGTAACTTTCTGAAGAATTTTGAAGCAGTATCAAAGCAGCTTCTAGGTGAGGGAACAGGGAAAAAGTACTACCGGTTATGTCAGTAGTTCAGGTAAAGTTCTGATGGTGCAAGAAGGCCCCTTTCTGAGAGCTCCTTACATGCTGACCTGAGGTGATTTCACCCATTCATTAATTATTTTGTTTCTTAATGACACCTCCAGGATGCTGCTTTAATTTGAAAAGTAGTACATTCCAACACCACTGTAGGACACAAAGGAAGTGTATTGAACTGTTTTGTTATCCCTGCTCACCTTCTAATATTTCTCCCATTTGACACAGCTGTTCCACTCGTAGAACAGTTACACTGTCCTTCAGATTATTAAATCTCTAATACTTCGTTCTTACCTATAGTACCCATGTTTGTGTTCCCACTCCAGCTCCTCCTGTAAGGGAAGGTGTGGACCCACAATAACATGAAAATCCCCAAGCAATCTCTTAGGATAAGAGCTACAAGAAAATTCAGGTACTTAGATCCCTTCCTCACCTCTTTCCTATACTACCTAATCCTGGAAAAGGTTCAAGCTCAGTTTTCAGTACTACAGAATCAAAAAATCACATAATATGCAGAGTTGGAGGGGACCAAAAAGGATCATCAAGTCCGACTCCTGGCCCTGCACAGGATCATCCCCAAGAGTCACACCATGGGCCTGAGAGTATCATCCAAATGATCCTTGAATTTTGTCGGGCTTGGTGCTGTGACCACTTCTCTGGGAAGCCTGTTCCAGCACTCAGGGTGAAGAACCTCTTTCTAATATTCAGCCTAAACCTCCTCTGACACAACTTCAGGCCATTCCCTTGGGTCCCGACACTGGTCACCACAGAGAAGAGATCAGTGCCTGCCCCTCCTCTTCCCCTCAGGAGGAAGTTGTAACTGCAATGAGGTGTCCCCTCAGTCTCCTCTTCTCCAGGCTGAACAGACCAAGTGCCCTCAGCCGCTCTTCACACAGCTTCCCCTCAAGGCCCTTCACCATCTTTGTTGCCCTCCTTTGGACACTTTCTAATGGCTTAATATCTTTCCTGTGTTGTGGTGCCCAAAATTGCACACAGTGTTCAAGGTGAGGCCACACCAGTACAGAGCAGAGCAGGACACACCCCTCCCTTGACCAGTCAGTGACGCTTTGCCTGATGCCCCCCAGGACATGGTTGGCCCTCCTGGCTGCCAGGGCACTGCTGACTCATATTCAACTTTCCATCAGCCAGGATCCCCAGGTCCCTTTCTGTGGCACTGCTTTGCAGCCTCTCATATTACTACAGACATCAAGAGTGGTTAGTTTCAATTATACTATAATATTTTAAATAGTAAAATAAACATGTAAAATATTATCAGAAATGGTAAGATAGTAATCATGAAACATCCAGAAACACTGCCAAAAAAAAAAATCCTTTTCATTATATAACTCTTTGACACTTCTTTTATCCTCCAGTCTCTTTTTGTTTGGTTGGTTTTGGTTTTGGTTTTTTGGTTTGTTGTTTTGTTTTTTTTTTAATTTTAGAAATAAAAGACTGTGAAAACAGACTAAATATTTTTGTTTGTGCTGTTTATATCCAGACAATTATAGTTACATAGAAGTCAGACTAGGAAAGTAACACTGAAATCACTTAGACTTAGACAATACATTTGAGTTGAGGTCTAGAAAATGATCACTTTTTGTCTTTTTATTTATCATGTTTTAGAGAAGCTTCATAACTATTCTCAATGGTTCCTTTACAATGCATTTGTTCCTTTTCTGCTTAAAAGCCCAGATTGAAATTTCTTCTATCAACATTTTAAATCCAGCAGAGGGTAACAGCTCTTGCCTTTCCCTGGACAGTTATCTTTATTAAAATCTTTATCAAATCCCTCACAGAAGGAAGTAGACTCCTTCAGAAGCTGGCTATCCCTTCCAAATAGATATACCAATTAACAGAGATATCTTTGGCACTACTCAAAGTCCAAACATAAACTGCCTCCCTGTAGATTCTGTGCTGACAGGAACTTATCTTTGATCATCAGAGAGAGGGGGGAAAGCTTGCATAGGTGATTAAACAGATTTTACCCATGTTTTACCTGCTGAAGAATCACCCTTGGATATTGTTGCACTTCTTTGGAAAAAAAAATGCAAAGCCTTGGAGACCTCCTTTTCAATCAGCTTTTTATATCCTGTTGCTTCTTCAAAGGTATGAGAATTCTAGTCATTTAACTGCATTAGTACACTATCCCTAAGATTATATCGGCTGAAAAAAAAAGGAGGAATTTGGCAGATTTATCACTCTGTAGATGGATGTGGAAATAAGGCAGACGCTTAGTGTGCTTCTCTTGGGAGATCAGTTGATTCAGAAGGGGGAAAGTGTAGAACAGTGTATAGGTGGATTTTCAGTCCTTTTGTCCATACAAATAAATCCACAGAAGGTAATTATTCTTGACCAGTTAACTTGAAACCTGATCCAAATAGCCAGATTCCACAGAGGCATCTACATAGTTCTGAAAGCAGCAGAATCAAAACAAACGCTTGTGTTTATTCCAGTCTGAAATCATGTAATGAGAGTCACTTCTCAGTTGTGAAAAATGACAATATGAGATGCAAGGATTACTATTATTTCTTAATGATCAAAAAGCTATGAACTGTTACTGCCAAACCAATTATGTAATGTCCCAGGAATGACAGCTCAAGGTCAAGGTAAAACCAAGCTAAAAGATTCCATGGAAACAATACTGTTGCAACTGACATTACAGAAACTGAGAGTAACACTCTGTTGTTACTCAAAGTATATTCACCCTTCCGTGAACGTGTCCTTTGACTTTTTTCTGGCTCAACAGCCAAACATACAGCTTTTCATGTCTGATTATTAGTGTTACAACTAAGGAACTGAAAACAGTTCCTAAAGAATACCCTCCAAACACCAAGTAATAGGCAAGTTGTTTATACATTAGATTTACCTCTATTTGCATAAATATTTTGAAACCTTTTAGTATCAAATTGATTTACACTGACATGTCTCAATTTAAGATTTTTCACCTATTCAAAACTCAGGATAAATTCTGTTGGAGGCCGTTCCCTGGTAAAAGCTAAGCTGTCATTAAATAAGGCATTTTTCCTAAGAATATGGAGCTTCTTAAGTTTATTTTATGCATTTCTGAGGCCACAGTTAGCAAATTCAGTGAAACTTGCTCTTTTACAGAGGCTAGGTGGTTAGCATTCATTCAGCAGGTTAAGAGCTACCTTACAAGCATCTAACAAGAAGAGAGAATTTACTGCCACCATAAAAGGCTTAAAGGACAATCTATACAAATAATTACATAAAGGTATTACATAAAAAGTAGTGATGACAGAGCTTCATATAAATAAATGAAATTTTAGGTTTTCAGAACACTAGGAAACTTGCCATCATTGGATAAATATAACTTTGGTACCATCACATCTCATAAGGGAAAAAACAGAAAAGTCCCATTTCCAAAAAGCAACTGAGATGTTCTAGCTCACCTTCATGTAAGTATTTAGACACAGCCTCCAGGATAACTCACTGTAAATTAACCTAATTAACTCAAATGGCATGACTTACTGCAAACTGACAATAACGCTTTTGTGGATTTTTGGGATACCTTCTGTTCTCCTGAGGGTATTGATGGTCAGAATGTAAACCAGTCTTGCAGTCTATGTTGCCTAGCATCTCTCTATCCACCCTTTTGTTGATCAGAGTGGTTTCTCTTCTGCTGAGTCTTTATCCAGGGAGGGTGGGGAGTAAGCCAAGCATTGTTTTTAAAATGTCTTATTCTCATATGCATAGCATTGGTTTATTCCAAAGATATTTTGGGTTTCCCCTTTGTGGAACCTTTACATTTTCTCTAAGTGAGTTTCAGCCATTAGCTAGTAAGGGGAAAAAAAAAATCTCATTCTTCAACCACAGTCCCAAAAGCTATATTGATGCTATCCACAAAAGATGGTATCATTTACAGAGGCAGTTGGATCTGGTGAGAAGCCTTTGCAGAAAGTGAATTCAGAAAGCGGTAGTACTGCTATGGAAAACTGTGGTTAAAGTTGTCTTTCACGGTTCTTAGAGAATATGTAGGTGAATTTTTTGAGTTTTTATATAGTTGCCATAATCTAGATTGTAATAAAATGTGGCAAAACAATTTAATATACTTACAGTTGGGTTTCCAATATTTCCAAGAGGACAGTCATACCTCTTTTCCCCCTGTTGCTAAGGACAATGTGTTCAGATTCAATACTTATTTTTAAAGGAAAATTTTCTCTGAACCTGCCAAACTTTTCAGCATGTCAAGAATTATTAACTGGGACTGCCAGTTATTTCAGAAAGCACAGGGGGGAAAAAAACTAGATACCCTTCCAAAATCCAGAAATGTCAGGAAATCCAAATCCTTCCTTTGATGTAATTTCAAACATCTGGAAAAACATTAATAGCCCAATGCTAAGGATTTCTCTTAAATCACTAAAGAAACAAAGAAGATAATAGACCTGATTCTTACTGTGTTTTGTCTTATATAGTAAAGCATGTACACAAGAAGATACTAATTTTAAAATTGAGTGGGAGGGCAGTGAAGTATTTCATCTATCAAAAGCAAACTCTTTGGTGTAAGCTGGAGGGTGATTAGATATCAGCTGGCTCAGATTCACTGGGGAAAATTTCTCCTTTTCAGCACTTTCTAAAGAAAAGAGATTTATTATTGATTGGTGAAGGTGAATTGTCCTTTTGCTTCCCTCTTTCATATCAGTTGCATCTCTGATTTCTAAGTGAGAGGAAACACAAGGTTGTGTGCCCCATGGGAAGCAGAGAAAGTAGCAATGTGTAATATATTGAGAATTTCATTTCAAGGAATGCAATTTCTTTTCTTCACCCTAATATATTTTTCTGATAAGGTTCTTGATTGTGGTTCATACTTAATGGCTGTCATGATTTACTAAATATATTAAAATAAATGACAGAATGCTATTTCAGTAATGCTATCTGTGATGCAGAAAGGGATGGGTTCTGTTGAAACAGGAATACAGTCAGAATTAATTTTGTAGCATGGTAATAAGAATTCCCATGCTTTTTTGTTGGTCTGTTTGCTTGTTTTATTTGTTTTCCCTAGAATCCTGGCATTATTGTTTTTACTCATAGATCATCCAAGAGGTCCTGTAATCCTGACTTTGCTCTTTTCCATGTTTGCAATGGTGTAAATTGCTACAAAAATATAAGGTAATAGAAAAGAAGGGCTGGTTGTGCCTACAGTTATATCTGACAAAAATTCTTTAGCTAAACAACTGTGAGAGTGTTGTTCTGAGAAAACTTCTCTGAGGACAGAAACAAAATAACTATCTGGAAATTAATTGTAACTTTAGAGTGATTCTCTTTGATTTATCTTTTTTTTAACCATAAATAGAAGGAGAGAGTGAAAAGAGAAAATGGTTAAATTTTCCACATAAGGATGAAGCCTCAATAAAACACATTACATTGAACATGGAAATCCCCTGAGTGGTTCTGGACTCCTGTCACACCAGAGCCATCATCAAATCATAGGCATACACATTCCTGGTCACAGAAACCCTTTCCAAGAAGTAGATGCAGTTGATTAAGTTACATTTAACAGCTACTGCTCCGTCAATCCTTTGACGATTTAGACGCACAAGGCACAATCCCAGATCAGCATTACCAGTACACAAGATCTATCACAGTAGATTCTGTAACTCTCCAATACTGTGTGACTTAAAATTCATTTTTACAGGTTCCAAACACGGCTGTTTGGAAATATGTAAAGTGGTTTCCATAAACTTCTCAATGATGTTGTGTTCTAGAAGAGAAGGAGGAACAAATTCTCATTCAGTAATATAACACAGAAAGTCTTTGAATTATGCTGTAAACTGGAAGCTGGTCAGCTTGAAATGCCCAGAAAAAGGACTTAAAGATGACTACAGAATGTCAGTAAACTGTCATGTGTTGCAGGCGAGAAAAAGGCAAAAGGAATTCTAGGAAACAGACTTCTAGTGAAAGCAGTAGGGGTAAAGGCTTTCAAATAGAGAACTTTGAAGGAACATAATTTGATTGCCTACAGCAGAATGGGATTTCTTTCAATGACTAATTTCCTTCTAGTCCATTGTTTTCATTACTGTGCAAACATGTGTGTACATATATGCACACATATATATATAAAGATAATATTTCCAGTACATAGAAACTACATGTTATTGTACAATGCATTTTACCCATGACAGTGTGGAGTATTCAAACTGACTTTATATATGTGAACAGTAAATAGAGATACATGAAAGGTCAGCTAGGAATTAAATGTCATAACCTCTTGCCACTGCAAAGCAAAATATGTACTTTGGGTGTATAACCCTGAGTCACTGTTTTTATTGACATTCAATTGTTATACAATATTTTTATTTTAGATAAATATGACAAAGAAAGAACAAATACATTTTTCCAGGAACTCGTTAGGATCTAGTGTACCTTAGTATACTCTGAAAAACAGTGTATAATTTAGGAGTGACTCATTACGGCACCAGCTTTAAAGGATATGTTTAATTTCTGCTCTATCATGGACTTACAATTAGTGAGAAGAAAGCCAAGTGGGGCCTATTTTTACTATTGTTAGTTCAATCACAGTGTTGATGGAATTACTGAAATCAGTGTTCACCTACTACACTGAGTACAACATAGTCTTCAAGACAGTTCAATAAAAATTCCGGCCAGCAACCCACTGACAGGGAAAGAGGTGAACTCAGCCTCCTCCCTGATGTCCAGATGCACAGCTCCCTCCCTCATACCAGCTCTGAGGCTGCCCTTAAGAAATTTAATTCAGCTCACTAAACTCTCTATTTTACCAATAAAAATAGGGAAGGAACAGCCAATTCTAGCTACCCAAAGTCAGGACCATGGGAGACAATGCTATGTTTTCAGTATAAAATGTTCTTCAGTTGGTTCATTCATCTGAAACTACATTCACAATCTTCAAAAGGGGTGAAAGACACTATTTCTTAAGTGTTAATAACAGCATTTTCACTAATGTCTTTTAGGCAATCATTCTACCAAAACATGGAAGAAGAGCAAGGAGACATAATTTGTCCAGGATAATACCAAAAATGTACACATTTTTATTTAGTTTTAATCTTTAGATCTAATTTTCTTCTGGATAGATAAAAATGTGTACGCATTTGTGAGTGTATTGTATATATGTAAATAAAGAAGAACCAAGTTACCCATTTCATGTTTCAAAACTCGTTATTAACATTTATAACCAAAAATACCTGTTGCCTTGATGATCAGAATATTATTCAGAAAGCAACCCAAATCACTAGAAGAAGCAACAATATTTGTTCCATAGTACTGAGGAGTTTCTTGGATATTTCTAAAGGGGCAAAATAAATTATAGTACTTCTTGAATCAGCTGACAAAGACCCCACTCAAGGCCCTCCTCAGGTTAGCAATCTGTAAGACTCAGTTTCTGAAGTCCCTAAGCAGCTTTCTTCAAACTGAGCTGGGTTAATTTGAACAACTGGACATTGTCTTGTTCATTTTGACTGAAATGATCTTACACTAAGCTAGTAGCAGCATGAGGCTCCATACTTAAGTGATGCAATGATAACAAAAGGAACATGGGATACATTTAATATTTTACTTTACTGCCTTCATCCATCTTTTTTATGCTCAGTGATATTAGCAAGAGCAGTGCAGCATATTCTCAGCCACTCCCAACAGAAAAACCCAGGAACACATAGGCAGTTGGAACAACCTTCCCTTCTCTTCCTAATAACTCAATAGCTGCTTACCATGCATTTGAATAACACTGTTTTTTAGTGCAACATGGTAAAGTTGTGCTGATTTATTTGGATTTTTTCCTATCTGACTGATAGAACAAATCCTACAATATATGATACATATATGGCTCCGCATAACTTTATGCAAAAGAAATTTCACTAATTTCCTTCTACAGTTTTCCTTTTTAGTAACATTATGTTGCTCGTCCTTATGAGAGTTCCTTTCCAAAGAATGAAATGCTCTCTTTTTCTGTAATGATAATATGGCTAGTTATCATCAGACCCATGGATTACAGATTAAGCCATGATTTTGTGCCTCAGTAAACAGATTGCAATCAAATTTTTATAAGTACCATACCTTTCCATTTCCCCTTAATTCTCTAGCTTTCAATTCCATACTTATTTTTGTTGAAAGGTTTCCCATTGTGAAGGGAATTACATGAAAAGCACAAGTGCCAGAGTTGTACTGAGGAAATATTGTTATGCTTTGTTATGAGTCAGAGGGGATGGAGTCAAAACACTTGGTTTCTCAAGACTTGGTCTTGAGAAACACTGGCTGAAAAATAATCAAAATCACAGATATACATCTACTTTTATAGTTTATAACATCTGGACTGAAATTCTTCCATCATCCAACTGTAATGATAAATATTCTCTTTCCCTTCCTTCATTGGATCTACTCTAAATGACAACTCTATGGGTTTTAAAAGCTTAAAAATTTTATATAAAAATCTGGAAACAAATTCCTGTGTAAAAATTATTATGCTAGAGTCAGAATAGCTTCTTTTGGTTCCTCTTTCACACAGCATCAGAGGTAACCTTTCATGTCCTCGTCTGTCTTCAGAAAGCTTCATTTCACACTACGCAAAGTCCAAAAACACAAAGTCCATCAAGCTATAGACATCAGCTTCCCTCTCACTGTAATAAAAGCCTTTAACTTATCAAATGTTACAGTTTAATTACAGTTTAATTAAAGCCTATCACTGTAATTAAAGCTCTTCTTTCTCTTCTGGCATCTTTAGCTTCACCCTTCACTTTCTGCAGCTTCCTCAAACTGCAACACTCAAGTGTGAATTTGTCTCATAAATATCATCTCTTTTCATATCTGCATGAGAGGTGAAGTTTTATTGTGTTTATTGATGGAAACAGAATAATAAAATTCACTTTATGCAAAAGGACTGAATGAAAGTAGTTGTGCAATTTTAGAAAGACTTTTTTTATGTCAGAGAGCTTTAAACCTTGCTTTCTCACAATCATGGCAATTGCTCTTCAGAATATACAGTGTTAGAAAAGGGATTGCTGTGAGACAGGAGAAAAATTGTTCACCAAACTTATGGCTAAATGCCCTGTGGAAGTGGAAGTTTTTGAAATTTGAAATGAGCTATTTGGGTAATTCAGAATTTTGCCTTGAAAGTGCAAAAAGATTTCACTTATTTGTTGTTTCCGGTTTTTTGTTTTGTTTGCTTTTAACTTTTACCTGAAAAAGACTGAACAAGCTGTCTTGAAGAGCATTTTTTAAGAGAAAATATAATCTAGGAAGTTATTCTATAAGAATTTGACTTCATGTCTTCAGAGAGGGGTGGGGAATGGTGGTGGTGTGTTTGAGAGAAATAAAATACAACTCTCATACAAAGCAGAGAGAGATCATTTATCCTGAACCTCTTTCTTCTGTTTTATCATTACTTCATGAGCTCCATCCTCTTATTTGAATGTCAGCTTTTTATGAGAAGGCTGATGAACTACTGTCTCTCACTTGATCCTGTTACCTCAAAAACACATAAGAGGTAGGTTAAGCTGTCCCTGAAGAGTCTTCCTGTGATGAAAAGCTCATTTCACACAGTCTAGGAAAAAGAATTCATGTGGTGGAGTGGAGGAGGAAAATGGTGTAGAAAAGATTCTGCAAAATAGGCTTGTTTCTTGTGGTCTTCTGCTCAGTTAAAATAAACATCTTTTAAGCCTAAAGCTATCTCCTAAATTTAGAACTCTCTTTGTCCTCAGTTGTGTACATATTCTTGTGGAGAGTAAGAAAACAAGAAGTTCATTGTTACATGTTAAATTTGTACTTGGTAAACCTGCCAAGAGTGTTTCCAGTTGACTTAGAAACATGTCAAGCTATTGCCTCGGAAAACAGGATATTAAAAAGCCTGTTGATAATTTTGTTTTTCCTGAAAAAAACTGAGGAGAGAAGCCTTCCTGAATTGTCACATAATGATAGCGACCATGTGTTTCAAATCACAGTTTGTTCTAATTAAAATGTACATGAAACATGAAATTAATTAATTACTTATATGCATAAGAAATTGTGTCTTGCTTAAAGGAAGGTGTGTAGCACAATAAAAATCTTTGAGCAGGATATAGCATCAGATCAATTTAAATAACTCTAATCCTCATTACTTTCCTGCAAAAGACCAGTGTCACCAGATATACAGTTATCACAGCAAAACTGTATCTCTTTGACAATTACTGTCAGAGTTTTCATTTACAAGTTTCTCATTTGTTTTTCACTAGACCCAGTAGGTAGATGACAGATAAGAAAACAAGTAAGAACATGATTTATGGCTAAGTATCACCTAGTTATTTTTAATTGTATTGTTTACATACATCTATGCACATATGTTTATATATGTGTGCTTGTATAACATATGTAAACAGTACCTTGTATATCACCTGCTTGAAATCTTTGTTATTCCTACAAGCCTGCAGAAGACAGCAAGTATTTAGCAAGCAGTCAAGAATTTCATTCTGTATTATTAGGAGACTGGAAACATATGTGGGGCTATGGGCAAATTACCACTATATGACTGACCTACAAAAGGTTCAATTGAATCAAGAATTTCTGTCAAGACTATCTGCCCTAACTGCAAAAGAAGTACCTTTAAATGTTGTTAATCCATTTCTATATCCTCTGCCTTTTTGTAGTCATGACTGGCACAGCGAGACAATGTTTTGCTACACAGTTTTCAGTCCTCCATAACACAAAAGAAAGAGAGAAGTCATGCATTATATTAAACAGTTATTGCAAAATGAATCATTATCTGACATGCATCAGAAAAAAATTATGAGATTAATTATGGCATGTTCTAGCTACAGCATTTGGAGTCTTGCCATTTACTAGATTTGATAACTTCCTTCAAAACAAGTAAAAGTCCACTAGTATTGTTTAGATACTTATTATTATTAGTTTTCTTAACAATCATAGCTGTGTTATTTCTCTACCTAGTAGCATCATTAGTATTTGTTCTTTAGGTTCCACAAACTTTCTACCACAACATGAACATAGTCTTTAGCAAACAAACACAAAAAAAAACAAAATAAGAAAATATTAAAACAAACAAAAATAAGCAACTCCTTGCTATTAAGAGAAACATTTAATGAAACCTCACTCTATAGAGCTCTCTAAGCAAAAATTTTAAAGGTCTGCATAACACCACCTTCAAAGGTCTTGACAGCAGGCTCTCTCTAATTGATGGGGGAAGGTGGAAGGGCCTAAAATTCCAACATTTAGGGTGTGAGCCACAAAACATTTAACTGCTTCATCTGAAGCAGTCAAATAGTCCAAATGACTGTTAAGTCCGTGTGTCTTAATCTGCCTGTCTGCAGTTAGCAAAATCTTTTCCAAGCATGGAAGGCATTTCCATGGAGGATGTGTCTTCACTAGAAAACAAGGTGTGTAGTCACCTAGGGTAAAAATGGCTAATAAATTCCCAATGAAGTCAGGCGATGTGTGGCTTTCACACATCAGCAATTTACCGCAGCAGATGGTGCTGCGGCAAAGGTCCAGCTTGATCTCTAAATTCATGTTGAAATTCTGAACTTATTTATCATCATGAGCACTTGACCTCATATTTGTAATCTTAGTTATCATGTGGTAGCTAAACTGAGTGTTGAACACCTTGATTTTTTGGAGAAAACAAGATGTATGAGATAATTCATCTGTTTACCTGAGATCTAAATTGCGACTCATCTGTAAACAAAGTCTACTAATGATTACATTGAGAATAGTCTGGTGATCTTTATCATCTTAGTGTTACAAAAGAAGGAAATTTCTTGAACTGTTAGGATGCAAATAACTCAAAAGGACTACAAGGCAGGTGGGAATTGACTATGTGTTGGGCTAGATATTGGTCCTTTTTCAATGGCCTTCTTGGCACAATCTGCTAATTAGATTGAGTCGTATAGGAGGTTTTCAATTTTTTTTTTCTTGGCAAGCAATCTCCAGGTTTACATTCTTTAAAAATCTAAGCCAGGGTTCTGGTGATTTGCCTGCTTTTCCAAATGAAACATACAAATATAATGTTCCTAAAATCCCGGGGTTTATGCTTTGGTTTAGATTAGTGGAGAAAATTTCCTGCTTTAGAAAATGGTAATTTGAGAGGAGTTGTTTTTTACTGTTGTTTTGCTTTGCTTAATTTTTACATCCAGAGTTACAGACATATGCTGAATTAAAAGCTTAGTAGAGGCAAGATCCTTCAGTTTTTCTTTTAAGTAAAACAGATTACATTAGCAGGTCTCTCTTTTTTTTAGTTTATATTTATTTACCTGGAAGAAACACTGAAGTTCCTTGTCACTGTATGCATTTTACTCGTAGTAATTACCCTGAGGTAAAAGCTTACTTAATAATGAAAACCAGACTAATGTTTTTAAAATTGTGGGGTTTGGAGTGGTGGTTGCATGGAGTTGGTAAGAGTATGAAGCCTGTTGTCTGCTTGGTATAGACTAAAATTATTACTGTTTAGTAAATACTACAAGGTTCTCTATTCTCCTGCAAGAGAATCTGCATGGAACCAAGCTAACTCCTGTCTTGCTTTCAGATAAAATTTTTCTCAGATCATGTTTCTAGGTACATTCTGAGTAAAAGTTAAAGCAACTCTGTATTTTATCCTATAATACCACACCTTTGCCATGGCTCCTGAATAGAGCAAGCAAAGTCACTATAAACCTAGAAGAAACAGCTACACATAAAAACTTACATGCAACAATAATTGAGTTTTTGCATATAACTTTAATTAACTTAGTTTAATGGCAAAGTTCATCTAGCAATTTCCAGCAAATAAGCACATGCTTTTATTCATTATCCTCATTAATTGCATGAATAGCTCTCTTTGACAATTTTTTTCTTGAAATGTGTTTATTAGAGAGGCTGACAGCATGCTTGTATGCGTGCTTTAGTATAAACCAAATTTGGACAACTTCGTTAAGAATACCAGTGTAAATGAATCAGTTCCAATAAAGCGACTACTGAAATGAACTAAATCAGAGACTGATTTAATTTAGAGGAATAAATATAAATAATTGATAAGTAGACAATATAAATAAATAATGAAACCAGAACTGAAACACAGAAAACTATGAGATGATGGGTTATGAGTAATATTTATTTCCCAGGATCCCGATATTAAAAGACAAAGGCAGTAACTAGAGAAAAGCTAGTACACAGCAAACACAGATTGTATTTTCTCTAATAATTCCTTGGCCTCTGTTATCTTCAGTTTATGGAATATTTTTAAATTTAGTTTACCTATTTTATAACCTCTCCCAAGTACTTGTATCACATTTCTAAGTGCCTTTCCAGTTGTCTGCTTGAGCACGTTTATTTTTTAAATATAAAACATTGTTTAGCAAAAAGTTCAAAAGATATAAAACCATGATCAGACACCTCCTTCTGTTTTAAATTAAATTCATACCAGTTTTATTCATTAGCCCCCAGTTCCTGTCCTGTAAGAGACAGCGAAAAGTTCTCTCTAGCTTCTCCACAACTATCTCCATATAGTTATGATTCTGAAGAGTTTTACCATATGCCTATCCAGTCATCTCTCTTTTAGTTGAATATCATTCAGTTTAATCATTATTCATTCTGAAGCTGTTCTATATCTTTGATCATCCTTTTTGGTCTTTGAACCTTCATGATTTCTGCTGTAGGCCTATTTTCTGCTGTAGTGAGATGAGAAAAAATCACAGTATTCTAGGAGAAGATGAAGCATATGTTTACAAAGTGGCATAAACATTTATTTAGCATTAGCTCTTTCTTCCTTTTGTAGTAATTCTTAACATTCCTTTTTTGTCTACTGCTGAATGTTAAGTCAGTGTTTTGACTGATCTATTTATCACAGCACCAGTTCACTTATGAGGAGCAAAGTTGAAGCCTACCAGGTCAAATGTAAAGTTAGGATTGTTTTTCCTCATGTGTATATTTAAAATGAATGTCAACTGATTTTTCATTACATGGTTACATAGACTTCTAAGGTCCTTTAGATGTCTTCAAGTGCTCTGGTAAATGATATCATCTGAAAATGGTCTCGCCCAATAATAATATAATTTTCTAAATAATTTAAGAATACGGTGATGAGCAGAGCTGCAGTGGAACTACAGTATTAACCTTTCTCTCCTCTCATGAAAACATGTATATTTTATTTTGGTTATCTTTTAACCAGCGTTTTGTCAGTGGGACCTTCCTTCTTATTCCAAGACTATTTAGTCCCCTTGAAAGCCTTTGGACAAATACAGGTAATCTACAGTCTTTAGGTACATGTCTGCTGAGTCCTTTGAAGGTCTTCAACAGTTTTGTAGTGCAGGACTTTCCCTTAGTAAAGCTTCCCAAAAGACTGTATTGATCCAGGTTTCTACCCTCAATTAATTTAATACACACTGAGGTTCACACAGCTAAAAAAGTTGCAATTTATCTTAATCCCAGACATTTTAACAGGTCTTTGCTAAGGATTATTCCATTTGTTCACAAACAGATGTTCAGCATTGACTACTCGATGAAAACGTATTTACTCTATTCAACGAAAAAAAAAGACCAATATTGGCAAGTCTGTTAAAATGAGGAATCATCTAGACTAAGGAACCCCTGAGGCAGCTACAAGATAGATAACATCTAGCTTTGGGAATAAGGGCAATGAGGAAACTGTTTCAACAAAGCAACAGTGAAACATATGGAGTTATTATAGACATCCACATAATAATTGGGGACATGGTAATTACAGTGTCAGTCAAGGCAGAACATGATCAGAAACAGATGAAAGGGAAGGCAAAGATCCAAATAGAAAATATTAATTTAATTCAAGTGAAGATGGAAAGATGGTAAATGCAAAAGGAATCTAGACAGATGACAGCAAAGATGTTTCAGCAGAAGCGAAAATGAAAATGTTATAGTACGGGAAGATGTATAAAAGATTCTGCAGATAATTAGAGTAACCACAGAGGGTACCCAAGGGAAGACATCTTTGCTGAGACAACAGGATAACTTGTCAGTGGTCAGAGAAATATGATGGAACTTTGCAGCAACTGGATACAGTGTTGTGTTATGTAAGACTGCAGTGCTTGCTGTCCAACAAAGACAGAAATTCATAGCTTGAAATCTCTTATTGTCTGACTTTCCAAACATCACATTGCTTTTTAGGCACTGAATACTTTTCTAAATTAATCTTTTGTCATTTGAACATGCAAAGATAGTTTAGGAATTTCTATACTACAAGTAAAGTGAACTCTAGCTGAAACAGAACAAAGTTTAATAGAAATTAATAAGGAAAACCTGGCTACCATGTTTGCCGGTAGGAACTACAACACACAAAGCTTCAAGAACAGAAAATGGAAGAGAAGTAATAGAGAGGTGTTTTTTTGTTACACTATCATGAATGGTATCTAATGGAATACTGTATATGATACTAAAAACATTGATCTGTAGCAAACTTTGACTCTCACACTGAGTACAAATTAGGTGAATGTGTACAGGACACACACATAAGAATCCTGCAGTGCAAATTTACAGAACACTGAGGCCAGATTATGGAGCCAACTACCACAGTAGCACAAATTGTCTGGGCCTGTGTAAAATGGTATTTTATTACAACACAGATTATAGGTCACAGATGACTATATGCTTCACCATTCCTACATTTCCAAAACACAAGATCTTGCACCAGGCAGATGATATATTGATTAGGTAGGTATAACTCAACAAGCAAATTAATTTATTGCTATATCAGAAGTAGAAGACAATTAATCAAAAGTGTGTTCTGTTATGATGAAATGTCTAATTAAAAATTACATAAAGCAGTATGCTTTTCCAACATAAAAGCAACTCTTGTTCCTAGCTTTTGCAGAGAATCTTGGAAAGCTGTTCCACATTTTCTTAAATTCATTTTCTATTGAACAAGTGAATATATTCCATCATTGTTGAACTGCATTTTTAAAAGACAAGAGATTCCTATGAATTACAAAATACCTGTAACTCAGTTTTTAATGGTTATATTTTAGAAGTCAGAGAGAATGAAATATATTCAGTCCAGATTTGAATAAAAATAATTCCACAAAAACCGATCAGATGAGAAAAAAACACTGCTTCTTGAGATGGATACACAACATAAACATTTTTGAAGGAGAGGACTGTATGACTGGCAAGTATTTATTACTCTCCTGAAATTTTTTTCACAAGTAGGACACGAAGAATGACTTTTTCTATGTGACACACACTGATGTGATTCACAAGATCTCAGTAAATTTACATGAAAGTAGAATATTCAAAGGCACAAAGAGGGTACTATGCCAAACATGCAGCTAAATGGTTTATTCCACAAAACACAAAGACCTGCGTGACAGTCTTAGGTAAGTATTCACAACCAGACTGAGCTGGTGATAGAGACTGAGCTCAGATGAATTGTTAGCGATCTCTAACCCACACAGGTATAACTAGCAGATTGTCAGAAGTATGCCTCAGGCCTAATGATGAAGACATTATTTGTCTGAGATATTTTTAATGGGAAATGGCATAGGTAGTGTATTTTGATACTATTCTTTAAAATTAGTAATATATAATTATCAGGATACTTCCATTTGCAAGAGGTGTCATATGTGAGGCTCAGAGTCTGTGAGACTGACATATCTGCACGACACATTTTCAAACAAAATCTCATTAGCAGAGCTGTGTCTAGAATGCTGCATTCTTGGTCTCACTGCATGTCTGGTGGCAAAACACTCAGGAAGAGAAATCAGAAAGTATGGAAACCAATGGATCACATCCTAATGGCCATGAAGATTAATTACTAAGTCCAGAGGACAGAGTAAGGAACAAGTCATGACAGCTGGAATTGGAGCAGGTGTAAATCAAAAGCAATTCCCAGCAATACTTACCCAAAGCTAAGATATAAAGTGGCATTACAATGAAGAGCTGTTCCTATGTATGACTGCCACTTAGCATCAGAAAAACGACAAATTTGTTGTGACTTACCTTCACAATTACTTCTGACAATGAAATCACAGTGGTATAAATAAGATAAGCATTATGGTCGTATATGGTCTCTTTGCTGTGTTTGGTACTGGTTTCATATACCTATATTCTAGTTTGCAATGATTGGGGTTTACTTTGTGAAAACAAATTTTTATTTGATATAACAAAAATTTCAGGTGTTTTGTAATTGATCTTGTAATACAGAGAAAGATTTCTTTTATTCCCTTTATGGTGGTTTGTTTGTTTGTTTGTTTGTGTCTGGGGTTTTTTGTTTGGTTTAGTTTTTTGGGGGTTTTTTGGGTTTTTTTAAGAAAAGGGAAGAAGAGTAAAAGTATAAGCACTGTTTCACATCTCAGGGAATAAGCTTCTTCCTTGGTCTTACTGAGATCTGGAAATTTTCCATTCCAAAAGAACACTTTTTTTTTCTAGCACTGAAAGAATGCTTGTGATTTATGTGTCTAATGTAATAGTTTATTTTACCCAAGTCCACCTCTCTGAAATAGGTTTAATTTTTTCATCTCAAATAAAATTGTAACATTAGCTGGAATTTTCATTAAAACATACTCTATACAGAAATAACACTTATCTTAAAGGAGCTGTGATAGTCTTTTTTTCCTAACATACAAAACTCATATAATTTTCTCTCAGTAAGCTAAGAAACAAAGTGGAGTTCTAATATTTATGTTGTGTTATCATTTTTTCATGCTGTCACAGCTGTCTTAGACTAAACAAAACTGTTCTATTTTAAAGTAAGGGAGTGTATAGTTATTTTAAAGAATTAACAAAGATTTTAGAATATTTGCTTTGAAGAATCCAATGGGAGACACAAATATTAAATAAACATACTGAAAGACAAATATACCCATTATCTAAATAAAAAAAAAGTTAGAAGAATAGTTTGGTTGTATATTTATTTAAACATGTTTCCATTGCTAAGATGTTAACTATTTAAATAATAAATGTCTCCATTATTTTTTTGTCCTAGATATTGTTTTATTTAATTTCCATTTCCATGTATTAGTCACAAGAAATAAGGGCATATTATTCACATTATTTATACATCTATATTTCTCCTTCGGTGACAAATTTAATAAATCACAACATGAGACATAAATACATCTTTAACCACTGCAGTGAAATGAACATTTAGACTTCAAAGTAAACATGTTGAACTCCATATCGGCTTTAGTAAGATCCAAAAAATATATTCAGGAAAAATAGTGAAGTGTGCTGGTTGGTTTTGTATTTATTTGGTGTCAATTTTATAATCTGTGTTAACAATAAATTGTAGACAGGGATCAACATGTCTCTTCCTCAATGGTGTTTGCATCACCTTTGTTGGGAAGACCATGACCATTCCTATATTGAGTAAATTACTTCTGATGTATGAAGAGTACAGGAAAATCAATCCTATCTAACAATAAATAACTGCACATTCTAAGAAAAATTACTTTCTATAAATTAACCTAGGCAATTTTATTACTGTTCATAGATTTTTAATCTTCCTTTCACATCTTTTCTGTCCTTGTATCATATATTAAAACATTTCCCTGCAAGTTCATCTCCATGTTTTAACTTCATACTGGTTTATGTCTCATTGCATATTCTCTAGATGTTTAGATCATGCTCCTGTATTTTTTTTCATTGTCACGACTACTATGTATAAGGCTAAATTAGTTGCAGATCAGCATACACTTATGAAAATAGTGTTCAGATACTGTGACTGCAAACAATGGCATTATACAGATATGTTCTCAAAGGTCTTGAATTTACAAGTAAACTTTATATGAGTAGGTTCCATTGAATTGAATAAACTGCTTACCTACTTAAGCTTAAGAAGACATCAAAAAATATGCAAGATCTGATCTTTAGAAGATTTCTTTAGAAAAGGAACAGCTTTGTGTACCAACTGTATTTAAGAACTATATATTAAGAAGAGCCCTTTGTTTTGCCCCTGAAGCAAAAAAGACTGTGACCTGTCACAGTTTTCCAATTTACAAATTAGTCTGATTTCAAATTTATTTGAGATTTGGAGATAAAAGAAGCATGAAGCCCTATATTCCCCTGATATTGTCATAGTACTTTTGGCACATGTAATGGGCATTTTAGAAGAGTTTACCATAAGGGCAAAAGTTTAGATTCAAATTTATTGCATCACATGAGTTTTAAATATTACAACCCTGTGAAAAAATTTTAACCACAAGGATTTAAGCCAAATTCTGCCTAAAGAAATATAAATCTGGAATCTGTTTATTGAAGTCAATGGATATGATCCAGATTACTCTGCAAATAAGAGTAGAGTTTAGTTTCACATTTCAGTCACAATCAGACATTTTTAAGAAGAGTAGGATATTCTGAAAATTATTTTTATGTAGTTTTCCTTTGGAAGGAAACATTTATGGCTGTTACGCTGTAATGTGGAAAAAGAAGTATGGTTATTTATTCTACCCCTTGAAAAATTAAGCTGATAGTATTGCCACATAGGATGAACACAAGACTGAGTCAGGGTTACAGTAAGCTGGGTGTGGCTACAAAATAAAGAAATATTCCTTACCTTGACAGTATTTTTTGTTGGGGGGGAGATGGAGATGGGGCAAATACGGGTGATTTTATCAGTAAATGATTGTGTTCCCAGCAAATTAGCTGGATATGCCAGTTGAGTAGGGTTCTCTATGAACTTTTGGTAACAGAACATAGTAGCAAAGACAACAAATAGTCCAACAAGGAATCATAGGAAATCTTAAAGTTATAGGAAACCTCTTATACTAAGTTTGAAAGTCCTTAAAGCATCTGAAGGAGGGATGTGATTTTCACAACAACAAACCTTTTTCCAGGTTCCTGACAAAAAGGCTACTGATAGATCACAGGTAGATCACACACAGTTACCATACTTGGCCATCTTCCAGGTTATCTACTAAAATCCAGTGCAGTTCAGCAGCTATGTGGATTAAACATAAGTCTCTATGTCATATACAAAGGGTTACAGCAGAGTATTTTTGCTCTCGCCTCTGATCTGTGACAGCCTGCTGCTTTTCCTTTCTGGCATCCACTGGCCCCCATTTTCATCTAGTCTTCCCCTTCCACTTCAACCTCCTTACTTCCTGATTTCCAAAGCTCACTCTCCCTGTGACCACAGACACACTACTGTCAGTACCTAGCCCCTCTTTTGCCCTTACAGATGTTACCTGAACATGTGGGTTATCTGAGAACTTGTTTTCCAAGATCAGAACTTTAAAAAGACATGGGTTACTAAACACAAATATTTACTCCTGAAAATAACATCTGTGCATGTGCACACAAAGAACAGTTATCCCTACCCCCTGCAGAATCAATTTCTGCATGTCAACCAACAGCCACAGGAACTCCCCCAGCATCCATCAGAACAGGGACTGTCTCACCACCCCAGCCAAGCTTTGGGAAGGGCTTGGTGGCTGGGAGGCAGCCTGTGGGTCAGCCCAAGTCCCAGACCCACAGATGTACACAATGGCTGTGGCAATTTCTCAGACCGGTTCTGTAACTACCCCAAAGTGGCTCCTGAGGCCCTGCCATGGGCCACCTGAAGCCACCTCTCCCCACATCACCTGGTGGAACAGGGCCATGTGTGGTGGCCTGTGGGATCCACAGACATTGAAACTTACTGGACACACAGGTGAGGTACTCCCAAAGAGGGGAATCATGCTGAGCTGAAGAGCCATTCTCGTTTAGCCCCAGTGCCACAGGGGATGATAAGGGTTGAAGTTCTCCCCTGGCCAGACAACATACTAACACAGTCCCTCTCTGGAAAAGCAGCATTGGATGCGGATGGATAGTCTCTGTAAGCATATGGAAGCAACAGGACAATCACAAAAAGTGTCTCTGATCGTGGGGCCTGATGGGATTTATCCCAGAATCCTCAAATGCTGACTGATATAATTGTCAAAGCTCTCTTGATGATTTTTGAACAGTCTTGGGAAGCCAGAGAAGTTCCAGTTGACTGGAAGCTGGTGAACATTGTCCCAGTTTTCAAGAAGGGCAAAAAGAAGAACCCCAGAAACTACAGGCCTGTCAATCTCACTTCAGTGGTAAGTTACGGAGATTATTCTGGGAGGTATTGAAAAACACCTGGAAGACAACGCTGTCATCAGTCACAGTCAGCACTGCTTCATGAGAGGAAAGTCCTTCTTATCAAACCTGATTTCCTTTTATGACAAGGTAACCTACCTAGCTGATCAAGGGAAGCCAGTTGATGCAATCTTTTTGGATTTCAGTAAAGCTTTTGATACTGTCTCTCACAGGATCCTTCTGGACAAAATGTCCATCCCACAGCTGGATCAACACACCACATGGTGGGTGAGCAATTGGCTCATGGGTCGAGTACAGAGGGTGATAGCAAATGGGGTGACATCAAACTGGCAAGTTGTCACAAGTGGTGTTCCACAGAGCTCCACCTTGAGCCCTGTGTTCTCCAGCATCTTCATAAATTACTTGGACACAGGACTGAAAGGGATACTAAGCAAGTTTGTAGATGACACAAAACTGGGAGGAGCTGTTGACTCCCTCAAAGGCAAGGAGGCCCTGCAGAGACACCTCGACAAATTACAGGACAGGGCAATCACCAACCATATGAAGTTCAAGAAGGGAAAGTGCTGGATTCTGCACCTGGGATGGGGCAGTCCTGGATGTTCGTACAGGTGGGGGAATGAGAGTCTGCAGAGCAGTGTCAAGGAAAGAGACCTGGGGATCCTGGTCGATGGAAAGTTGAATATGAGTCAGCAGTGCCCTGGCAGCCAGGAGGGCCAACTGTGTTCTAGGGGGCATCAGGTAAAGCATCGCTGGCTGGTCAAGGGAGGGGATTGTCCCACTCTGCTCTGCATGGGTACAACCTCACCTTGAATATTGTGTGCAGTTTTGGGCACCACAATATAAGAAAGATATTAAGCTATTAGAGAGTGTCCAAAGGAGGGCAACGAAGATGGTGAAGGGCCTTGAGGGGAAGCTGTATGAAAAGCAGATGAGGTCACTTGTTCTGCTCAGTTTGGAGAAGAGACTGAGGGAAGACCTCATCACTGTTACACTTCCTCCTGAGGGGAAGAGGAGGGGCGGGCACTGATCTCTTCTCTGTGGCGACCAGTGACAGGATCCAAGGGAATGGCCTGAAGTTGTGTCAGAGGAGGTTTAGGTTGGGTATTAGAAAGAGGTTCTTCCCCCAGAGGGTGGTTGGGCACTGGAACAGCCTTCCCAGGGAAGTGGTCACAGCACCAAACCTGACAGAGTTCAAGAAGCATTTGCGTAATACTCTCAGGCACATGGTGTGACTCTTGGGGATGGTCCTCTGCAGGGCTAAGAGTTGGACTTGATGATCCTTGTGGTTCCCTTTCATTTCAGCATATTCTGTGATTCTGTGAATATTACTGTTAGTCCCATTTCTTCCTGTGACATCCACATACAGTTTCAGAGAAGTCCTAGAAGGAGGTAGTCTACTTGATAATGACTGATTAGGCTTCTGGGTTTTTTTGGTCTAAATATTACCACTGATCTATCCAATCTACCCTAAACTGAAAAATTACTGATACTGAGAAACTAAGAAATGTTTGACATATATTGTGCTCATCTGGACCGTACATTCTTCATCAATCTGCCTTTTAAATATCTGTTTGAAAGAGGGAACTGCTAAGCAGCCCTTTAAATGTTGTTGCAGGCCTGAAGAAAGCTTTTTCTCTGTGTCATGGCTTAATAGATGACATATTTGCAGAGATGATACACAGAGCATAGGGCAGGTGCTGGAGTTACAGCTTGTTCTTCCAGATCTCAAGGAAGAACAGGAAGTTCTTAAAAGTTTGTCTTTCTAACATTTCCCTTATTAGCACACTTGTTCTATATTTGTTTTGTATTCAGCTCTGCAAGTAAACACCTTTCAGCATGGTTCCTAGCAATAAAGTACTTGTGAAGCAGGATATTTTGGAGGGATTTTCAAGCGGAATATGCCTTTTACTGAGTTAAACAAAGATAATTTTCAGCCTACATAATGAACATATCCCAGAGAAATATCTGCATGTCAGAATTCAGTCCTGATGCTTTTCAGCTGAAATTCTATAATTTAGCTCCCCTAAGAAGCTTCTCGCTTACCATGTGAGGAAGCATAATGGCACATGTGAGGGAAACTCAGGCTAATAGGACTTCAAGTCTCTCTTATTTCTTCTAAGATCTTGCATCCAACAAACAGTGCCAGGTCACATGAAATCCCCCAGAGCTCTTCCCAGAGGACTGGCCACATATTGCAACAGAATTGCAAGTATTCAATACTCTTCTTACTCTTTCTTATTGTTTTACTAATTCTTTTTAAAGACAGACGGACACAAAAAAAGATGAAACATTGTGTGTAAGTCAACCTGGATACAATGAAAATTTTCTTCTGGAGACCGAAAACTGATTGCCAGGAACCCAAAAACTGATTACCAGGAACCCAGTTCACACACTGATTCCATGGCACTTTCAAAAATAAAAGAAAAGCAAGCACCAAAATGTGTGCTACGTATTTCACCTACTGTCAATGAAGGGAACAGGAATTATTCTAGATAAGTTGATCCTTCTGCTTAAGATTGTGTTTACATCAGGTTCCACTTGATTTCCTTTCTACCCTGAATATCCTTTCTTGTCCTATTTTAAGAGCACAGTTGTCATTTCATCATTAAAGTAGTACATTTTCTAAAAGAGCATCTCCATTAAGGCCTGTGAGAAAACTTCCTGTACTTTCTTGATGTATGGTAAATCCTGAATGTACTGCAACCAACTGGAAGTACCTCTGGGAAAACATCTGCATTTTAAAAAATAAAAGTATTTTTAAAAGCGCAGTAATAAAATGAACTTTTTAAAGGCATCTATGACTTCAAGGATGTCTACAATCCTGAAGTAAAGAGCGGAGAGGATTACATGACTAGACTGTTCCCTAGTTAATGTTGGATAATGCTATCTAGTTTGCAGTGAGAAAAGAGAAACATTACTTATACACTGTCAACATCCCATCTTTGCTCCGTTTATCTTTGTGGAGGGTCAACTATTGGACAGAAGTCACAGCATAGCACAGAAATTACATGAGGTGTTATCCTGCCAGCAGGGAAATTGGTGACTCTATTGTCTTAGGAAAATGGTCTTCCTTCCCCTCAGTAAATTCACATCTGTGCCATTGTGTGCTAGAAACTCCAAATCCCTGCAGGAGATGTACACCGTTTTTCAATTTAATTCTCAGCAAATGCTCATCCACTGAAGACTGATTGTCACCTACCATCTTTCCTTACTTCATTTCTTCTGCTCCCCCACACTGGCTCCCAGTTTCTGTGAGAACAAGATTTATTCAGTTGATAAAACATGATCAAAAATGTTAAAAGTTCTAAGGTTTTCCATTTCAGAAGTTTACAGGTAAGTTCTCTTTTGCTGTTGAATTTACTTTTACTTTTTCAAAATACATATAGAAGGCTATTGAAACAATGATCAACTGTTTCTGACTAATTAGTTGTCAGAAGACAGCAGGACAACAGGCAATACTATTGATGCATTTCTTTTAATTTGTGCTATGATGTTCCACGGAAATAATTGGTAAAATGTTGGACTCGGTGGTCTTAGGTCTTCTAACCTAAATGATTCTGTGTTTCTGTGATTCTGTAATAAGACAATGTGAATGTGTTGTCAGTGGTTTTTTTCTGACTGTTTGGTTTCTCCCAATAGATATTCGGCAGATTTTGAACAATTCTCGTGGAAGGTTGGAGGTAGTTTCCATGAAAACAGATTCCAGGGAGAAAATCCAAACCATGCAGTTCTTCAAACTGTGAGAAAAGATGCAGTCAGTTTGTACATTATTAAACACAAACAAATCCCAAATGCATGGGAGATACATCTTATAAATATGCCTGCCACAGAAAAATTGCTGACATTTTTAGAAATGAAAACCAGTCATACGTGAGGCACACAATTCTAGCAAAACAGGTTAGTCCTGGTCATCACTGTGTTATCTGGACCAAGAAACTGCCACTTTTTTTGTGAAAACAGGCTTTTTTGAAAATAGGCTATTTCTTGTTGAACCAATCAAGTATTATTACTAGGTATCATTCTAAATATTATGTTGCTCCTTGCAAGAACATAAACTTATTTTGCTTTTTAATCGTTGGTTTATGCCCACCCTAGTGTTTACTGGTTTGATTCACTGGATTGTAAATCATCTAGAGCAAGGACACCATTTAAATTTTTAGAAAGTGCTATTCAACTCTGTGTTAAAAAAAATATAAAAAATTACTAAGTTCTTGGGGATATGTTAATTTGGAAAACCTGGTAACTAAAAGACTAACTTTTATTTTGTTTCAGAAAATTATTTGATTTTCTTTTATCTAACTATACTGTTCTCAATAGACCTCATCTTAGCTTTTTTTATGCCAGATGTTTGCTCCTACATCTATGTTCCCTACAAAAATGAAGATACCTAGATAAAGTCTTCAATAGCTGAATTTATTTTTCCTCAGTAAAATGCTGTCCATAGAACAGAGGCTTTACCTGCAAGGAAAACATTACAGCATATGACAGCAGATCATATTAGTCTACTACATAAAAAGTAGGTGCTTTTAAGTTCATAACCCCTAATGTTGTTCTGCAATACAACCTGGGCAGGGCTCTAAATCTTTCGAAAGTGACAGCCAAAAGTAAATAATCTATTGTAAATTATGTAATTTTCAAGGCCCCTTTACTTTCTCTTTGCAATGTCATAACAAAGCTTGATGGCAGCTTTTATAGCTGACACCTCACAAAATCCCTATTGGTAAAAATAATTTGCTGTTTAAAAAAATATGCTTATTATCTATAAATACCGATGTACTCATGGATTGCAGTGAACCTATGATCAGGTCACCCATAGTTTAATTGGCTTTAAGACTAGAAGGTACTGTTAGGATCATTTGTTATGGCCTGATATACATGTCAGATAGAGAGCAGATCAGCAAGTAAACACTGTATTAAGTCAATAACTTCCTCTTGAGTTGGAATATATCACAGTACAGAAGAATTGAACTTCTACCAGTTAAATTTTAAGAGATTAATGGGAACATGTGCTGGGAATATGTGCTGGAATGAGAGTTTGGAATACAGCCTTTACACTTGGACTCTTGCTAATAAATGCATCAGACTCATTCGGTAAACCTGACTTAAAGTGAAAAACCTGCTGCTACTAGAGAAATACGCCTGCAGGTGTACATATATATGTGTAAGCTTTCTGCTTATGGATGATCCACTGTCACTCAGAGACATAAATCTCTTAGCTTCAACTGCAGGTGTACATTGGTCATACTTGCAGGATGGCTACTTGAAGAACACTTTAGTAATACTTAGCAATATTCTTTTAACATCCACTCCAAGATTTTTTCAGGGTCAGCCTATATCTATTTGTTCTTGTGCCGACATTGTTCTTTAACTTAAACAGATCTGTTCCCTTGTGGTGTTTATCCCTGAGGAGAACAATCTTATCCCTTCTCAGCCTTCCTTTTGCAAAGTTAAATAAATCACAGTCTTCCATCACCTCTCATTAATCAGGCTCTCCTTTCCTCACCCTAGTAGTCTCCTCTTGAAAATAAACTGGTTTCAGTTCATTTTTTTGCATGTCTGTAACTGGAGTTTTGACTACTCCAGATGACTGTGTAGCAAGGCCTAGGACCGTCAACCTGCTCATTGGCTGCCTTGGAATTCTCCTCGTGGGGAGTATTTCAGTCTCCTTTGCCTTCTGGTATGGCTTCATCCAGTAAGCAATTTATACCCATGCCATGACCATCAAAAATGCCTTATATTTCTCTCCCTTAAATACTTTCAACTACGAAGATGTGAACTTACAACAAATATTTTTGCTAACATCCTCCAAATCATATGTTCATAACTCTGATGAAACTCCACATAGATGACATTCTGAACGAAATTTCTTCTGAACAGATCAAATAGTAGCAAGAGACATGCATTCATGGATAAGAACAGTTAAAGATGAAGACATGGAATGAAATTGCTAAACCTTCTCATTTAACCACAACAGGATTAAGCTTAATGCTTACTCATACAATAATAAGCATTTAAAGAAAGAGAGAGAGAAAAAGAGAGAAAAGCCAACTTTGGCAGCATTCAAGTGCAGAGAAATATAAACAAATATTGTAAATCAATCCACAGCGGTTAGATTTTTTTTTCCTGGTATAATCTTTGTAAGTTTGGTAGGGTCTTTGTTAAATAGCAAAATACTGAATACAGTGAACTTATCAGAAATTCTGCATGCTTTCATACATCAGAAATAAGGAAAGGATGAAAAGAAATACAATTTTTACTTCACAAAATTTGAACATATAAATAGCAAACACCAGCTTTCGTAAAAAAAGGTTGTTTGAGATTAGAATTGTAAAAAATTATTTCATAACTTGCTGATTATTTGCATCTCCCACCTCTTAAAGTAACATCAGCAGTGGAAGATTTGCTCAACATATCCTTGCAAGCAATAATAATTAAAACTCCACAGTGAAATGGGAGTCCAGGTGCCTCATTTCTATAGTGAATACCCCAAAGATTAGAGTCACTCTTCTCCTTCCTGTTTTTAGTGTCTCACTCTTTTATTTCTGCAGTTTGCATGAGAAAGGACTGTTACAGGAGTAGTTAGGATAGCTATTCTAAACCTAGGAAGTCAGAATGCTCTTTCAGGAGGTAAAGGACATGATTTCAAGTCTCAAAAATCTCTCATACAGAATGCTAGATTCCATATGCCATGACTGAATATGCTAGGTTCTGGAAAAATAAAAGCTGAGTTTTTAATAGATTTGTGAATACAGTCCTTCCTTTTGCTTTTCTGACAAAACCTGAAAAGCATTCATTTTGAACAAAACGTTTTATAAGAAGTGGGTAAGGAAAGTAAGGATCAAGCTTTTTTCAGTACAGCAAACAACAAAACATATTTCATTTCAGCAGCCAAAAGAGAACTTATTTTTTGCTTCCTTTTTCATATCTTAGTCACTGCAATGTCTTGCAGCTGCATATTTTGACACTTTGACAGATACTTCCAGGTCTGCCCAATGGCCGAGGAATGACTCTCTCACTTGGAAGCACTGATTCAGGCATGGGAACGTGCAATTGTTTAAAGGAGAACTGAACTAAATTCACCCTTACTTTTTAGATCATTATGTGTGTAACAGAGAAAAAACCAGTCTACTAGGTCTTGTTTCTTATATCAAAATGCTCAAGGAGACTGTGTTTCCTTTGCATTCGTGCAAATTTAAGGGCAAAATACATACCACATATGGGTGACTGCTTTTGACAATTTATACTAGAAGCTTACACTTTAGTCTCCCAGATCAAATCCTGGATCTTTTCTTCATTTTCTTCACATCACTGAAGAAACATTTTGCATTTACATTACCATACATTCTGTGTTCACCATGGCTTTTTGTGCAAAGCCTTTTTATTCAGAACTGTCACATCAAAGCATCTAGTTTCTTTGACATACACTCTTTCAGACTGTTTGCTTGTGTTCTGGGATGCCTTCATCCCAAAACATATCTTGTAGTACAGACATCATCCAAAGAAAAACACTCCTAATTTCCTCAAAGAGGGCTATGACTTGGTTTTTTGAAATGTTCATTATGAACATTTTCTCAAGCAGCAAGAACTTTGTTTTCAGCTTTAGACAGTTTAGTTCCTGTTATTTTCTGTACAGTTCTGCAAGGTCTTGAAGGTTATCTGTCATTTGTTCTAACTTAGAGAATGTGCTTTGGTAAGCAAGCAGATTTGGCTAGAGATGTAAAGCTGAAGTCGGTTCAGCCTTTTTTAAGAACATGGGGTATATATGATTTTTGAATTCTCATCCATTGCACTACTGACTGAACTACTTTCAGTCAAAGTAGTGACTGAATTTGCATTAAAAGAAAGTACAAATGCTGTAAAGAGCGTTTCACAAGATTAATTTTTTCATACCAAATCATTCACTTGATTTTTGTAAGGATAATGTAGGCATGAAGAATTGTTTTCGATTACCATTCAGAAGTGATTTTGTAGTTGGTTTTCAATGATAGTTGAATACCAACTACGATGTGGTTGATATTTTCTTTTTCACAATTAAGGAGTTGTGTATGAATTTACTTTGATTTTACAGCACAGACAACATCATTTCTGTCGTGTTCTTCTCATGGTACTACAGCCTGATGAATGCTCTTTTTAAGACTATGGGAAACCTGTCAGTAAAGGCAGGAGCAGCAGCAAAGTACCTAATATCTCTGTTATTCCCTAGAAGAAAGCATAACTGTGGTCAGCATCCATGAACATTACATGATGAAGTTCATGGCTCCAGGGTGTTTGCAATGATATTTTTGCTGCCTCTGAAAAGACTTGCTAAAGTCTGTTGAGCCATCCTGCTGGAATGAACTGATGAAATCATGAGAAGCAACAGTTAAATGTTATATTCAGATTGCTAGCAGACACAGTGCTTGACTTCTTTTTACCTGAAGTAACTTTTTGGGGCATACTGATTCTGTGATTGTTTTTAATTTGTTTTATCATGCCTGGCGTCCCCATTCTTTTCAGATCAGAGTCAAAACATCTGCACAGCCAGCTAAAGGCCATTGTGCCATTTGATAGTTTTGGGTTCAAAAAATTACAAGTGGAGATGATCTCTACCAAGTAATATGTCACTTGATCTCCTGGTAGGAAATTCCTCTAGCTAGATATCATGAAAAAAAACAACAACATTCTTTCCATAATTGAGTGTAGATCACAATTATAGAATTAATTGACAATCTCTGGGAAATGGTTGACAACTTTTGTGACTTTTGAGAAGTTATGTCAGTTGATTCCAGGCCAATTAGAGATCTTCTTCTTCCACATCATTAACATGCTCAAAATCAAGAGCTGTGCCTCAAGGTCAGAGTTTGGCATAGGTAATTCATATTCACTGATTCTTGGGATTCATGTTGCAAAACTTCTAGACTAGCTGTTCCACTAAGCAATCTTCCAGAAGCAGAGGACTTCTTTCTGTTTCTCCTTCCGAAGTACCGGTCAGAGGAATGCTGCCTGTGAACAGCCTGTACTGCTGTTCCTAGAACCATAAACACGGTTTGTTGCTTTGAGAATGGTGAAGTTGCCAGATCAAGCAGCAGTATTGCGTTATCAGAGATAGATCTCTTTCTTTCTTGAGACTAGGAAAATTAATAACTCCCAATCCTCTTTTCCATCATTCAAAAGTATACTTATGTATGCAATCACTCCACTTTTCTAAAGAATCCTCTGAAGTGACTGCTCTTTCTACTTCTGTTCCTCTGGGCAGTCCCTTCCCTTCACCACTGTAAACAGACGCAATTTCAAATGAACAAACTTACAACTACAATAAAGGGCAGACTTCAAGTGTTACCTCAGTTTCACAGTATGGTTAAGGTTGGAAGGGACCACTGGAGGTCATCTAGACCAGCCTCCCTGCTCAAGCAGGATCCCTTAGACCCCTAGACCATCAGGATTATGTCCTGACAGCTTTTGAATATCTCCAGGGAAAGAGACTCCACAACTTCGCCGAGCAATCTGTTCCAGTGCTCAGGGTCACCCACACAACAAAGTTCTTCTTCATATTTGGGTGGAACTTCCTGTGTTCTTGTTTCTGCTTATTTTCTCTCGTCCCATTGCCCAGCATCACTGAGTCAAGAACCAGCCTGGTTCCTGACACCCTCCCTTCAGACACTTACACACATTGATAAGATCCCTCCTCAGTCTCCTCGAGGCTAAACATTTTGCTATAGTGAACCACATGTATCACCACTATGAACTGACAAAGTCAACAGACACATGCAATAACATGTAACAGAAGTAAAACTTCCTGAAGTCAAGTCAGAATGAAACAGTAAAACCACATTGATACTAAATAGGCAACAAATTTTCAATTAGCTTGAGCATGCTACTGGAAATTATTCTGAAGCCAATACAAATTACGTGGCTATGGTTTACCAGTATTTTCTGTGGCAAAAACGCCATTTGTGAAAAATTTGGACCAACTTCAGTGAAAACTGCTTGCAAAGTGCAGAATAGACTCATAAAACCTGAGAGATCTGATATTCAGAGTATTCTCCGACAGCTTGAAAAATCTATTCTCTATTCAGGGATGATACACTGATGTTAGCATTTAGGAACAAACTGAGGAGCTAAAATCCTGCTAAAGACCCATGAGTGAATAGTCACTTGATTGTACTTGTGCAGTAAAGAATCTATGTGGCAACCATTAGCATATAGTCACCACAGTGAAAATTAAACACTAGTAATGAATCTATTAAGTAAACTGAAGTGAGCAACAGGCTCGCATGCACCAGAGGCAACACCTTTTTTAGATCTTCCATCTTCCAAATACAATTATAATATCTTCCTGGAGTTATCCTGAGGTAATAATTCATTTCATGCTCGGTTGCTGTAAACATCCTGGTATGACAGAAAAATATTTAAATTCTTTTTTATTTATTACCTTATATTGTTCCATGGCTAGGATGCCTTTAGCATGAGTTGCTCTAAGGTGAGAAAGCAGTAGGCTTAACCTAAAATTACTTCACAATGGATTGAGAACTAATCACTTATGTGATCTCAAACATTTCATGATACCATGAACTTATTAACTCATTGTCTCCACCTATGTATACGTATGACATACATATACATGCATCTATATGCTCAGTCCCCTCAGCATAATTCTTGGATCTCAGGATTGTTAAGACTATATGGATATTAGAGTCTTTATGCTGCAGAAAAACTCATTTACTTTCAGGAATTCTCCACTTGTTGCATGGGGCAGACTTGGGGTTCAGGGTTATGTTCATGATTACATTTTCACTGTTGTTCCAGAAAATCTGGGTTTCTTGAATGTCTCATGTCAAACCTGTCAATAGATATCCAAGATTCCTTAAAGCATCTAAAAATATGTGGATGCCAGTGTTTAAGCAGCAGAATCCTTCCTATTATTGTCTCTAAACTGAAGTAAAAGGTATATTACAAAATACAGTGTGGGTCAAAGGTTTAGTTCAGTACTTTAACTTTCAACAATAACTATTTTCAAGATTTATGTAAAAAATTCTTAGGGAACAGAAGATAGCCAGAATAGCCACTGTTCAAAAGTCAGGATGTTTCCCATATGGTGTAAATCTTCATTTTTTGCTGACTAATGCTTATTTGACAGTGACTGTACTAAATATAAACTCTATAAACATACAAACTAAGTTCTTACAATTTGAATACAAAGTTGACATTTTCTCATATGTGTATAGTCTAATTTCTTAAACATTTAGGCATAATGCATGAATATATTTTTCTTTAGAAATTTTGAAGAAACAAATGTTTAGTTGCAAGTTCCCTATCACAGGATACTTCATCTGTATTTTGTCTTTATACTTTACTAAATTGTAGTTACTATATACTGTGTGTTTATTTCTTTTTCCCATTTTCCACTTCTATCTCTTTAGTTCTGGTTTCCTTTTTTTACTTTGACTACATATGCCTTTTATAATAACAGCATTGAAAACTCAGTTCACTTCTATGACAAAAGAATACTGTCTGACGCCAGAAAAACAAACTGAGAACAGCAGTCTCAAAGTAGGCTAATACTCAGTTGTTTACCTAATTTTTTTAAAAAATATATTGCTTTTTAAATACTAGTCACAACTAGTTAATGTTATGATAAATCACATTTTCTGCTGGTACAACTTCTAGGTTAAATGAACAGCAACAATCCCATGTAAGAATTTGATAGACTCACAGATTTTCTGCTTTACTTCTATATCTATTATTTCATTCTGTGTTCTTCTTGAAGACTATTTTAGCAATATCTAGATGCAATAGTCAATCCATAGTTATGATAAGATGGATTTTCTAATTGGAGTTAATAATTTCAAGATTTTTTTAATTCCCCACAGGGTGACACAGCAGTCTTTGCAAGAAATTATTTTGTCTAGAACTTAATCATGTTGGTACACTTAAAAACAAATAAACAATAAAAAAACCTCACAGAAGCCTGGAAGTTTCTGGAGCTACATAAAATGATCATTTAGTTTAAAATACACAGGCATACTTCAGGAACTACTGAAAGACTACTTCAAGTGCCCTAGTTTCAAAAGAAGGGCATTTCCCTCCACCAGTATACAGTATCATTGTAGAGCCTCATGGCCTTACGGTTAAGATACTTTCCAGGGAGATGCGGATTTCAGTGCATTTGTTTTGTTGAAAGTCTTGACAACCTTAGCCCCATATTCCATGCAAATGCTTTAATTGCTCAGGTATTCCACAAAACAGAGGACAGATCATGTTTCCCATCCTTTCTGTAAATTTAAAGAAAGTGGTCAAAACAACCATATTTTGATTGAAGCTAACATGGAGCAGAACAGGTAAATACTCGGGCAGAGAAACATCATTTTTTCAGACTACTGATTGGATTTAAGTTTCATACAGCTACCAGTTTTAATCCGAACAAGTCAGTCACTGAAAATTGTGGAATCTTCTGCATTAGAGTAGATGTACTGCCAAAACTACAGACCTAACATGTTTCAACAGGGCTTTTGAGAATCACAGTCTTGGATTTAGATGCTTGAACCATCTACAGATCCACTTTTGGCACTATCATATTTTTTTGGATCTTGGCCTGAAACTCTCTAAGGCTTGATTTAGACTAAAATAGCTCTAGTACTCCAAGAAACTATAGAGGTCTGCTATGGGAAAGTTACTACTATCTTTGAGGCCCAAGCTATCTGCAATCAGGCATGCCAAGAGTTATTGTTGCTAGTAGTACTGTATTAGCTACCATGAGGACTGCTTCCTCACTAATAGTAGTGGTTGAAAGATGAAGGGCAAAAGGCTAGAGTAGACACATCTCTGATTGCTTAGGCTAATTATTTGTTCTCAGTGCAACAGAAGGAAGCCATGCAATGAATTTGTGCAGTAACTTAAGTGTTCTCCTGGTTTCAGATATTTTCACAAAATTTGCTGATTTCTCCAGCTGTCTTTCCCTTTTGAGTTTGCAACTAACTCTGCCTGATTAGTCATATACTTAAGTGAATCAGCACAAAATAATTCATGTGTCTTAGCTTCATTGGATTACATTTAGTCATGCAATATTTGATTTGTCTTGATCCCTAGATTCCTAGTGTACGGTTTTGAATTTGCACATAGTTACTCTCTAAATTTTTGGACATCTTTGCTGGTTGTTGAGACATCCTGCCTTGAACTTTATCTGCTCCAGATGCCAGATGTGGTTAGTAACTTTGAACTCGAGCCCAGAAACTAAAAAAAAAAGGTCAAAACAGATATGGAAAAAGAACCTACAGTGGTGCCAAGATCCACCCTCACTTTTCATGCATAGAAGGTACACTGAAAACTTTGAGCAAACAAATGCTCCATCCACACGCTTAATGCTGTGAAAAAATGACCTCAGAAAAATTGCCTAAAGAAAACCTGAAGGCTCCAGCCTAGTAGTACACTTTGTATTTACTAGACCTCTGATTCAACATATATAGAGTTTACTTGTGTAAACATACCTGGGAAGACCCTACACAACCAATTCAGAAGAACATATTTCTACAGAAGATAGACATGAACTAAATAAACAACCAGATTTACTTGTAAAAACAAAAAGTCCAAAATAAAACAAATAAATTCAGAAATAGACTATCCAATGATAGTAAGAGGCATTGTGCTATTCTTCTTTACGAAGAATACTCAATATTTTAGAGAATTCAAGTAATTCAATAGGATTTACAGAGGCAGACAATATTTTAAGAGTATTTTAATATTTTGTGAATATATATATAATATAATATAATATAATATAATATATATAATATAATTTGTGAAAATAACACATTAAGAAAAATCTGTTCAAACCAATGCTATTTTTTATCCTCACCCACTACAAAATAATGTTACTGTTGTTTTAAACTATATTATAAACTCTATGGTTAAATTGCCTTTAGTGTGTGGAATCCTGATCTTAGCAGAGTCTCATAAGAGCCACTAGATACCTGCAGCTTGTCTGAAATTAATTTATAATCACACAGAAACTGGATCTGCCCGACCATAATCTCATGAAATCCAGGAGGACAAAGAACAAAAAATCTTACTGTATAAGTGCTAAAAATATCACATATCAAAATTT
This sequence comes from Lepidothrix coronata, assembly GCF_001604755.1. Classification (NCBI taxonomy): domain Eukaryota; kingdom Metazoa; phylum Chordata; class Aves; order Passeriformes; family Pipridae; genus Lepidothrix; species Lepidothrix coronata. The sequence goes on along the minus strand of NW_016690236.1, from coordinate 2,606,137 downwards.
CTTTTTTGTCATTTAAATGAAAATAATTTTTAAGGCATAGAATCAGATAAATTCATCAAAATGCACTATAAGATGCATATACATATGCATTTTTTGTCACTGAACTCTGTGAGCCCCACCTAATGTCACCTAAGCCAGGGAAGAAAACATAAACTCACTCTGTAAATAGTGTTGCTATTTTACAAGCTGTACCAGTTTGGGTATTTCATAATGGGCTAATTTATCTTTCAAATAGAAATTAGTGACATGCAGAACTGGTCTATTTCCTTGGTATAGAAAGGTATGTAAGGTATGTATATTTAGATACACACACGCAAATATATTTTGATTATTGAATGAATATTGATATATGAAGAAGGACAGGAATATACCTAAATTAGATTTAAAAAACCAATCAAACATTCTTGAAAAATAATCTGTTTTCTCTGGAAAAAAATGTTCTGAAAAAATGTATGGAATAGATTTAATTAACTTTACAGACATTGCCATAATATAGAAAACATGACGGCACTCATTCTGAACAAAAATCCATATATTCTAGAATCCCTTCCTTGACAGTCGCCAGATTGGATCAGAACATACATGTACATACATACCTACATACATACACACACACACACACACACACACACATATATATGTATATAGTAAGTTTCCCACATTTTGCTATCTCACCTTCAGTGACGGTAATTTGGTGTGTAATTAATGTAAATCTCATTGATAATTTTTGAGCCTATTTAAAATTATACAACATCGTATGGCAATGGGTTCCACAGTCCACAGGTGCACTGGAGCCAAATGAACAGACACCCAAAGCACAAGGCTTGTGCATAAGTCCTACGCAATGCTTAACATTGTTACTCACAAGCTCTAAGTGGCTCAGCAGAAAAGTTTCCCATTTAGATCACACACTATATTCTCTCAATGAACTGTATAAAAAGCTTATGTAAAGAATACTTCACTTGAGTGATATGAATCAACCATATGGGACCAGTGCCTCATATCTTGGCATTGCTTTGCTTACTTGGAGATGGCTGAACAATGGTCATTAACAGTAGATTTATACATGTGATATATATATATATATATATATATATATATGCATAACAATGCTAACTGGCACCATGAGCCTGAGAAAAAGTTCTGTTGATGAGGACTTTTTTAATTACAGTGCTGGATTATGAATATGTTCAGATCACCAGAACACTTTAATTAAACTTTGTTGTAGACTCCTGCTGCAATGCTTCTGCTGTAAATTGCCTTATAGATTTTGCTGTCTCTGCTGCCTAGAAATGGATTACATAATTCTTTAGACTTAGGCCATGATTCACAAAACAACACAAATTTTCCTTCCAAAGTTGGGAGGATGATCTTTTTATCATGTTCTGGTATATCTAATAAATATTTCTACAACACACATTTGAGTACCTTGTGGGAGACTCATTATTTGAAGCAAAAGAAAAGGCAACAATTGTGAGGCAATAAAAATTAGGGAGGAATTGAATAAATGGTTTCACTCATGGGAATTCAGTCTTATAGTATTATCCTTATTTGTTTTCCAGGCAGACAATCTGTCTAACTGTGTTTGTCTAATAAGCCTTAAAATGTAATAAGCCTTAAAAACCCCTGACTAGAATGGCTGATGTTCAATTTTATGGAAAATTCTCACATTTCATAAGTACTTTTATCACTACAAAGGAATTCATAGTCAAGAAATTATTCAGGGAATATGAAATTAGAAAATCCGTGGGAAAAAGAACTGCTAGAAAATTGAAAAACATAAAAAATACTCTATACAACAGAGACTATTTATAGTATTACACAACTAATAGAATATAAAGGCCCAAATAAAAAATAACAAAACCAATTAAGAATAAAATTAATTTTGAAAAAAATCCTTATTAATAAAATAAGAACAGTCTTGTTCTAATGATTTTTTTCTTTGAAACTTGTCAAAATAAATGCGGTTCCATAAGAGATCGGGGCTCTCTTAATACTGAAACTCTGAACATCTCTACTTATAGAGAATAATGACTTGAAATATGGTGTGGTATAGGGAGCTAGAAAGGTGGAATGATCCAGTCTGATTCACTTCACTTTAACAAAAATACTTAAGTTTCACCAGGACTCATTCTGGTCTTACATGGTTCATGGTTCACAGATTTTTGTCAGATTATGTTCATTTTCATGTTCATTCCTATGTTCAGTCTCATATTCTTATTTTGGATTTTTAGCTTCTCAGTTTTTGGAATTTTTTTTCACTTTTCTTTTGAGAAGACTAAGAAGTAATTCTTAGCATCTCAAACATTATGTTGTTATTCAGTAGTGTTAAAGGATATGAAATAATTCAAATAGGAGAGATATTTCTCTCTTAATTGAAAAGGCATTTCAGAAAATTGAAAATTTTATTTTAATAGTATAATGTTAAGGTACTCACAATCTCCATTCCAAGAAATGAAATTCAGTCACAAAGGAGGAAGGTCTGGGTCCATAAAAGGTGACTTCACAGAACATATTGGAAGGGACCCACAAGGATCATCAAGTCCAACTCTTAAATGAATAACCCATACAAGGATTGAACACATGACCTTGGCATTATTAGCACAATACTCTAACCAACTGAGCTCATCTCAGGATGGTATCTATATCTCAGTAATCATGTATATGTTTCATTTCTACAGACCTGTTACTTCCATCAACAGTAGTGCTTTATAATATTTAGGAGAGAAATTAAGTATCCCAATAAATAGTCTGCCTATCTTAAAACTAAATTAGTGCACTGTATGCATTTCTAAATGCTTTCAAAGGCACTAAGTAAGAAAGAGTAAGAAGAAGATATTTGCTGTGTTTCTGCCTTTGTATCTGGCCTATCTCTGTTTGTATCTGGCCTAGTGAAATTCCATCATTACCCTGTGTCACATGAATGCCAGAAGTATTTAAACCCTGCAGGAGCTTTAAATTATATAGGTAAATGACACCTCTCAAAAGACAGAAATGTGGATTGAACAGTCCCCTCTCCTTGATGAGAGGAAAAAGAAAATAACCAAAACCAAGGCAATTATTTTGCTATGGAATTATTTTGAAAAGTTGGAGTTGCATGAAAACATAATGTAGTGAGAGAGGCATTGCCATGGTATTAAGCACAAAGCCCAGATGAGTATCTGTGCTCACTGCTCGCATCACAGCATATAGGTCTGATCACAAGACTGGAAGATTTTATGCATGAACTAGACAAATATTAACACAGAGTTTACACTTTGCACATCAACACCGTCAGTGAGAGTTTTCCTGGTAAAAACAAAAACATCCTGAGGGTGTTGTGACTGAGCATTTGTTTGAAAATTACCAAAATACTTTTGCAGATGTAGGGAGTCTCAGTTCTTACTTAACTTGTCTTTACCTGCAGTTTTCCAATTTGAAGAAAACATCTGATATGAAAATATCTTACTTTTGACACCGTAGAATTATGAAGACTTTAAAGCAGGCAAATTCTAATGAGAAATGTGAGACAGTTTCTTGGGCTTTGCTACCAACCCTGTTTATAGATGCCCTCATAATAATTTCTAAGAAAGTACTTTATGATCTCTCTCATTGTGCTGGTTTAAAGGTAAACCAGCAGGAGGAATGAACCCAACTCAAAAGAGATCACAAGTCAGAGTTACAATTTAATAAAAAGTAATACAATAATACAATTATACAGACAAGCAATTGGTTTTAACCCACAAACCCAGATGTATAACCCAGCACCCTGGGGCACGAACAGAATGGTGTTTGTTGGCCCCCGTGCTGAGCCCCACGTGGTCCTCCTGAGTCCAAAGTAAAAGGGGGCGGAAAACCTGTTGGTGAGAGCGCTGGTTGCAGTCTGGTCAAGGGTGGTGGTCATAGTCCAGTCGAGAGTGGTGGTTGCAGTCCAGTCGAGAGTGGTGGTTGCAGTCCAGTCAAGAGTGGTGGTTGCAGTCCGGTCGAGGTTCTGGTTCTCCTCTGGATCCAATGAATGGTACCAGAAGTCCCAAGACCCCAAGATTATATACACACAGGTTCGAGTGGCAATGCCCAGTACCTCCCCAAGGCCAGGGAGTTCCACAGTGGGTGGTTGTGAGTCATGAGATATTTTTGGAATCCTTGGTGACCTGTTAGAAGACATGACCCCTCAGGCTGGGTGTGAAGGTGCTAATGACTCCCTGGAGGGGAGTTAACATCACCCATAACTATAGCCTGAGGGGTCAGGGCATCACCCATAACTATAGCCTGCTCTGGGCAGCTGCTGCAAATGGTCTATTGTTAACAGTTCCTGGGAAATGACATAGAAGATGTAGAATACACAGTTTGGGTTACACCCACACAGTGATAAACTGCTCCCGGCTGCTCAAACTAGGACACTCATGAAGATCTCTTATTGTGAAAATTAAAAATAAAATATTAAAAAAAAATAAATTTTTAAATAAATGTTTTTTGAAATGTAGTAATTTACTGCATGAGCAAAACTAAATATTTCCTGTAAATACTTTTTATTGTCTCCAGTTCATAGACATATGTGACCTCAATCTTTTCATGCTATTTTCTAATGAATGTGCATATGTGAAATGAAATAAAGTTAAACTACTTTTGCTGCCAGCTTCTGCCCAATTTCAAAATGGAATTAATCCAATAAATGTTGATGGGTTTTTTAATTCTGTACTGTAACTGCTAATTGGAAAATATTAAAATATTTAAAGGAGTGTTTCAGTTACTTTTCTGCCACAAATACCTAAGTATGTTACCATATTTGATGTGGCTGTGCATTCTGTTTTTATATGACTTCTGAAGTGTCTTGAAAGACTTATTTATATGACTTCATGCAAAAATTTTTGCAATACATTATAGATTTACAAGCCAAACAAAACCGTTGTGAGGTTTCAAGTTTCATAATATAGTCAAAGATATCATTTTTCTAGTAGTAAAAAAAGGCTTTCAGTTAGACAACAATTCTAAAAATGGATAAGTTTATTTCTACTTACCCAAATAGCAGAAATATAAAACGGAAGAAAGATACCTAGTTATTTACACTGTCTTAGAAGAATGTACCTACTAGTAAGATTTTCAGACATTCTAGAATATAATGGCAAATTCGAACTTAGCCAAATAATTACATTGAGGATTTCAGCTTCTTTCTAATGGTGATATGAAGGAAACCCTATTATGTAAGCAGGAACTAATTTGTATATCTCAGCAAATGAATTCACTATGTGCAGATAATGCCTCCACATAGATTTGTACTAAATATTTAGTTGGAGCTTTTAATATGAACAGAAGGATGATTGTGGCTACATTCATAAAAAAGTAAAGATTCTTATACCAGCATAACATGGTTCTTTTACCAAGCCGCATAGATGAGTTCCTTAAAACCCTGAATGTTCCTTTGTAAGTAAAGATTCATCTAAGAATTTCAGCTAGAAAGCCCACAATATATCATTCTCAATTGTCTAGCAAATACATCTTATCTTCTCTGAAGGTCACACAGCTGAGAATTTGTGAAAGTTGCCTGTGTACACCCTCCATAAGCACTCAGCACTAGCTGAGAGCTTTTCAGTGATCAAAAATAATATTCATTAATTGACTGTAAACTTCTATTAGTTAAGACACTTCAAAAACAGGCTAGTGGCTAAAATTTTAAGTATTAGCTACAGTCCTCCCTTTGGCATAGGACATTTCCTTTTAATAGATTTTTTTAAAAAATGTTATTATTTTTAATATCTACATCTAAGCTTATATTGATCATGCCTGAAGTAAATATTTATGCTTCTTTTTTGTATTTTCACCAATATCAACAATGACATTTCCTTAAGAAATGAAATTGATTCTTGTAGTTTTATATATTTTTTTGTTGTTTTTACTCAGTTTCTGATTCAATTTCATGTATTTCATAACACTAAGCATAAAAAAATAATTTAAAAGAATGAACTTCCTATGAGAAAAAGTACCATGGTGTTAACATTTGAGATTTTTTAATCATTTCTTAATTTCATTTCCCGTGATAAGTGTAATTTCTAGTAAGTACATCACTCACCAGTTTTTTTGCTTCCTTTTTCATAATTTTCTTTGAGCTTTGTTTATGTTTTCATGTAATTTCTGAATGTCACTACATCATTCTTATGGTCAGATGTTTATCTATAGCACAGTACAAGTTTTCTGTAGCACTTCCAAGTTTTTGCACAAAAGACAGTTGTGGAAGTTTCCTAAAACATACATATAACAATCACTCTGCAGCACAAAATAGTCTGCCCCAGTTAAAAAAAAACTCTGTATGAGACAGATTTTTTTCTAAAACAGAACATCCAGAAATTGATGTACCTAGATAGAGACGTGTATAGAAAAAAAAAGGAAAGAGTCAAAACACTAGCTTGAAAGACAACTATCACCATCAGACCATACATAAAATTGGAAAGCAGAATAAGGAGGGCTCATTGGATTCATGCCTCCCGGCTAATTCCTTATTTTTCAGAGTTGGAATGAGGGGTTTCTGAGATTTCTCTTTTTTTTTGTAATATTTTTACTTTTAAATGTTAAAATATAATAAAAAGCTTTTTTTCTCTCCTCAACTGGATATTACTCAAAGAAGGTCCATTAATAGTATTTATCAAATAAAATAATTAATCAGACTCTAGCATTTCAACAAATATCAAAACCCATGACTTTTATCTCTGTGGTTTTAATCCTGAAAGGAAGTAAACAAATCCCTTGCACTAGAATTACACAGTTCTAAGAAACACAAGTTGCTCTGCTGGGTGGCTGGTCTGATTTTGATTGCTCACACTAGATTTTAAGAAGCCCTTCACAATTTGAGTGTAAGCCTACAACATTTTCTTTTCAAATGTGTAGATATTTGCACTGCTTGATGGATTGATAGTCAAATTAACAGAATAGTCAGTCAGTCCTGCATATAGTGTGTTGCCAAAGTTGCAAGAGGCATGGGAGGGGTTCACATATTTTTGTTTCGTTTTTGCTGCCAGCTGCCATACTGCTGGGGTGTTTAAAGAGAGTGCCAAATACAGGGTTTTAAAGGTTCTCCTATAATTATATCAGATAGAGAAAGGGCAGGGCATGCTTTAACACTGAATCCTTCCTTATTCATTTAGAGCCTGGCTCGAGCCTTGAGAAGTTTAACACCTTGCAGAACTGCCTTCCTAGCAAGGCCTCATGCTCATGTTCTCATTCTTCCAGCAGACTACAATTTTTTTAAATGTGTTATCTCAGGCATCAGATTAAACCCAAATTTCCTACCTTATCTAGTAAGTTTTTAAAATTTGTTTTAATAGTAATGTTTATATCCTCATTGAGCATTGTGTTACATTAATTGCTCTGAGCTTTTATTTTTCCTTAAAAGCATTAAGTATCTACGGTGAAACACAAACAGCTTATTGATCCTCAGTTATTTCATCTATATGCAGGACAATGGATTGAAAACTTTACAATTGTGATGCCTAAGATACAGGCTGAATCAATATTCAGCATGACAGAAGGAATTTGGTCAAGGAAACACATGCTGGAGAGCTAGAAAGCCTCTCTGAATAGGTATCCAGGACAGGGTTCCTAAATCTTTTGTCCTTAGCTTCCTAGGCAGCTATTTTCTTCCCCTTTTCCCTAGATATCTGTTACCACATTATTTTCTGTATTTCAAAACTTTTCTTTCAGTAGTAGTAGATACTTCCAAACGGACAGGAAACTCTCTCTCCCTCTTAGCATTCCTTCTCTAATATCAGTTGAAGGCAATCTAAAAACCAGTCATTGCCTCCCTTGCCTCTCATTTACTGTAACATCCTCCCACATGCTCTGACAAATCTTTTCACAAAAATTGTATACTTTTCAGATATTCTTAAGAATCAGGAAATTGCACTATATGAGTTTCTCATTCCCTTTTTTAATGTCCTCAGTGACTTCTCTTTCCTAATTTATAATGCCAAGTGGTCTAGTCTTCACTGTATGATCCTCATTAAGCTACTAAACCAAGCCTTTTTATTCTCATATATTGCTAATGCATGAACTGTCATTTCTATTATGACAATAATACTAACCTCAATTTCTATTTCTTGTATTTTAAAAAACCCACCATATTGTGCTGTCTTCTATCCAGCCTGCTATTTTTGAAAAGACAGACAGTCACAGGACTGTTTTAGTGTCTTACTCCAAATCTCACCATGGAAGTCTTGACATCTCAAGCATGTAGCATGAGCACCATAAAAGTAGATTTTTCGCAACTATTTTCTTGTACTCTACTCTGATGTATCCTGTTTTCACTTATTTTCGCCAAGTACATTACATTTTTGTGCATCTACTGCTGTTGTCCTGGATGAACAAAATAATTTAGCCATTCACCCACCATGAGATGACATGATGTTGTGCTTTAAAAATGCATTTTGGCAAATCTCTGAGCCTATTGTTCATTTAGTTTCTTGCCCTCTGAGTTAGTTAGATATTTCTGGCAACCAGTTTATGTCTTGAATTATTTTATATTATTTTATATTATTTACATATAATATCTGAAATAATGCCCAGCTGCATAACCTCATCTTCTCATGCAGTAATTGATGCCTTTCAACTTAATACATGCAAAGAGAGTATACAGAAATTTCATTATGAAAAAGCCTCTTGGACATGGAAAACTGTTTTATACTTGCTGAACACTTAAGTTTCTTGTTAAGGAAGGTTTGGTTACACCAGATTAAGCATGTGACCTGAAATCAGTTCTTTAATTACCCCATACAAAGCTGGACATTTGTGTCATTTCCCTATCTTCGTTTTCCACCTGTTCTTCTCAGTAGAAGCTGAGGAAATGCACTAAGCTACATACCAAAGTGCACATGCTGCCTAACTGTGTTTGTATGTCCTGCTATATGCACTGCCTGATAATCCATCCACAGGTATGATGTCACTTATTTAGTTTTCATAGCAACTTGGAAAACATCTTGCAGAGAATGAAGAGATGGTAACAAAAATGAGGCATGGGTTGCTTTTTTGAAAAACCATTTTTGAATGAACAGGACGGCATACGTCTCAGAGAGATCATATTCCTTCACAAAAACAGATTAAAACTACCTGGAGTCTCTTCCCACTTTGATGCCACTGTGTTCTATGAGGAACAGTGCAGCATGGACTAAGTAAATGGAGGGAAATGGAAGAGAAAGCACCACAGACACGAAAGAAAAGCAAAAAAAACAGACATTTTCCTAGTGATTTCAGATAATAGTTGTTTGTGATATTTTTGAGTCTAACTAATGTATTGGATAAGAACCCCTTAGGGCAAGTGTTAGTGCACATTTCATTTTGATGAAAAAAATCATAAATGTGGTAAGATTTGGTTTAACTCTACCATTGAATAATGCAACCTCACATTTTCTTAAATGAACATATCAGCTTAAATCAACATATCAGTACACAAAGAACAAGGTACCCAAAGCATATACTCAATCTTCTGTAAACTGGCCATTTAGGAAGACAGATTATAGTATGCTACTGTCTGCTGTGACAGTTCTTCCAACTTTTTATGTGAACTTTGGTACTTTTCTTCCTTAAGGATGGGTTATCTGAAAAGATGGACCATTGAAACACTGACAAATGGAAGTCCTCATGCTTTTAAGAAAGTTTTCCTGAAAATTGAATGAAAGGTTCAAAAACTGTCAACTTATGAACCACAGAAGAAAAATATTTCATAACTATCTCCCCCCTCAGATTTCACCAAGAAGACTGAGATGCTAACTCTGGATTTCTAACACGGCAAATGTCTACAAGGAGCTTTTTCCTATGGGCAATGTTTTGTCCTTATTGCAAACTTGGGGCAGTAAAGGACTATGTTCCAACAAATTTCTTAAGAGTACCTGTAGTGAGTTGGCAACAAATCCAGTGTGGTTTGAATGAGAAGAGTGTACATATCTCTTACAGTCAAGCTAACTTTGCTGTCTGCAGGGGTAAGTCACAGAGCCATCCTTCTATTACTTCTGCCTAGATCTGGAGGATTGGCACATACTGTTTTGGCTAGGAACACTGTGTCTTATTTCAAATATATTTTTCCAAATTTACTGGTATCAATGTGGAACCTTTTTTTCTGCCATCTTGCAAGATGTGTCATTTATATTCTTGAATGGAATAATGGAAAGAGCCTGTTCAGCAACAAAAACAGATTAGAACCCTGGTTTAGTTTATCACAATACTTCTAAACAATTTCAATCTATGATACCCAGGACTATATTCAATCAAGCTGATCTTTGGGATGCAGACTTACAAGCTTTGTTTTATGGAAACAGTGTGTGCACTCAGATTTTAAAACATTCCAGAACCTCTAAAGAGTCCAGATTGTTCTTAACATTCATGCCAAACTATCAACAATTTAAGAAATGGTTGCCAAAGGTCATTCCAGCTACAGCTGTTTGGAAATGCAAAGGGCTTTATTGATCTTTTCCCTTGCATAGCTCTTTAAAAAAATATTATTACATCACAGAAATAAAGACCATGACAGATGTTGATAATGACTTGGTCATAAGGGGTAGAGGAGAACAGGAAGGGGAGGCTAATCAGCTTTGGGTTGAGGGTGAAAGACTCAACTACAATGCTATTGTTAGGTCCCTGTGTGGTAATACTGCTCTCATGATGTGACTTTAACCTGGCACTGTACTTGTCTCCCAACAAATTAGGGAAGCTGGCTCAGCTGGTTGGGAAAGAAATCATTAGGCATGGCACTTTAGGTGGCACAAATTTCACAGCTCCAAAGCAATCTGGAGTCCTCCCAGAAACATGGGTATCATATTCAAACAACTCACTAACCCCAGAGGCCAGCTCTGACTGCTTTTATGAAGTACTGTGAATCATGATCTTTAGGAAAACTAAATGGCTGAGATCCAATAAAGCAGCTGGATTATATTAGTTCACATTTTTAAGGACAAAGGTTATAATAACAAGATCTTGCATTACCCAATTGACTCAATTTACTCAATTAGGTAACATAGTTACCTTAATGGTTCTGTAATAGTTTGCTGGTGTTAGGAACAATGTAATTTCTTTCTTCTAGGTAATACAAAAGAGGAGAATTTCATAGATGAAGGCAGACTAGTAGAAAATAGGCAGTTGGGATAAGAGAGAAGGCATGGTAGGCACACAGTTGCTGAGAAGTTAGGAGAAATGGCAACAGACATTAATGATAGAGATGCAGTCTGAGTCAGAGTACTTCAGGGCCTTGAAAGCATAAGCGAGAAGTTTAAACCTGATACACCAGGCAAAAGAAAACAGAGAACACAAAAGACAAGTGTGTGTGTGTTACTACACACATGCACTTGCATGATGTACATGTTTAGAGAACTTAAGACTGAAACAATGGAATTTTTCTGCCTGCCCAACACTCCACAACATTGCATTTTCTATGGGACAACATTTGTGAATCTCATAACAGACTATTAAGCAAGAAAATTTATTTCAGCTTTCAGATTGTTAAGGTTGCTCTTATTTCTAATGTACAGTGATATACCTCGGTATTGAGAAATTTTAGTTGCATACAGTTCACATTAATGTAGCAGACAGAATCTGGCTTATAAACTGTAAAAGTGGTTAAACACATTTTAAGGTATAAACTACTTTATCCACAGACCTGCAAGTTTCTAGAAAGAACTTACCTTGATATGTCTAAAAACCATAACATTTAATGGATGCTTCTTCATGCAAATAGATTCTGCTTAGTAGCAGAATAAGAGGTAGAAGGCTGGTGGACTGTTTTGAAGTGTGAAAAAGGGCCCTATGTTTGTTTTTTTCGAGGCTGAACTCTTAATTCCTCACCCTGCTGCTCATGCAACTTGGGCCAACCAAAACTCACACAGCCCGAAGAGCTGCCAAGAGCCCTTATCAAAGCTTGTAGCAGCTTCTCACGCGATTTATGGAGTCTCAAATACTCTAATACACACACATGCATATCCCCCCCTCCACCGAGCGGAGCTGTAGCTGGGACCCGTTCTTGGGAAGACACAGCGAGCCTGTCCTCTCCGGAAAGCCCGGGAGTGAGAAGAGGGCATGAATCTGGTCTCCACTCTGGCTCTTGATCTCTGGGGTTCATCCAGGCACTCGGGAGAACGATTTAATGACCCGCTCCGCCCCTACTCCCCCCGCCCAGGCAGCTCCGGGCGGCTTTCGGTCACACGAGAAGGGAGCGGGGGGAATGAGCCACAGCGGCGGCTCCCCCCTCACAGGAGGGGGAGGAGGAAAGGAGGGAGGGCAGGAGGGAGGGAGAAAGGAAAGCGGGCAGGTGACACCGCGCTGGGCTGCTCGGGCTCGGCGGGCGCGGGGCGGGCGGCAGGAGCGCGGCGGCCATGCACGTCAATGGGAAGGTGGCTCTGGTCACCGGCGGGGCGCAGGGCATCGGACGGGCTTTCGTACAGGCGCTGCTGGGCAAGGGCGCCAAGGTAAGTCTCGGGAAGCGCGCCATCCCTCCCCTTCTCTCCCCTCCCCTCTGCCTCCAGCCGGCACCCACGGGCGCGAGGTGGCGGCAGCCCCCGGGGCTCGGCTCGGCTCGGCTCGGCGGGGGACCCGTCCGTCTGTCCATCCGCCCGCCCGCCACTCGTTTTCCTCCCTCCCCGCTCAGGTAGCCCTCCTGGACCGCAACTCCGAGGCCGGACAAGAGAGCAAGGCGGCCCTGGACGAACAGTTTGAAGCGCAGAGGACGGTGTTCATCCAGTGTGACGTGACGGATGAGGAGCAGCTGAAAGGTAGGGAAATTCAGCGCTGCGCTCCGGTGTAAAGCGCAGCGACCGGAGCGAGCCCGGTCTGCCGCACCGGTAAAAGTGCACCGAAAGGTTCTGGGGGACAGCCTGCTCCCGACCGCTTCTGACAGTGACTCAAAAAGGATTTGTTTCCGAACCTGCAGATGTGAAATACTACTACCACAATTTCACCCTTTTCCTTCGCACATGGGAAAGAAAAGCCAAAGAAATCCTTTCTATTGAGGTTTTGTATGTGATATTTTTGCATTAAAGCCTCTGTAGAAGATAATTGTTATTTTATGAGTAATATATATATACTTTAAAGCTCAGACTTGGTTTTTATGAGGCTTCAGTACAGATTCCAAGCTGCATTCCCTCATAATAAATTCTGCACTGGGTTGCAGTGCTCCTTCCATCCAGCACACTTACTTTCATTGCATGCTGGCACAGCTGAAAGAGCTGCCACAGTTGAAAGCAAAAAATAGCATGCTACTGTACTGTGATGTTATCTGTGGGGTGATAACACCTCACACACATTTTGCAGATGCAGGGAATGCAAGGAGCTTCCCTCATGAATGATTTGCACTTCTGTTTTCACTTAGTGAAACAGTGTACCCTACTGAGTTCCTAGAATATCATATAATGTTGATGCACACCCTTCACAATATTTCATAACAGGCACATCACTTCATCAAAGGTTCATTATTAAATGATACAATCATAGGTAGTGACTCAGATACAGATTTTGACATCCCTTTTTTCAGCACTCTTTCCCCAGACTAATTTCTGCCAAACTAGATGTGAATATTTTTAGTTCTGTTTTTGTTCGCTAAACTTCACTGGTCACTTTCTCAAGAGCGGTCATTGAGCATATCCATTCCTCTTTTAGAAAACATTACAGTTATTCCAGAATTCAGCAATATTGTTTACAGTTCCAAGCTAGCATGACTATACCTAAGTCCATAGCTTTACAGTGCCTGTCTGTAAGAGAGATGCTGGACTTTAAATATGAGATCTTCTCTAATCAGCAAAGTCTTTATCAGCTAGGTTGATTATTGACTGTTTCTCCAAGTGGGAGGAGTAACCTAGGAGCAAGAAAAAGCATCCTAGGGGTAGGAGTAACATCTGCTGTAGCATGGGTGTTACCCCAGTGTGCCTTCTCTCCCACAATTCCTCCTTTCTTTAGTGCCAGGGGAGTGCAGGACCAATAGGGTGTGAACTGGGAGCTGGAGTGAGCAGAATGGGTCAGCAAGGGAGGTGTTAGAACCAAATTAGCAGGAAAAGAGTAGGATTGGAATGGGCTCTCACAAACAGAAAGAGCAGCTGTTGTATATGCTTCTCTGATAATCATATTAATCCTGCTGTACATTTCTTACCATAAATTTGCAACCACGTCTTACAATCTTTTTGGGTTTCTGTGTTGTTTTTGGTGGTGTTTGTTGTTTGGGGGTTTTCTGACTGCTTTATTTTCAATTTTTTTCACTTGTAATTGTATGCTACTGCTTAATGAATTTAGATTAATTTCATACCTAGTGTTTAAAGGTCTTATGGGATGAATTAAGTCCTGTATTTTATGTTAAAGGTCATGTGCATGAATGCAGCCTCTTTTTATAACTTTAGCCCTTACAGCAGGAAACAAGTCCCAATACTAGAACTAGTATCTGTAGGTACACAAGGCTTATGGGTAGGAAATCAGCTGCTTCATCTACTTTCAAGTCTTACCTGTACTCTTTTCTCTGGTGGTTCTTTCAGTCTCCTATAAAAGTCTTCTATTTTGTCCTACTTTAGAAAAATCACCATACATTTACTTTTGCTTTCCAAGGATATCTAAGAAGCTCCTCTATAACTGCTGTTTGTGCTTGGTTTCCACTGTTTTTCTTACTTTTCCTTTAAAATGGAAACTCCTCTTCATTTTTACTTCTTCACTCAGTGTTTCATATGATCATCTGCTTTTAATTTTTATGGTTCCATAAGCACTAACTAGCATGCAATGTAAAGGAATTGTTCTACATTTGAAAAGGCAAAAACAAGTCAGCTTATACTGATGTGTGAGTGAGAACTTTACTAAGAATTTACAGCAAGTTTCTTCTTTTTGGGGATAGGTAAGAGATGGGATTACTGTAGACAAACTTTTACCAGAAATATTCCAAACATAGATATGAAAACAGCTGAAAAGCATTTGGCTCTTTTCTCAATGGGTAAACTAGAAAACCACAGTCAGTCCGTGAATCTAATAAACAAATAATTAGCAAAATTACTATTATCCCTGGTGGGTTTTGAAGGCAAAAGATTCTATTAAGAATTAGGTTGATGAAAGATGTTATTTAGAGAAGGCCTAAGAGGGAATCATCCAGTTTCCAAAATTTGGAAGTTAATTGAGGACCCAAATGGTATTTATTTTACTCACAGAAACTAAGTTAAATACTCAGTTCTGCTCGTAATAAAGCCAAAGGTTTCCATTTACCCTTGTTGATGGAGGATTGGTGAGATGAGAAGTGATTAAAGAGTTAAGTTGAGAAAAAAGAGAAAGAATTAGCAACAAACATAAGAAAAGCCAAAAAGGCAGACAGCCAAAACTAGAGGATTTAGTAATATTACAATATTCTAGTATGGAATAAGAATATTAGAAAAATCTGTACAATAAAGGCAACTGGACAAATAAAACCATTTCCATCAGCTGCCTAGCTCTTGTTTTCATGTGAAGAGCATGATGGACCTGCAGCATTCAGGCAAAGAAAAGGCTGTAACAGTACTGACTGTTTTTCTTGTCTGGTACAAAAAAAACTTTGTACATCCCTTCAACTGCTGTAAAAATATGTAGGTGTCTGAAAGCTGCTGCTATGCTCCTGAATAGCCAAATACTAAAGATCAGAGAATGAAGACGTTCCTGGGATCATCTTTCAGTGAAATAGTTTCATTAAGACCTATCAAGCATAATTTCTGTACACCTGAAACACTGTAGATTTTCAGTCAGTCATCAAACAATGTTTTTTAAAATAATACTGTGGAGGTGGTGTCTTGGTTTACATAATAATAAATATTTAGTGATAAGAATCAAGGGAAAACCAAACAAGCTATATGTACATGTCAGATAATGTCTTTAGTCCTGGAAAATCTTAGTTTGGAATGAACATCTGGAAGTCATCTCATCCAACTACCCTGTCAAAGCAGAGGCAGACTTGATGAGTTTGCTCCTCACTATGACATCATCATGTTTTTCCACAGACATCTTTTATCTCAGTTCTAAACCTTGTCACCTGGGAGAACACAATGTCATTGTGGAAGTTTCCCAGTTCTTTATTTTGAAATTCTTTGGAAGACAGGTCACTACTTTTATCATCAAAATGAAGAAGATTTGAATTTGAGAAACAGATTATTAAAGTTACCCGACAAGAAAGATGTATTACATTGTATCCATAAATATATACATTTAAACAAGAATCATGATGAATTATTTGTATTTGAAATATTCATATTCATTATTCGTTAACTAAAAATTGGACTGAATGAAGAAAATTGTTCTGAACACATGAAGCTTTTTACTTTTCATTTAAAATAGACGGTGTCAAATCTTGAATTTGCTAACTGTGTCAAACTGTTACAAATCAAGCTGTAAATGCTTAATTTGCATAATTAGGGTGTCAAACATCCTATCTGATGTAAAATGTATAGATGATAAGAACTTTTATTAGCTCCTCTTATCAGACATCATAAAACTGAATGAAAAGGCAACTATGGTATCTTAATCCTTTCAGTTTCCCCAATTATGTCTAATATTAGTGCATATTAGATAAAGCATTTAATTGCATGTTGCTCATTAGTGGCTAAGAAAACAATGAAGACATTTTGATAGACTAATAAAGCATTAATTTGTACACGTGTACTTTTATGTCTTACTTTCCACAAATGCTAAGAAATTTCACCCTTGGATCTTCCTATAGATGCTTTCAAAAAAGTAATTGAACATTTTGGAAGGCTGGATATTGTGGTTAATAATGCTGGAGTGAACAATGAGAAGGACTGGGAAAGCACTATACAAACTAACTTGGTAAGCATTATCTCCTTTCACATGTTCATATTTCAAGCTGGAATACACTTAACAGCCTTGGCTTGTACAGACTGTGCCATATGACAGAACATTAATTATCGGATTGGTAAGCACAGCTATTGAAACAATAACCATGTAACTGCATGTGTACTAACCAAAGAAGGGGTGTGTGGTGGGTCCTTTAAACTGTCTGAGACATGCAGCACTGCATAGAAGTACTCAGGCTATCTATCACCAGAAAACGTTCTCTTTCTATAAAACACAATGAAATTCTAAAGAGGAGTAACAATTGACTGCCAAAGCATCCACAGTAGGTCCAGTCTGTTTATATGAAGGTTTTAGAACATTTTAATTACTTGTGAGACTCAGCTGGCCTGCATTAGAGGATAAATTGCCATTTGCCGTTCAACCAAGAGCTCCACATTTTCTTCACCAACAAAGCAACCATATAATCTCAGCCATTTCACCATCATCACTGGTAGAAGCACACCTCTTAAGAGCACTTACTTGTAAAAACCCAGTACGTTCAATGAGCTTGTAAAATTCATTTTTGAACAGACTATTACCAGTTCTTTGATATAAGAACTACAATATCTGTTTCTCAATTGAATTTTCTTTTTTAATTTAGAGTATATTGCTGGGACATCTAAGCTCCAAAGGAAAGACCAACTTTCTAGGTTAAAAAAATTCTGACCAGCTAGTATTCTACCACCTGTGAAGTCCTAATTCAATGGTGATTCAACAAGTCACCCCATGATCATACTTACTGCAAAGAAAGTAGCAAAAGGAAGCTTTGAAGAGTGAAATGTGAAGATTTCTCATTTGGAATTTGTTAGGCAACAAGAAAGCTCAGAATAAGAAAATTTAGTTTGTTTTTGTCAAAAATTTTGAGGACCAAACTACCTGTCTTTGAATCCTAATGTCTCCATGAAAACAAACTAACAAAACAACCCCTGGACAAGTAAGACAAACTGTATATGAGAGAAGTTACAGAAAAATTAATGTCAAAATAGGTATTTGGGAAAAAAAATTAGGTTTCATACCACCTTTCTCTTGACCTTTTATATCTGTCTATTCTTCAAGATTTAAGTACATATATTTCTTCCTCCTCTAATTTCTACAATGTGCTGAAAAATCAAACATCAGGAAACTTCATATTGTGAAGTAACAGTACTCTGTCATCCTCAGTGATATGCAATACCAATATCTATTAATACAGATCCCTTGAATTTGAAAGAAGACTTTATCTGTGTTCTAGACAACTTATTTCTCTCTATTTTTGTGCCTGGTTCTAACACAAGATATAAGTTACTGTAGACATCCATTCACCTATCAAATTTGCAAACACAGATAGTCATCACTAGAAAAAGCGAAGTCCATGCGAGAAACATATTTGACTGTCACCCACCTTACAGTTTAGCTCAAAAACTAAAGGCACTTCTGATCATGAAATCTTGAAGATATTTACTGTCCAGGTAAATAATGTGGTGTCTTAATAATTTTTCAGTGACAAGAGCTTCAAACAGAAGACATTGAGAACCTCCTTCTGCTGTTTTGCAGACGACACCAAGTTGGGTGGGAGTGTTGATCTGCTGGAGGGTCTCTCCAGAGGGATCTGGACAGGCTGGATAGATGAACCAAAGCCAAGTGTCTGGGGTGCAGTAAGGCAAAATGCCCAGTCCTCACTTTGTTCTCAACAACCCCATGCAGAACCGCAGGCTGCAGGAAGCATGGATAGAAAGTAGCCCAATGGAAAAGGACCTGGGGGTGTTGGTTGACAGCCAACTGGTTGAACGTGAGCCAGCAGTGTGCCCAGGTGGCCAAGAAGGTCAATGGCATCCTGGCTTTTACCAGAAATGGTGTGGCCAGCAGGAGCAGGGCAGTGACTCTCTCTCTGTATTTAGCACTAGTGAGGCTGCACATCAAATTCTATATTCAGTTTGAGCCCCTCAGTACCAGAAAGACATTGAGGTATTGGAGAATATCTGAGGAAGGGCAACTAAGCTGGTAAAGGGTCTTATAAGGAGCAGCTAAGGGAGCTGGGGTTGTTTGGTCTGGAGGAAAGGAGTCTCAGGGGAGACCTTATCACTCTCTAAAACCACTTGAAAGGAGGTTGTAATGAGGTGAGGGTCAGCCTCTTCTTCCACGTTAGTGATAGGATGAGGAAATGGTTTGAAGTTGTGCCAGGGGAGGTTAGACTGGATCTTAGGAAACATTTCTTCACCAAAAGGGTTGTCAAGCATTGGAGCAGGCTGCCTAGGGAAGTGGTTGAGTCACCATCTCTGGAGATATTTAAAAGACCTATAGATAGGGTGCTTGGGGTCACAGTTTAGTGGTGGCCTTGGCAACGCTGGGTTATCAGTTGGATTTGATGTTCTTAAAGGTCTTTTCCAACCTAAACAATTCTAGGATTCTATTTTTTTTTTCTTATTACAAGTGATTGAGCAAAAGCAGACCCTAAGTGAGTTTTTTGCTTCTTGTTGAAAGGAAAAAAACATGTCTGAAATACATGCTTTAAAAATGTCTCTATTTCCCTGATGTGGGATATTTTAAGTATTCTTTGTATTATTCCTAAGAACAAGAATAATTGCTACAGTCACACATTGTGATACACATATTACACATATTTTTTATTTTAAAAAGGGAAAATAAGCCCTCTACATTCCAGTTGTTGTCTTAGTGATATCATTTATATATTGAAATGACAAATATTCCTTGCCCCAGTTTAAAGTACAAAGTACAAAAGTAGAGCAGTACAGAGCAAGATAAATCAGAACAAACACATCTGGGGTGTGTTCTTTATGGCTAAAACAGTTCACAGAACCGGTTGGTTTTCAAGAATATTTTTAAAGGAGTGTAAGGAAGTTCTCTGCTAGTACTGCTTGAAAAAGCATTAAGAACAGAAATGAAGAAGCAAGTTCAAAAAGTGGGACTTAATTCGCAAGGAAAAAGAGGAAATAAAACACAATTCCTACTTGTATCCATTACAGTTTCCTGGGAGCAAGAAAAGACAACCTAATAAAGATGGGGATGGGGGGTAGAAGGAGTATCAACTGCTAAAAAGGTATTTCTCTTGCAGTGTTTTCCACCATTTTGCTCCATTTTGTGCTAAACATCCATATTTTCATTACTTTATAAATATTTCTGTTACTTTCTTTTGTTAAGTATTCCAGAAATGCCATCTATTTGTCACCTCAAAACTCCAAAGATCGCAGTGTGAACTTGATCGATATCAGCTTAATCAACAGCCACTTCAACTGCTCATACCCATACGAGTGTTCACTCCTGTTACTGTGGTGCAAGAGAAAAAATCCATACAGAAATTTCACTTTAAACAGATATTACCAGTGTAGTTTCAAGAGTTCACCACACACAAACATACTAATGCACAGAATAGCACAGGGGCATATGACACATATGTTCTTATCAAGAGTCCTACCTACAGCCCTCCAGCATAAGAATAGTGTTTATTGCATTCAACTTCATATGAACTTTTACCTTAGGGATCCAAAAATTTTATAATCTGACTTTTTTCTCTTCAAATCCCTAAAGCAAGAAAAGGGCCCACATCTTTATAAGCCTTGAAAATATATGTTAGTTAAACACAATTGGGTATTCTAAGAAATTTCGGTAATTTTATCTTGTGTTGATGATGTAGGCTTTCTGGAACCACTGTAATTAGAGTGGCCACTATAACTACAATATCTTTTCTCTGTACAAATGCACTTAGCACATTTTATATTAAAGACAATCCCCCAAATTACATGCAGATTCCCTTTTTATGTTCATGTCACAGGTTTCTGAAAACAGACATAGCTTGCAGTATACAGTTCAACGTAGCAGGACTGGTATCACATTTTCTTGCATTTTAAGTATTACCTTAAACAAAAATTCAGAAGCACTTTATGTGACATTTTGATTACCTTCTTGTTTTATTATGCCAAAAAAATTAATTTTGTAGATATATTTAAACAAATTTCCCAAATGTAATTACACAGATTTATAAAAAAATTTGAACTCAAAATCACAACTATCTCCTGTTTTTGTGATGATTTTGTACACTTTAATACATTCTGGCAAAACTTTAAATTGCAGGCCAGAAATTGGGCATATCAAAAAAAACCTGTCACATGGGATCCAATTATTTATGCATTCCCCAGAAAGAAGTAGAATTCAAATGCGTTACTAGACAAAATGTAGCAATACCCAACAATTCCAAGTTTTTACATTTTTTATGGGTTTGCATAAGTTATTTCCATAAATGAGAGAGGTAACAATTTGCATAAATTTAGAAAAGTTACTAAAAGAAGTCCACCAAATTCATGGTTTGTCCCTGCAAAATATTTGGATTGGAACTATAGAGAAGATAATGCACTGTATATTTATGTGTGACTCCTTTCAATATAGCTCGCAGTGCAATAAATGTTCCAGTAATTAGAAAACCTTGCAAAATCAGTTTGCTCATCAGTAAGGAAATATTCCTCAAAAGGGCAGTTAATGTCTTGGCAGAAACCAGAAGGGTAACTAAGTAAACATCAGAAGTAATTAACTGAATTTATTTTTGGGACAAAGACTTCATGATCATCACAAGGCTGTTCCACTGTGCAAGCCATACAAAGGATCCCTTGGGAGTATGCTGCAACCTTCGTCTGGTCCATACACATTGCTTGCCTTTCCCAGTGTACCAGGAGAAATGACAAGGACTGAACTTTCATCCCAAAATAATGTGACTCAGACACGCAGCTGGATTCAGCAGCTGGAAATAACCAGTGGATCCCACAACACAGACAAAGGCAAGCACTGTTTCTTAATGCCACCAAACAAACCAAAACAAACTGCTATCTGTAGAAGATAAAATGGTATATGTGACTGGTTTACCACGCTTGCCTTCTAAGACAACTAGAAATTCACTAGCTTAGTTGCCTATTCTTCAGCATAATTTTATATCAGGGGACCAAGTGTCTATGGAGAGATGCAGCCAAAAAGAGACACTTCCTTTGAAATTAGTGACATGAGGGTCAATCCTCTAAGTGCATAAAGAAGCATATAGGTATAATTATTTTTGTTGTTCATATTGCATTAGGAAGGACACAGTGACCTACCTCAATCGCAAAGTAAGTCAATGAACTTTTTAGCTTACAGTTTTAATGTATGTTTATAGCAACCACAGTTGAAGTACAACGAAAAGCAAATGTCTTTAAACTAAGAACTTAAGCCTAGCTATTCAAAATGCAATGCTATTCAAATGTCCTTCGTGAATAGAGGTGTGTGGAGTGGAGAGGGGGGAAGTAAGGAAAACTACCATAAAAAAAACTAAAAGACAGTGTTTCACTCCAACCCTGTAAAAAAAGCTATGGATCTGCAGCAAATGAACAAATCCTACTGCACATTCCTTTCTCCTTTTTACCTCTCCCTCCCTAGACTTCTTGTTTTCCACAGTTTGAGCTGGAAATTCAAACTCAAGAGCCTACAATTTCATTTCATAGAAATTAAATTAACTTCTACATAGTAATGCCAAGGGACCTGTATGCTTGCTGCAACTTGTCTACTTCCTAGAAAATATACATTAAAAAAAAATCAGTCCCACCTTCCTGTCCAACAGCAAAATGCTAAAATTTTCCACGGGTACCACTAGCAGCACTTAGTTTCAGACTTTTGAACTCTGTCTTACGCAGTTTACAAGCTACTTTAAATGTTTCCTTATAGATAGCCATCAATTTACAACATCACAGTATGAAAGGCAAATGATCTTGGGTCAAATTCCAGTTCTGTGCTAACCTGCTTTATGAAACCACAAGTCCACGGCTCTTTCATTTTTGTTCATTATCCCTAGCACTGAACTATGTTAGCTCAGGAACCTATATAAAATGTTAGGACTGATTACCCTTTTTTTCCCTCAAAGGATTTCATATTGCTGTACCATCTTAATAGCAATATAGTACTTATCTTCAACACTGAAGGTGCTAATACATTTTCTCAGCATGAAATACTAACAAGCATAAGGAGACAGCAGAAGTATCAGACAGAGGTGGAAGGGAAACCTTATTAGATAGGTAAAACTCCTGTTAAATAGGAGAAACTATGTCAGTTGGAACACCTGCCTTGAAACACTAGAAGAAAGCACTGTGTACTAAGTTACCTTCAAAGAAATTGTCACTTGCAAAAGATGATGATTAATGATGTTCTGAGCACCATCACTGAAGAACCTTTTTTTTCTTCTTTTTTTTTTTTTTAAATGGATAAAGCTAGAATGGAATAGAAAGTATGAAAACTGAGTTAGAAGTATAATGCTGGAATGCAAGATTTTGTACACATTGGCTGGCATTGGTTCCCAAAAGCAGAAAAAAATGAATTAGTGCTCTGTTGAAGACTTGGAGTCTAGTTAGAATCAGAGTTTCAATATATGATTTCCTTTAGAATGATACAACTAAAGCTATACAGCCCTGGGATACATAGAAATGTCAAGAATCAAGGATTTTTTAAGTTTTATTTCTGATTTTGACAATGATACCTAAATTGCCATTTAAGAAATCATTAAATAAGTTAGCAATTATTGATATGATACTCTCAAAAGCAATTGCAAATGCTCAGAGTATTTGCATAATTATTTTACAATGTTTATCATGCTGTCAGATACCACTGAGTTTATTACTTTATAGTACTTCAGAAGGTCTGATCTCTAATTTAAATATGTAATTTATAAAAACTAATGCTCATATTATAACTTTATTGGAAAGAATCCTAAATTTTCCACTGGTACTTGAAGAGTAAAATTGCCCTCTTGGGAGACCACTCAGACTTCCAGTGCACCTTGATGGCCTATCTTCATTATGTGCTATAGTAAAACACTCTATATCGGTAAGAAAATAAACAGCAGTGCTGCTAAATCACACAGTTTTCAACAGCTAGAAGGACAGTAATTTAGATTATTTTCTGATTTTAATGATACTAGTTTTCCATAGCCAGGGTCAAAAAAACTGTGTGAGAGTCATCTGTCCTAATTCTTGATTAACCTACATTTAATTACAAATCTGACAACTTTCATACTCTTTGTTCTTGACATGTTTATGAACAACATCCATTCCACTAAATGCAGCTTTAAACAAAGGAACTGTAAAAATTTCAGCTCTGAATTGCTTTCCTGTACAGTCTGTCAGCATATTTTTATCTTAAACCAAGTCAGACAATTTTTTTAATTAGGTAATTTTAAAATTAACTTTCCCAGAATTTCTATTTGCAACAGACAAGCTATGAATTATTGTTGGTTAAGAGCATGGAATTAAACTATTTTAGAAGTTCAATTAGAGAACTACACAATCTGAGGAGACCTTTAGTTTCTTTCAATTTATGGAAAGGAAATGACAGACATTTTTAATCATATCCAAAACCCAGAAAACTGTGCAGAAAACACATAATTCTTTGCCCATCTCACTTTCTATTGTGTATTTCATGGTATAAGGAAGTAACAGATGATGATCTTTCTTTTAGAGTGCAGACTAATCATTCTGACATCAACAATTAGGAATCCAAAGTCACATATGAGAGGAGGCCTGAGGCTGCAATTTGTGCACTTGCGAAGATGGATTTCATAACAAAACCAAAATCAAATGTGCTATTGTTCTTTGGAAAACAGTAATCCAAATACTGTTTTTCTTTGGGAAACCTCTTTCCCATTTGAGTGTTTG
The DNA here is from genome assembly GCF_001604755.1 of Lepidothrix coronata. Taxonomy (NCBI): domain Eukaryota; kingdom Metazoa; phylum Chordata; class Aves; order Passeriformes; family Pipridae; genus Lepidothrix; species Lepidothrix coronata. The sequence continues at coordinate 2,581,691 of NW_016690236.1, read as the reverse complement.
ACACCCAGATATGAGGAGCTAGCTTCCCGTCATGAACTCAGCTGAATCAACAGGCTCAAATGGAAAGTGGCACTAAGTCTGCTAAGCACACATTGTTGACTTCCATAGTAAGTTCTGCCACCGCTGTCTTCCTTGGGGAACTATTGAGAGAATTTTCTCTCCTGGAGAGAGGTGGATTCTGGAAAGAGAATGGGAAATATATCACGCAATACTTTTCATCAGAAGTGCCACCTGCTGAGTACGCAGACAGATAGGTTCTTCTCACCCTGGATTTGAGCTTCAGACTTTATCTATCTGCAGAATATAGTAATTCTTTACTTTACCACCCTAAACATCATAAATAGCCACTTCACCCAAAATCAGCCACACTCAATGAGGTATTTGCAAGGATTACAGGTAAGGATTACAAGGATATAGCAGGTGTAAGGGGCAATATCCAAATGGAAGTCTGTCTTTATTCTGAAGACTACCTCTCACAATACCTTTGTGTAAAGGAGAACATGTTCCCAGCCACTTGAATAAATACTAAGTTAATGGATTCTAGAGACAAAAAGAGAACAATACAGTAATTTTCATAAGAGAGTCAAGCAACCCACTTTTTTTCTTGTTTTATAATTGTAGTTTGTACAAGGACTAATCTAGCTCTATTATCTCTTAGAAGGCTGGAGGAATAGGAAAATCCTTAAGGAGCCCCAAGCTGCTTCCTTCTTCAATTGATTTATGTTCTCTGATCATCCTAAGTGGAATTCTCTTTTTCTGCTCAACAGGCTGAGCCACTGCTCCAGGGCATGACAGGACCTGCACCTGCTCTCCATAGACAACATTAACCCCTTTCTTTCTAAAATATCTTTTGTACAACCCCTTTCTTTCTAAATATCTTCTGTACAGCCTATCATAAGTATATATTAAAAAATACCACCCACCCTAAAGTCCAAATCTAATTTCAATTGAGGTGCCAGTTAGTTTATGATCAGAATAAGTATACCTTATGGCAACACTACTGGACATTAACAGTCTTGGGTTTAATAAATCAAATTTATATGTGACAATCAACATTAAACAGCACTAGATTACCTTTACAAGGGGATTTGCTACTTTCCATAACATGTAAGAGAAATCAGATTTACTTTGGTATGTTTCAAGACTGAACAACACTGAAGAGAATTTTGAAAAACAGAAAGTTTCTGTTAAAGCATCTGTTATAGCATCCTTTCGATAATAATCCAAATATTTTTAAAAAATATGTTAGCTGAAACAAAACTTGCCAGGAGAGAAACAAAAAAAAGCTTTTCTATGCCGTAACACTGTTTCACTAAAGTTACTGTCTTCCACCAGGAGCCCTTGCTGCTGTTTTTCTCTTACTGTTTGTTTAAATCTCAGGTAAAGTGACTCACTCTCTGGGAGAAACTCTCTCTCATGATTCATCCAGGAGGCTGATAACCCCAGGCTTGTCTGAAGTTCAGTGAGAGGAATCCCAGCAGAATTTCTAACTGCATTAGGGATCAAAACCAGATTTTAAGGAATCAGGATTATATAGGTTTCAGAAATTTTCTTTTTCCTCAAAATACTTTCTTAAAAAAAAAAAAATTGTAAAAATCACATATTGCAACTAATATTAAGCTAACAACATTTCACATCTCTTAGAATGCTTTTTTTACCTTATCTGTATTTGCCTGTTTGGGCTAACTTTCATTTGAGAGGACTAGTAAAGCTCCCATAACTTTAGCCATAAAATAATACAGATCTTTAATATCCTGGGACCAGAAATATATTCTTAATCTTAAAAACTGTAAATTTCTTGTGACTTGAGCCAAATGCAGTTTTAAGTGTTAATGTTATTTTCAGATACAGTCTGTACAGTTTTTTATTATGTATAACAGTGCGTCTCAACAAAAATGACGGGATATAGATCAGTTCATCTGCCACTTACATTTTTAGATAAGGTGTGTGTTTGATCTATAATTTACTTATTTAATTTCTTTCGTGGCTCTTATTTCACTTTGCAATATTTTAGTTTTATTATTGATATCTTCTTAAGAAAAATAAGTAAACTGCTATTACTTTTATTTATTGCAGTCCCACTTCTGAAGTTATGGAGTTGCAATACTGTGGAGTGTCTTTTGTGTTTATAATCTTCAAAGTATAAATAGGATCACTGGTAAAGCAACACAGGTTCTAAGCACCACAATAAAAGCAAGTTTCAGTTTGTAGGAGCACAATAGAAAGATACTTTGTATACCATAAATAATTCAGTAAGATATTTTAATAGTTTCAAATAATCTTTGAATATCTTTGATAATTCCTTCCCCTTATACCAGACATCTGTGATTAGAGGAACCTACCTTGGCCTAGAATACATGAGAAAAGGAAATGGAGGCAATGGAGGAGTAATCATTAATATCTCATCCTTGGCAGGTGAGAATATTTTCTGCAAAACGCTTCCTACTACTTTTTTTTCTAAAGTAAATGAATCATACTTATCAGTCGTATTTTTTCTTCTTTCTTATGGCTCTTCCCTGTTTATTTTTCCATGTTTACATTTATTTTGACTTGGTTTTCATCATAGCAACAGAAGCATATCAAATCACTACAACTTTCATTTGCTTTTTTAAGCATAGTTCAATAGAAAAATCAGTAATTTTCCTAACCTATCGGTCTCATATTTAAAATATTGTGCATGATATAAATTCCTACATTCAATTCCATAGGAGCACAGTTGTAGGAATATCTAAGACTAGACTGTATCTACTTTACTAACGAAGATTGTCATACACCCATTCTGTTCCAAGTCCTCTCAAATGTGATCTACTTGAGCTTGAGAAGCCATAAAATTAACATATTTCACCGAGCTTAAGCAAGTGTTTTCTTTGCTCATTCTTTGTCTATGCTATAATTGTGTTTCAATTTATCGGCATAAAAATAGCATTATATGGGTCAGGGTTATTGCTGCTCAGTTGTGAGGCAGAATTCTGCACCATTTCCTGTGGTACACTCAATGTTGCAATGACTGGGTTCACAGCAAAAAAGCACAGCTGAAGGGGAAACTATATATGGACAATGATGTCATCTGACAACCTTCCTCAAAAAATGTGTGGGGAAGTACTTGCATTCTCTCTTTTTCATTTGAAGAGTTTGTTCTCTCTTTCTACTGTTATACTGTCTGGGAAAAATAATATATATGCTAGTTTACACTTGGATTGTCAGAGCTTTCTTTGGTATCTGTGCAGATTACCAAATTAGAGCAATTTTATTCCAAAATATTCCTATCTGTCTTAACAATGAAAATCCATTTAAGAGCACTGGCCATAGTTACTGACTGTGGACAGGTGTGGATGTCCTGAGTATTAAATTCTCCTGTAAACCTTAGCTTTTGTGATAAAAAGTCTAGTTCACCCTATTAAGATAATGCATATGGATCTGGAGGATCTGACTTAATACATGCACATATCTCATACGGGTGAGAGGTTCTTTATTAAAAGCCTCCGTGTACTTTTAAGTCAGCATTTGTAACACTGCCTAACACATTGCCCACTGACGCCTCTAAGTTTATCCCTATTGGCTCGAATGGACATTGTATGGGGATCAAATTAACCTGAAGGAACTGCTGTTGCAGTACAAGAGTTCATCAGCACAAGTAAAAGATTAAACATTTTCACAGAAACACTGGTGCCCAGGCAGTGCTTAAAAAAGGGCAGAGGTAGCAAGTAGTTTGGTTCCTTTTCTAAATAGTCTCACATAAACACAAAATGACTCTGTTTTTAAGACCTAAAAGCTTGGCTGTTCTGTTTGTTAAGAGCTTGTAAGAGCTGTTTTAATTATTTGATTAAAATTTGCATTTATTCACTTAATTTTTAACATTAACATTGTGCTATTATGATTGTGGGTATCTGACAAAACAAAGTGTTCTTTGTTTTGTTTTCTTTTACATGGCTTGTATTTAGGAATTGTTTCCAAGGGCATAAGAAAAAACACACTTTAAAAGCTAACATATACTAATTTTTATTGCTTACTTATTTACTACTACTTGTGCTTTATGACTCTAATTCTTCTTTCCAGTTTGAAGGTCTAGGTCCTATAGTTTATTCCATATATGAAAGGCAAACTGTCATTGGCTTGCTTACTATTCTTTTTGAGTGTTTTCTTAGAACTAGCTTCTGTTGATCATTAAATTTTTGAGTGGCTTTGATCCCCCCTGTGCAAGTTCTCTATAAGATGCAGACAGCAACTATTCCTGTGTCTTGATGAGCAACAAAAAGAATTGTATTTAGTGCTTACGTAACATTCAATAATATTTGCTTTACACATTAATTAGTTTCCATTTCTCCGCCATGGAAATTTTCCCAATGATTTGGACTAGGGACAGAATTAAGCCTTACAGTTTTACATTTTCAAACACCCATGGAACTACTTAAATGCTTCCTATGAAGTCGATGCTTAAAGTGTTCATTCACAGCTGGATTAAAGACAGTGTCCACCCTGTCTTTCCAGTACTGGGTCTTCCTTTCTTTAGTCTCTCCACAGGACAGGACTAGGTAAGAGAGGGAGACAAATATGCAAGCACACGCAGTAAGCACTCCGCTGTGTCTCAGATCTATAAATCTAATTGTTATTGGATTTGTGTATTCATATCAAGAAGTAATGCTGCTAAACTGAAATAATGAGAAATGTATTTTACTTCTAACTTGGCCCCATAAAAAATAACTCTAATGACTGCAGGGTTTTGTACTGAAAAAAATTTGATTTCAAATTTAAGGAGTAAAATGTTCTAAAATTTCTTCTGTAGGAAGCTACACATTACCTTTATTTTGTTTAATGGAATAGTTACAAGCAACAGAGAAACCATACAAAACTAAATTTAACTCAAGAGATTATTTACCTGATTAAATTTAACATTGTCTTCTACCTTGTGGTGGCTGGTACCTTACATTTTTTGCAAGTAAAGGGAGAAAGAAAGTCATGCATACACTTTTGTCTTGGTAGCTTTCATATTTTGAAGAAGGTATTTTATAAAACTGAATTTGTATCTGTCTGGATTCTAGCAGACAAAAAACCTTCAGAGTTTTCATAGAGGGCTTAGAAGTGGTAAAATTATTAGCACACCACCAAGATTGAGAGGTTGTTTGATATGCAATGAATCTGGTCACCTTTCTGTTGTACAGTCATATAAGTGCTTTGATTGCACTCTACTTTGAGCACTCAGATTCCACAAGCAGCTCGTTTGTCCTCCTTTTATATGGAAAGCTTCAGCCCAAAGAAATACTTAAAGTACCCATCATAGCAAACAGGCTTTAATAGGACCTGATTCTATATATATTACAAGAACAAAACTAAGAATATTGTTAACATCACTGAGTAAGGACTGTATCACAGTGGTACAGGGGAGCAGAAGTGCCAGTGGCTGTACAACCGGGGCCTTAATTTCACAATCATGAAAGAGCTTCTGGTCCCTCTGCTTTATTAAAAGAAGGATACTGAGCAGAATCCAACAGAATGAGGTTAAAAAATTTAGAAGCTATTCCCTTGAGACTTCAGTTCACTATTAAAGGAATCATAGAAATGGCACAGCTTAGAATTTCTGCTAGGATTTCTGAGTGTCTTTTGTTTTGGCACTCAGGAGGACTGCTAGGATGTCATGAGGGTATACAGGGAAAAACTCAGAAAGGCCAAAGTCCAACTAAAAACTAAAAAGGTTAATAAATCTTATTCAAAGAGACTTGTTCAAACCTCTGAAGGTAATATGTGTTCAGCGGGAAAGTATAACTGGGGAAAAATGCTTAATTCTGTTTTCATCAAAGTTCTTCAGCGGACTGAAGGGAAATTTCAGTCTCAACAAAGCTTACTGATAACAATGCAAGCTTATTGATACGACTTACCACCTCCAGTACTAATTTCTCAAGATGTGGATATTGAAACTATTGACCATGATAAATAAGGCGTTGGAGTGAGAAGCCTGACACCATGTCTCCAATGGTAGAATGATCTTGCCACTCTAATAACAAAGGGACTAGAGTATAAGCAAGGGCAAGAGCTGTCTCTGTCAACCTGCCAGCAACTGAGAAAAATAAAAAAAGAGCAGTTAACACTGGTTTTGGTAAACCAAAGAGCATCTTGAGTCAACATGAAATCATTTGCAATTCACTGTGCAGCAACATCCAGAGAAAGAAAAACGTAGGCATAGCTGCCCCCCCTTGTTAAGAGAGATTAAAACACACATATATCACTTTCCAGAAGTTCACTAACCCATCCATTTGAACACCCTCCCCTTCCTCCCCCCATTATTTTGTGCATAATGTTCTCCAGTCTGTTTCACAGCCGTTCTGCATTGCATAAGATAATTAAATATTCATGGAAGGAGCAAATAGAAACCAGATTTTCTAACAAAAGGATGTCCTAAGTAATATGTTATGAACTCATCTTTGCTCACTGCTTGAATTGAGCAGGCTCAATGTCACACAGTGGTTCATCACAAAATACTTGCTAAGAAAGTCCTTAGGACACATCACTAACAAGTTCAGCTCTTTCCAGTGCAGGGAAGTGGCTCAGAACTGGAAGGCCCACACCATGGTTCTCAGTACCAAACTCAGGAAGAAAAGTAAGACAGGGCTGTCACTGTTTTGTGTGAGAGGTGCTAGGACTAGTCTTAGATGCTTGGGCTGAAAATGAGTCAATTGATTATTTCTTGGTTCTCCACTTCAGCAAAAATAATAATTTCAATTAGAAAAGAACTGGCTTTTTAAAAAAAATTATTTGTTCCTCCCTTTCTGCTTAGTTATTATTGCTGTCTTTGCCATTTAAGTAAGTCTTTGAACCTTATTAAACTTCATTATTGTGAGCTGTGCCCTTCCTTTGTTTATTTCTTGACTTTGTTTCTCTTCCCTCTCAAGTAAAAAGTAATTTGTCTCACTGGGCTTAAAAAAATAAAAATAAAATTACCTCTAAATTCCTCCTCTGTATCTCTCACTAAATTGTGTCAGTTTTATTTCTGTTTGCTGCAGCCTAATTGGAATTTTTTTTTATCTAAAGCATGTAAAAGTACTTAAGAGTCTTTTTAAAAATAGTGTCATAATATTTCTAATGTGCTACTATTCCAACGTTTCCAAAAATTTGAAGAATGGTGATGATCATCAAAAATCAACAAAAAGAGGAATATTAAGCCTGTGTTGTGATCACAACCCACAGGAGACAACACAAAAGCCATTTTCATAAAGTGAGTTCTCAAGCAGAAATTTAACACATTAGTCCAAGCTAAGTAAATAAATACAAGTTAAAGAGAACAACCAGCCACTAGGTTTAGTTCTTCACTTTCCACTATTGAACAGTGCTAATAACAGTCTTGATTTCGCTGCATCACCAAGGTAGCATATAAACCAAGATAAAACCTTGAAACTTTCAGGTTCGTAATTAGAACTTCGTGCTGTCTTAGAAAGTTTTTTCCTTTAGACAAAACAGATTTCAGAGCAAAGAGCCCATGCAAATCTCTGGCAAACATATTTTTTCTGGAAAATCCATATTTAAAGCTGGGTAGTGAATTCGTCATCTCCACTGAGATAAGTCCCACCCCTTCTTGAATGCATCACTTAAAGATATGAAATATGAAAAATGAAAGTAACCATATTATATGTGAGTTATTAATTGAGATGATTTCTAATAGAACCAAACATTAAGGCATCAAAATCACTATCCAGTTTTACAATGGCACATTAAGGAACACAGACTAATTTTATCCTCTAATTTTAGGACAGGCTGAAGTTTGCTATTCATAAGGACATAGCTTTCAGGTGAAACTACAGCATCCATATGGTCCAGTTCAGCTTTCATTGTACAGTGGAAATTGCTGGCATAATGGGCAGGAATGAATATGCACTTATGATCTGTCATTTCTTCTTGATTAGCTTGTTTGGCCATCAAACTCAGTCTTACTAGAACTAAGTTCTTAATTTTCCTTCGAAACCTCTGTTCTCCTTTTTCTACTATAAATAAAAATTTCTGCTCTCCCCCTCTCACCATCAAGATTCACGATGTTAGCAGTCACTTTTATTTTGCTTCTCCTTTTCCCACACTTCCTCTCTGAAGTCACTGTAAATTAATGCAGGTGTCCAGTTCACATCAGCTAGGGTGTTAGAAATCAAAGCTTATCTAAAATACTTCACATCCTTTATATCCTTAAATAGTTTACTAATTCATAGAACATGACTTAAAAATCTCATTCTTGAGTGTTTTCTTCCAGATCCTGTCCTCTCTTCTAAGTCATACTTTATAGATAAAACTTTTCCTCTTAAAAGTTACACTTTCCTTTATTACTTTTCTTTTGACTCTTTGTGGTTTTATCCATCTAATATCTTTTCCCAGCCTGTCTCAGATTATAAAATATAATCTGCACATTTTTACTACTCTATTTTGTGGTATCTCTATAAATATATCATTTTTTTTTACATTATATACCTATATTTGTGTTTAAGGTAATCATAAATAGGAGTTCTCAACATCTTTATTCAGCTATCTTTTTATTTTAAAGGACTCATGCCTGCTGCATTTCAACCTGTGTACTGTGCTACAAAGCATGGTGTAATTGGATTCACACGATCAATAGCAGTAAGTATGTGTTTTGGAAAAGAGTATCAGCAGCTCCTTCAGAACATTCTGAAGTTTTTCACGTTCCTTCTCTATAGCCACACAACTGGAAATAATTTTCTGAAAGGAAACAAAGTGTCTGAAGTAGTGGAGGTTCCCTCCTTTCACAAAGGCAATCCAAAGATGAAATAAGTATGGCATCTGTGTGCTTATGACCGATTTGAGGTTTTGGGAGCATGGAAGAAAGATGTTGCAAAGTAATTTAAGGAGAGTGGGAGGAGCCCAAAAGCCAAATTCTAATCCAAGCTTTAAAAATTTTTTCAGAACCCCATCCCAGTCACTTAACACTTTGTTTTCCTTATTTGCCAGTCAGGTTGGTTACTTTTTTAATGATAAATAGGCACTAAAGTTTACAAAAGTGACTTGGACTCATCATTATTTATTCTTACTGAGTCTTAATACTCCAAAAAGGAAAAATTACACATTCAGGATGGGACATGTAAGATGACCATATAGTAAGTCTCAGGCTCTGACTCCAAAACTTCCTAGTTAAATTAAACAAGCAGTGTAATAAAGTAACTTGGAGGGAGCAGTTATGGTTACTTTCAATAGATTAATCTACTCATATAAGATTTCCAACCTGATTTCCAGAATTAGTCACCTAAAATAATACTTTGGATATTTTATCCATATTTTATGCCCCCATGCCCACACAAATTTAACTTCTTTTTCAGATTAACCTTAGAGAATAGTATGGATAAGTGTTTCATATACTGCATTAAACACATCAAGAACCTGACACCTAGGCTTGCATTTTGTTTTTCTCATTATAAATATAGATTACACCATCTAAGTGCAAAAGTAAATTAGAGGAAACACTGTCTTTAAGTAACATAAGAATGTCAAGAATAAAAAGAATAATGAACATAGCGAACTACAGTATTTACCAGGGAAGGCAGTACAGCCTAATGTTGGGCTGGTCTGATACCTAACATCTAGGACTTGATTTTCTTTTCTCCCTCAGACCAAAAGGGCAGACTACCATACCATGAAAATGACATGAGACTTGCATAATACCTGAAAGGATTCCTGTTTAATATTAAAATAAATACAATGCAGCGTTAACATTTATGGTTATTCTTGAATATGTCATGTATAGTTAATAAGTTCTGTGCTAAGAAAGTTCATCCAGCATGCAACGCATGCCTGAATGCTGATCAGACTTCTCTGCTACATACACACTTTGGTAGAACCACAAATGAGGGCACAGAACAACTTGTGCGTCTTGCTTTCATCATGTTCCTGAACTACTTCCTGAAAAAACTAGTGCCTCTTTCCTGGAGTTCACAGGGACTTTCCTGTGGAGATGCTCAGTGATAGCTTCATACATTGGCAAGGACAACAGAGCAACTGGAAAGGTTTAACATTACAGTTCAAGGCATAAAGCCTAGATCCTATTTCTGTTGATGTAGGGAGGCAAATACAATCTTAAAGATACTGTTTCTTTATTACAGTTTTATTTTAATAAAAAAGTTCATATATTTGGGAGATTTTTTTTCTTGGTTTTGCTTAGAAGAGTTATCTCATCACCCTAGAATACTTTTAATGACATGCTAAGAGCACTAATAACAAAAAATATTAGAAAAAAACAGCTTCATGCAAATAAGAGTGTTGATTTCTTGTAGAATTGTTCTCCCAACAAAACAAACAGGTTTTTTCCTAGTAATCTAGTATGATTACTACAGGAAATGTGCTTCAAACTTAGTTTGAAACAAAACAATCAGTAGTAACAAAATCTGCTTACTAAGCAAGGCTGAAAAGTACTTAGTGTTAAATCTCATTATCTAAAAACTTACACAATACTGTCTCAAAATGTTGATGACAAACGTCTAACCCTTTCTCTTTTCTAGTTAGCTGCTAATATGGACAACTATGGTGTAAGACTCAACACAATTTGTCCAGGATTTGTCAACACACCAATTCTTCAGTCCATAGATAAAGAAGAGAATATGGGACAATATTATTCATATAAGGATGAGATCAAAAATATGATGCAGTTCTATGGCGTGATGGAGTAAGTCAAGTCAGATACAGGCTTTTTCCTTTTGTTCATGAGGAACAAAGACACGCAATAGCACTTTTAGAAAAATTAAAATAAAAGGGAAATGCTGCCTCAGACAAAAGACTATCAAATGTGTTATGCTATAAACAAGGAAAAAAAGGAAGACATCTAAGGCTATTTTAACAGCACCACCCTCACAGTAATGTATCCCCATATGCATTCCCAATTCCCAGCAAAATGCAAATCAAATTCCTAAGTTAAATACATTGTGTTTAGTTTTTAATAGACCTAGGTGTTCCCTCATAAATTTCTTTAATCAAACTTCTTGTGAGATACAAGGTATATAATTTGCATTGGATTTTCACAAAATTTCCCAGTGAAACAAGACAGAAGACCAAGAACTGAAAAAACTGGACTAAGTTCATAAAAGCACAGTAGCAGCCATTGTGCATCAGATCAAAGAGTTATCTGACCCATTACAGTATTGCCAACAAAGGCCAAAAGCAGACATCTCGGACAGCCTGTGAGAACAAGACAAGCATAAAGTGGGGGGTTTTTTCACTTTCTTAGTTTCTAACAATTGGCTGCTTAGATGCTTCTGCACAAAGGAAATGCTATGACTGTGTTGTTTCACCCATACTTTTCCATATGTAAAATACATCGCACCTATTGACCACAGCAAACTGCATGTGAAACTATCCTTATGCTAATTTGTATGTCAGTCCTGGTACAGAAACAGCAGAGCTGCAGATGATTGTGTAAGGATTACTTCTGTCCATTTTCCTGGCAGAGAAAACTTTGATAGGAAGTCCAGTAGCATTTAGATGTCCACAGGCGTTTATCAGAAACTAGAGCAAACAAATGATGATTTGTAAAGCAGCCACTCCACATGTATGTCCTGGTTGAGGAGACTAAATATCTTTCCTGAAACACTCATACACCTCTGCTTTTCTTCAAAGTAAATTTGCTCAAACAAAAATTTGTTTAATTTTCAGGTTATATAGATTTACATTGAGTTTCTTTACTTGTCCTTTTCACGTTTTATTATATCATGAATCTGAAATAACTTTTTTTTTTCAGCCCATCAACAATTGCTGAGGGACTAATAACAATAATTGAAGATGATACTCTAAATGGAGAAGTAATGAAGATTACAGCATCCCAAGGGATTCATTTTCAGCAATACGGCCAAACACCTTTTCCATCATCAAAGAGATAAATAATTGTTTTGTGCTAATTACTCCTGGCTTTTCTTAAATATAAAAAGTTTTGAAAAGAGTAATTTTGGGGAAAAGGGTTAATGTTTTATCTAGAGCAGTAACAGTGTTCAAACGTTTGCTATAACAAAGAAATGGGCAAGAAAATCTGGTGTGGGAAGATGTTACCACTCTATTCTGATTATAAAAACACTAAGAAGATTATTTATTTAGTATAATAAACACACTGCTCTGAAGACGTTTTTTGTTCTTTAGTAATAGAGGCCACTTTTTTCATTCTGGTAGTTCTGATCTACAGACTCCAAGTGTATTTTGGTGGACGTGACTTACTTTCTTAAAATTCTTTTCACTGTTGTGCCTACTTACATCTTCAGTTCTTCAGACCAGGAATTCAATTCAGGAATCTAGCCCATAAGCTCTGTAAGGAGTTAAGAATTTACTTTTTCTTATGAAAATTAAGCAGAACAAGAGGCAAAATTCAAACTCCTTATATATATAAGTATGTTCAAAATTCAAATTCCTGGTGTATATATGCACATATATATTAGTATGTTCCATATCATATAAGAAAGTACAGATTTTTATCTTCTTAGATTTTAGGTATTTATAAAATAATCTAGAAATATTTTTGTTTTCTTTTATATATATATATATATATATTTGTGTGTGTGTGTGAATTTTCTCTCTCTGTATATAAAAGGATGAATACTTTGGCATTGTTTGAAATGTCTGCTCACTCATTAGATCATATTTTCCAAACCTTTAAATCTAATTTCTTTCCTGATTGATTAAAATATTAATTCAATCCTGAATAATCTGGGTCTTTTTCATGTTTTATACATGTCTGTTTTGGTTTCACAATACATATTCTGAGATGCAGCATGTCATATAGTGGCAATGAAAATAAAAATTGAGCTTCTTACCTCCTGAGCACTACTGGACCTCCTGAATCCAGGTCAATCCCCAGCTACATTTATCCAACAAACCTAGGTACTCCATGGGTTACATGCCTGACAAAAATAATTTTTTACATGGTCATTTAATTAGGTGATGACCCAAAAAGATTTAATAGCTCCTGAGAAAGCTAGAAAAAGTTAAAATTTACCCTTCTTAGGAGTACAGACTTTAATTTCACAGATCTTTTTTTCAGCATTGTATCTGAAATAGTGGAAATGCTAGCATTTACCTTCTGTGAAGTTGGGGGGGAGAAGAAAAGAAACAGACACTCATACTTTGAATTACTCATTCTCCCATTTTTTTGGCTATGTTAGCACTATTTTTAAAGCCCATTTTGAATGCACACATGATGCTAGCCACACCTTTAACATCCCTGGCAGCATCTGCATATCCATCTGGACTGGAAAATACTATCTGATTTGATAGTATTAATTTCTACTTTTGTCTCAATAAAATGAGAGCATTTCTAATACGGGGCAGACTAGTGTAAAAGATGTGATGTAAACTTGAACTCAGCATGTGTTAGTTAGGTCCTAATGCTGATAATTATCTACCTCTGTATGTCTCCTTGTTAAGCAGTATTTCAAGATACTTTATAAACAAGTGAAGGCTTAATAATAGTGATACTATATTCAAAACATGTAATGAGCAAACACCAGGCTAGGAGAGTAACTCAGCAGCTTCTCTTAGTAACACACCTCAAATAATGATGGGAATAACGTTGATGATATATTGCTGTCTTGACTGCTTCTGTTCATCTCTGCTCCTTGCTGCCCCAAAAGAAATATCTGTTAAATAGGGTGGGTTGACTTTCCCAAGGGATCCATGAAAGCATACGTAATTTAAGAATGTTAATAATAAGAGGCTAGAAGTCCAGTGTATGCTCCCTGGGAGAATCAAAACCAGAAAGATATGTAAAGTTAATTAGAGCTAATCACTTTAGACATTGCACAATTAACTTGTGATAATGCACTTGTAAAAAATTCTAATTCTATGAATCATCAGTATTCTAAGAGTGGATTACATTTATGTGGTATATCAATAGTCACACAAGAAAATATCAGATTCATAAAATATACAATTTGACTCCAGGACACCTGGAAAATCTAAGCCAGTATCTTGGAAACAATTTTTTGTATGTATGGGTCCTTTCTTCTGGTTTAATTTTGTAGCTCAAAAGACAGATGTTTTCAAATCAAAGCCATACAGAAAACTTCATGAAAGGCACATACTGCACTGATTTCCATCTGATAATCTGATAAGGAAGTCTCAGAATGCAATACATGCTCATTTGATCAAATAAACATTTAAACTAAAATAAATCTCAAATTTTTAGCACATCTGGAACTCACTGAAAGAAACACATACAATGAAGCAAAACCCTTGGTGCAAATTATAACAGAGAAAACTAGCCATCGAATTTCTACCTTTTAATTAAAAAGTGTCCCAACCAAATATTACAGCTTTCCAGTTTCAGTTAGTCTGCATTTAAACACTGAGGGTTTTATCTGCACAGGAAGAACAAGTCCTACATATGTTTTGGAAGGGTTTCCTGTAAGACTTCCCCCCAACCTTTGGAAGTCTTCCAGTAAGAAAGAAAAAGAGCATATGTTTGATTTACAGAGAGAAACACCCAGAGAAGCAGTACATAGAAAGATGAGTAAAAGTGAGTTTCATTTTTGCACAAAAATAGTTTTTAAACTTCATCTTAAGTTAAAAGTCTTGACATAATTCCAAGACTAAATTTATTTTGCCTGGGAGACCATAATTTTTAGAATAACTGTTCCAGTTTTGTAGGGAAAACACAGCCAAAAGGAAAAATAAATATTTTAAATGAGATACAATAATTGCCAAGAACATAAAATAACAAGTAATATTCAAGACTAAAATAATGATCATTATTTGGAATGAATACTCAATCCCATGTGACATGAGTTTACTTTTCAGTGGGTCCTTACAGTGGGTTTCAACTAAGATTTTTTTAAGGGTAAAGGATAAATATGACTAGTGAACTCCATCTTTTCAGTGCTTATGATCCTACACAAAAGTCCAAATCATAAGGCATTTCAAATGCTTTGTTACATGATAGTTTTACTTAATTTCTTTGTTTAATGCCTTGATTCAAGGCATTTAGAAGGTAAATAACTACAATTGTCAACATAATTATGTAGATGATAAATTACATTATGTAGACTTCAGAAGGACATGGAACTAATTTGATTATGAGTATCATAAAATCATATGGGTATTAATTTTATTATTGAGGGGGTGAGCCATGCAGTAACAAGTCCTTCTTGTAGTTTCTTTAAATTAAGGAAGTCCTGATATGAGAGACTAGACTTTCCTCTTGTTTGGGACATAAGCTTTGCAAACAGTAAATGAAAAGTAAACTTTAATAAACCCAAAATCTGATTTACTCTGAAATCTTGAATATGAGACTAATCTTTAAAGAAACAGCATTAGATGCTTAATGCTATGGCATTTGGGCAGGATGAGACTCCTCTGACAGATAATGATTTCCTTCCTCCAGTGTTGAACTCCTCTAAACTTTCTACACGCTGATGCTCCAGCTTGAACTTCCCTTTTAGCTAAGTCTATTTGCTTTGCATCAAGAGACGTTGACAGTTTTCAGCTCCAGAATGGAGCTGAATCCAGATGGTTCAATGAAAGTGAAGGATAGTACCATATGACTTGGAATTTTTTTTCCCCTCCAGTACAGAAAGGAATAACTTAATGTCAGGTTGAATTTTAAATTCTAGCCAAGAGAGACAGTAAATAAGAGTTTGTTCTTACTCTGAAGGGGACAGTAAACAGGAAGAGAACAGGTCAGGTAAAAATATATAAGAGGAAAAGAGGCTAAACCTGAAACATATTTAAAATAAGTAAATTAATCCCACTCTTTAAGTGGAAAACCATTACTGTGAACTATGGCCCAAATTTAAACCTCAATGGTTTTTGACTTGTATAGAGACAGTCTAACACGGTATTCTCAGGGACTCAGAAGATAAAATCAGGATCTTCACAATAAAAATTAACCTTAATGAAAAAAATCAATCTATTTCAAGCAATCATTCAGCAGTGAAGCATTTGCAACAGTTATGTATACAGTTCCTTTTATTTTTCACAAGCTCTGTGCTAATTCACTGCTGGCACTTGCTGGGCAAATCTTACAGAAATTATTACTACTGCAGAGGTGGAATTGATTTCTTGCTACAAGAGTTGTGCTTTTTCAACTTTCACTTTCATCAGACGGTTCCTAGCCCTCCTGCTTTCACACAGAAAAGAAGCTACACAGAACTTGATGATCATCTGGTGACAGGTCTGACATCTGGTCCCGGAATTCTGGATGGTTGAAGGCTCTAGATTTAGCATCATGAAGCAGAGATTTATTGTAGTGACACCCAAGAAGAATGCAAAAGATCTGTCTATTCCCTTATCTGTCACCCTGGCCACTCCTCTGCATCTTTCCCCTGGACTACCTTAAACACAAACATTTTAGCAGTGAACTATACTCCAGCTACACCAAAACACAGCTGTGCCTTTTCATCAGTCACTGAGGACATATTCACATAAGACATCACTGATTTCAGGCAAACCGTAAGGCCAGTTTATTAGTTCCCATGATGCTCCATGTCACAGAAGTGGCTCAAGGTATCTCAGTAGCATTTTTGTCTCCACAATGAGACCTTTCCTCAGCAGCCGCAATCTTGAGAAAGTCAAGAAAGAAGAATAGGAAATCAGGCTCTCAGTTACACAGCTTTGAACTCTTTACTATAGAACATGAGAAAAAGCACACTTCTGCTTGCTTTCAGAAAAAAAAAAAGAAAACACAAAGACAACTTTTAGTGCACTTTCTCACAGCTGCAAACAAAACCCAAAGAAGAAAAGAGGAAATACAGATATTTCTGGAACACAGGAATGTAAAACTTCTCAGAAAAAATAGTTTATTTTAGCTCATCTAGCCATTTCTATTTACATAAATGACTAACACTTCAGAATTTTGAACAGCATTTGACCTTGAAGACTTCTTTCTGCAATTAACACTACAAGCAGTTAACTTCAAATACATATGAACAGTGCAGTTCTCAAGAAAGACCCAGAGATGGGCAGAGAATACTGAATTCTCTGCTACTTATTCTGGAACAGTTCCTACAAAAATGAATAAGCTTCCTTATACAAAATCCTTCTGGCAATTTCACTTCAAAAAGGTACTCCGTTCTTTTACGGAGCTTTTATCTTTCTGTGCATTTGTAAATACATTGCCCTCAGCAATGCTTACAAATTAGCTGACACTTATCAAAACTACTGCTGTAGTCTTGATTTAAGTGAGTTACTATACTTGGCATGTATTAATGTAAGGCTGGGAAAATGCAGATAGCATTCTTTTGCCTATCTATCTATATATATACACATATACACATATCTTCACATATATGTACCTATATATCCACACACTCACAGACCACACATACAAAAAAAATTATTATTTGTTCTAGAGCAACATTCACTACTTATGCATGTGCCTGAAGATAGTAACTTTTACAAAAGTTGTAAAGCATTATTTCTCAGTTTAACTCCCAAATCTGGTATCTGAAGTTCATGGAATATGCTTAAATCTGTATAAACTAGCAGGTTTTATCTAGTCTAAGTCTAATTTGCAATTTCATTTTTCTTCTCAGTTTCTGAAATATAACAAAAGTAGATTTACTCTTTAATTTAAACACTCATACATTAGCTGATGTATAATCTTTGACATATTACGTATCCCTAAAATTCCACCTGCTGAGGTAAATCTATTGTCTTATCTGTTATAATTTCTTAAATGTTATTTTATATATTATTATAGATAATCACAATCACTGAAATGTTTGCGACGCTACACACTGGACACTTCCCAGATATTTCAGGACAGAGTCTTTAGAATCATAGAATCACTTAGGTTTGAAAAGACATTTAAGATCATTTAGTCCATCTCTGTGGAAGAATAAATTTACTTTTTTTCATATCTGTTTTCCTCCTCTTGTTTAAACCGCTAGCATTATTAAGTTTTACTTGTAGAAGGGGAAAACAAAATTAAACAATAACCCCAAAACTCAAAGAAAACCCAGATTTTCTTTGAAAGCTACCCATCCAAATAATAATGACAAGAAAAAGCATAAAAGAACATACATTGCTATTACATTTATTGAACAGAACCATCCACTGAATATAACAGTGGGTTCTACTTAAAAAAGAACAACTGTGCTACAATGTGGCCAAAACAAAAAACATGATCACCTCTGTGACTGTGTTCCTTGGAAAACTATAAAATATATCATATCTGAGTAGCCTCATTATTACTTGTCATTTCCCACTTTGTTTAATATGTCAACCATTCAAAAAAAAAAAAAAAACCAAAACAAACCACAAAATCAAACCACCCCCACAAAAAAAATCTCAAACATAGAACAAAAGGTTTCCATAAAGTATAAAGCTTGTGCTCCTCGAATGAACTGAAGACAAGTAGCCATATCTTGCAGTACAGATATTTGCCTATGACACACACATGGTGCAAACTCTGTGGCTGAAACAGTAAGGTTCATTTTTATGAATGACAGAGTCTGTATAAATAATGGTATGAATAGTAAGGTTGCTATTGGCCATTAATTTTCCCTCAATTTTTCATTGTACCATACTTTTGGAAAAATAATTATTTATACAGCTTAAGGACGAAAAATGGTCCAGTAATCACTCTACACACTGAAATGAAATTCAAAATGAGAGTTTCTTAAAACATTTAACCATGAAAACACATTGGTAGCATAAATTAAAATACTACAGGGTACCAACAAAGATCTGTGGGGCAGATCTGTTTAACAGACATAGGGACTAAAACCATCTTAGACTTTGTTAATAGCGTTTTTAATTAGCAATAGCTTAAGCAATCATAGTCATTTAAATAAACTAAATGTGCTTCATTTCTGTAAATTTCAAGCCTTGGTGCTGCAATTACAACAAAGCATTTTTGTTCTCAAATTAAATGAAACTTTAGCACTGAAACATTCGTGATTTTGAGGAAACATCTGCATGCAAAGCAGTATTTGAAAATGCATGCTAAACTTCAGGGAAAAGCTCAGATGTCATCAGCTTCAGTGAAACTGAACCAGCCTACAAGTCAGCTGAATCTGTGTTCAAGTCTCTGTGCTATAGACAAAAAATAAAGACATAGCATATAGCAGTGAAGCATTAATCGCACTACCTGCATACAGGTCCTGAAGGCGTGAAGTTTTTTTTCTTTGTCTAATTTTCCTGTGAATACACCTTCTGTGAGCTGCATTAGCTGTATTAGTTTGTTAGCTCTTTGCCTCCAACTTCCCTTAATTTCTGGATATTCTGAGAAACATTCAGTTAAAAGTCATTTTTGGCCTAACACAGAAAACTAAAGTTCATATCCAAAAGTATTGGGTCACAGCTTCCGAGCTGCGTAATTCTGGAGAAAATGCAGAAGAAATTGTTAACTTACATGGACTTGGGTACTAATGGTAAATGCTGCTCCAGACCATGTGACAAACTGTGAAGATTTGATAACAGTATTTGAAAACATGCATTAACTGAGTTCGTTCAATTTCTAAATGAAATGCTAATGTTAAACCAAATTGACCAAAAATACTCTTTCACTCCTCTGCAGGCAGAGGTGATCAAGTCCTCAGTTCTAAAAGTCAAACAACATTCCAGAAGAAATGAAAAGAGAGATAAAGAGCTATCACTGTTTACATCTCTGTAAACAGGCAAATAACTGCTAATAAGCAGCATGACTGTCCTGTTTTGGAACTTGGCTACCTTTATAATATTACAACTTGGAGGAAAGATCTGACCTGCAAAATCATTGTTATTTGTTTCTATTTACTTTACTTTTTTCTTCTGTGTATTCTGGTAGGTTTTGTATATTTAAAGCATTTAGAATGTATGAACAGGCATCTAATCACGTGTAAAGCAACTTAGACTACTGGATCCTCAATATTTGCCTGATATTCAAAATTAGGTTTGTGGATGATCAGAAGCTTTGACAGTGGTATTTGACACAGGAGCTGCAGTCTGACTCCCAGAGCAGAAATGCAAATTACAGTAATACAGAAAGCAAATGCATTTTGATTTGCAAATCTTTGTTTCAGATTTAGCAGCTATTCATGTCTGATTAAAACCCAGAGACTGAAATACAACTATTATAATAGGACTTCTAAAACCTAATTTTTCAACTCATTAGTAATTCATGCGTTTTGATCAAATTTTCACTCTCTAGTAATTCATTAAAGCATATCTTTGAAAGACAGTTGCATAAAAAGTTCTACAATTAGACAGATTCAAACCAATTCAGTAGCTTTGTTTATAGGGCAGCTGCCAAAACTTGAGTCACTAAGTCAGCCTGTGACATGCCCGCTTGTATAACTTGTATTCTTTGGCAGCATTTGAGGGGTTTGCATATCTCTTGTTGGATACATAACTCTACTCACATATCAAAAAATGAAATGGAGTGATAAATTTGTATAAAATTAGTTTTCAAACTGTACTCATTAAATCCAGCGGAGATCGGTGTATTTTTTTACATCCTGCACCACCCTCTTACTTGGTGGCCAAAGAAAGGGCAAAAACTTGAAGCTGGTAAATGGCAAACTTCTTGCCTTACATCACAATTTTGATTAAAAGAAAGCTTTAAAATCAACCAGGATACTATATCTTCTCTGATAGCAGAGCTTGGTAGATATACAAAAAGAACAAATTTAATGAATTTGTCACAAGCACCACTGACTTCAGCCTGCTGCATATCGATAGCCACCTCTGTGTAGAGAGAGAAAGCACATTCTCTCTCGCTCTGTCTCTCCATCTACTTAATTGAATTAGGGAAAGGACAGGTGAAAGAGTAATAAATTTCAAGCACATTTGTTAGCTTTTTAAGCTAAAATTGGATTCAATACCGAAATAATTGGTCTCTGCCATTCAGAAATCTGTTCCACTATTTTTCTGCAAATTTTATGCCTCTGAGAGTTGTTTCCTAACTAAATGGCTCAAGCAATAAACATTTTGGGAGATGATTTCCTTTCCTTCCTTTAATGTCTAGAAAATGATTAGGCTTTTTAAACCATCAGCTTTTAGCTCGATAACCGCATTTCAGTTCTGGATTAAAAGAGTCTCTGGTCATCAACAGTTACTTTTTTCCTCCTAAACAGGTTTATTTAGTGGAACGATCAACTCTTAACAATTTGATGACTCTGGCATCCTCTTTAGGTGGTATAATACAATCCAATTTCATAAGAGATTTCAAAGCTAGTCAGACCTTGCTTAGCAGTTCCTATTTATCTTTCTCTGGAAAAGAAAGGAAATGTTTTGTTTGCTTTTTTGTCTTGTTTTCCCTTGAAGGATTCCAGTAGGCCAGTTTGAAATCCAGAATATTAATTACTTTATATACCATTACATCAACATGATCTGAAGGAAACAGATTTTTCTGAGTTTCCTGTTCTAAATGATGTGAGTTCAGATAGAACATTTGATAGTTGAGGACTGGGGCCTCTCTACATGCAATCAGTTCTTCCTTATCTAGTAAAGCATTCTTTTTAATTTCATGTTCTGTTAGTGCCAGGCTGAAACAAAATTGCATTATTTTTCATATTTGACCTTTCCACACCTACAACTTTACCTCTTTACACTTTGAAGTAGGGTGTCTGATGGTCAAGGATGAGAAGGAGAAATAAAAGTAGACATTAAGGAAGTGAATCTGTGGAGCCTGAGGTCACCTTAGAGGATACAGAATCAGTGTTTCTCCACTATCTAGAATCCGACTCGTATTGTGTAAGTTTTGCTTGAATTCTGGTGAAACACATTCATCAGATGACTAAACAGAGAAGAACTTGAAGAGGAACTTGTCACCCACTGGCTGGAGATGAGTACACAGCCTGAGAGGTGAAGTGTCAAAATTCCTATGAGGGAAGAACATGAACCAGTTCCAGTCAAGAGAATGAAAGGTAAGTAGGCAGACAAGAATGCACACAAGCTGCAGGAAAGCCTTGTCAGAGGCATCTCTTCTGGGACAGAGAGCTGCCTCTCTGCATTAGGTCATCTGTGATGTTTTAGGTCATCTAAACACTCTCATCTATGATCCATTTCCCATTAAAAGTTGGACTAGATGATTTTTCAATTTCTCTTCCAACCTTGCCTGTTCTGGAGTTGTGCACATTACTTCTTTAACACCCTCTATATGGGCCATATTATGGTGCTCCTGGAACTAGTCATTTTCAGACCACCATAAAACCCCACTACCAGGCTGAACTCTAATTTGTTGACAAATAGTTTATATCAGATGGTGGCAAAATGGCATAAAGACCCATTGTAGAGTGTACAGCTAGGAATTTCCTTCCTAAAAAGAAATCGTTCTAGGCTTCGGGTCAGACGTAAAAGAAGGTCAAAATTACTTTATGGATGCGTAGTTTTTTGGTTTCTCTTGAAATCACTGGGTGTGGCTGTAAAGTTCTACTTCCCATGCCAGATACAGAGGTTTAAAAATTATACACAGAAGAATGGGCTTCAGGATTTTATCTTGTAACAAGTAATTGATAACAGCAGTGTTAATTGTAGTGTAATAGGAAGAAAAAAAAATACACAGAAACCTGAAACCAGTTGGGAGGCTGGCCACTGCCTGAAACAGCAAAGGTCTGCTTCCATGTGC
Organism: Lepidothrix coronata; assembly: GCF_001604755.1. Taxonomy (NCBI): domain Eukaryota; kingdom Metazoa; phylum Chordata; class Aves; order Passeriformes; family Pipridae; genus Lepidothrix; species Lepidothrix coronata. Next base: position 2,559,187 of record NW_016690236.1, on the reverse strand, counting down.
ACAATCTGATGAAGGAAGGAAAATATCTGTTTATAGTAGAAAAAAAACCCAGTGCTGCTGGCAACATGAGGGCACCTCACACAATATCTTCATTGTTTCTGAGTTACCCTTGATGGACAAAAATAAAACATCTAATTTAATCGAGAAAAAGAGGGTTTTTTTCTTAAACTGGCCTGAAATTGGCTGTGAAGAGGAGCTATCTAACACATCAAAGGGCTTCCTGGGCCATGGTATGCTGTTACTTTAAGGAAATCCCAGACATGACAGATTGGGATGGAAAAGAATTATACAATGCTTGTACATAATTCCAACATCAACTCTGCCAAGGAGGAGGTCTGGGGTGTTTACTGCACCTGCTTTCCTCCCACCCTTTCTTGGATTATGTGTCTGCAGGAATTGATTAGCTGATCTGGAGTATGCAGCAAGTGCATCCCTCCCTGCTCCTAATTATACAGCAAATCATGGCAAAAAAACCCCACATTTCCAAGCTTGGAAAGCAAGTTGGCAAAATGGATTGAAAGGCTAAGGAGGGAACTTAAAATCATAGGTCCCTGCTGCAGTGTTTACTGAGATATAGTAATATTTGGCTTTGCAAAAGCAGACAATTTTCAAGATGGAAGGCAAATTATAGAATCATAGAATCATTAAGGTTGGAAAGACCATCAAGATCATCAAGTCCAATGTCAACCCAGCACCACCACCAGGTTCACCATTAAACTATGTCCTCAGGTGACACATCCACATGTTATTTGAACACTTCCAGGGGTTGTGATTTCACCACTTTCCTAGGCAGCCTGTTCCAGTGCTTAACAATCATTTCAGTGAAGAAATTAAATGTGATTACTTTAGTAAGGCAGGATTCCTCACATAAAAACATCAAATTCTAAATTAGTAAAATATTCTCATACCTCTGATTTCCCTGTAATTCCCTATTTGTAAGAAAATATTTTTGTCTGCACTATCCTCATGTTGAAAATGCTTTTAATACTTTCTTAGCATTAAGGGGAAAAACAGAATTTTAATTTTATCCAAAAGACAAAAAATGTTTCATATGAAAACTTTAGTGTCAGTGATAAATGCAATCCTGAATTTGTTTGATCTGTTTCAGACTAGGAATATTAGATGCAGTTACTAATATTATTTCCTTTGCAGGAAAGCTGGGGACCTCAGAGCAAAATATTCTGTTTCAAAGCTAATGTGTGCTGTTTCACCACAGAAAGCATTTCCAGTATTACTGGCCTTAACTCATATTGTTTGTTCTCAAGAATCCTTCTTGGAACTGAAACTCACCTTGACCCTGCATAACTAAGTGCTGTGACTACCCTATTGTGCAGGGGTAGCAATTTTATTTTTTAACTAGTAACTGATACTCAAATATGATTTCTATTTTCTCATGAACACTAGTTGTCATATATTTATCATACTAAACTGCAAATGGATAAGCCTTCAATATACAATATATTTTAGAAGGAAAGAAATTGATTGGGTAAAGAGTTGAAAGATAATTTCTTCCTATTAATATTTAAAAACCTCTACGTAACAGCACACCACACCTTTCCTACTCTGTTGTAAACACTTGAAGTAGCCAGACAGGTTTTTGAAGGTCACATTGTATTATTATGGATGAAGTTCCATAAAAAGGCTGAATTACAATGTTTCTGCTATCATTTGTGGCAATATGTAGAAATAAACATGTGACCTGTACCACAGATGCTGTAATTTGTAAGTTTTTTCAAAAAGAAACATATTTTATAATGTGCTTGATGGTTTGGGTCTTTTTCCAACTTACATATAATCACTTCTACTACACAAGGCCCATGACAAAAAATGGAACAAAGTATACCACCTACTTTTTCTTGCATTAAAAAAAAAGTGATGAAAGTAAGCTTATTGAAAAACAACAGCTTTGGAGGACATGCTTAAATACAAAGATAGTACAGAAATTTAGGATGACAGGTTAAAAGGGAACAGAAAGTGCAATCAAGAACCTGCCTATACCCGTGCTGCCGCTGTTCCTTCTCTGCCAGACGTTCATCCCATTCAGTCCTGTTACAGGCTTTCCCAAAGAGTTGTTCCTGTAAACAAGTTAACTGCTGACAAGGTGCCACAGTAATCCAACAATCTTTGTACCTCACAATATGTGTGACAACTTTCAGAAGATTGAGCCAGTTCACATCACTAGAGAACACTAACATCAGCACTGGTGTGAGATCACGGAGGTGCAAGGCTGACTAGCAAACCCACATCCTGATCATGCAGGAAGATGTTTATAAGTACATGACCAGGTTTGCATGTTTGCTTTTCTTTCATAGAAAAGAAAAGCCTACTGGATTAATTAAACACTTCATTTCCAAACTATACAGTATACTTGTCAATTTAGAGCTGCTGAAATTTTGAAGGAATTAATTTGAACATTTATAATTTTCTCTCTTTCAGCTCCAGTTTTTTTATCCTCCTTTTAGCTGTCTGCTGCTAGTTTGTTATTAAAAAATAAATAAATCTTTCATTTCTCTGCACTTATATGTTTTGAATCATAGGATTACATATATCACTAGTTTCCAAACAATTTGCTATTTCTGGTACTCTATGAAACCATTTTTAATAAATATGAATGTCTTCCCTCTCACTGGAAACCTTGCACCAGCCAATGCTACAGAAGAATATGAAAGGTGTATGAATCAAATACAAAGAGAAGCTGGAGAAACACATTGCAAGTAAAATGCCTTGTGAAATTCTTACTTTCTAAGACATTTCTATGTGAAGTTTATTCTCAGAAGAAATAGTAGAGTGTAAAATCAGTAGCCCTAATTTAAGCTAAAAAGTGTTTCAGAAAAATTATATTAATTATAAGTCCTGAATTTCTGTTATAAGGTTTGCAGACACAACCTTTATAGAGTGTGTATGGAAAACCAGGGAAAAATTACGAAGTACTACATTGTTGACAGGCAGTGGCTGCCTCTCTTTGTCTTTGCCCAACAAGTTCTTCTCAGACAAAGTCAGAACTAGAACAAGAAAAATGGTTAATATTTACAAGGAGCAGGTAATTCTGAACCTCTTCTCCTAGTTTTTTGCTAGAGCACACTTAAGTGCCTCTTTCATCCAGGAACTTGTTAGAACCTCTTACTCTGTCTTGGATCTATCAAACTACTGACATTGATAATAAACCTCTTTCTCAACATGCCCTTACTGAAGAAGAGGAACTTTCAAAAGCTAACAGTACCCAGCAGCTTCTGGCAAAGGGATTTAAAAATCAAACTAGAAAACAAAAAGTGAAAAATGGTGGTCATAATAAATAAAACTAAAATTCCAAATAACACCAAAAGTTACAAGAGAAACATTTCACATTGTTTTCTGGTTTCATCTCTTACTCAGATCTTATTTTGACATAGCCTCTAAACATTTATATGGCTAATACCACAGCAAAACCAAAAGTCTTTCTCTTCCCGAGAAAACACCAAGAAACTCTTTTTTGGAAACACAGTTTTTGCTGAACATGGGTTATGTAGGTGAGCCTCTACTAGGAAAAGCAGCCTAGAGTTAACTAAGTTTAATTTTTAAAATTAACTGCTTCAACTTAAATATTTTGCTTCCCTTGAGACAAAAATTATAAATTGCAAGCTTTTGTTCACATACTGCCCAATGTAATTTCTAACCGCAAATGAAATGAAATATGCATTATTTAATTTGCTCGCATGCTTTTTTCCAGAGTCCACTCTATGATTTCTGGAATGCTAATTACTTCATAATTTTTCTCTGCCCTATCCATAATCCTGCTGGGGATCCAGACAGAGAGAAATTTAGGCAAAATTAAATAGATTGTAGAAAGCCCAGTTTTGGAATTGCATTCTGCACTGCTTTGTTATGTTTTACTACAGTTCCCCTTCTCACATGAATGAAGCATATTCTTTATTTTCTATGCTTGATTGTGCAGAAATGAATGACTAAAATTTACAGTGGAGCACCTGAAACAGGAAAACATTAAAGATTTAGTCCTATCTTCAAGAAGTCTTTTACAATTTTCCTTAATGGAGATAGCATTTTGTATGGTAAAATTCATATGGGCACTTGATGGCTATGGACCATTGAAACAAACTTTTGGGTTTGTTTCTGACTCTTTAACCAATTTATGTGTCCTTTTTATACAAATCAGAGCTGCGCTTTGCACCTAGTGAGCATTTAGTGCAGAGAAACAAAATACTTTCTCTGGGAAACACTAAGAAATGAAACAACCTGCAAGATTACCACCAACATGACCCCCTTCTCAGCTACCACACAGAAGACTATTTCACTCTGTGTTGAAATTTCATATTCTAAGAACTTTGATTTGCAGATTGAATTTTGAAGGAAGAGTTCCTGTAACGTGCAAACTCTGTTTATCTCACCAAAACTTCATTTCTGTTTGTTCTGGAAGCTGCTTGTCTGAATTTAAAAGGAAAGCACTTGGTTTGCCCTCAGGGCTTAGTACAAACAAAGATTTGGGAAATAATTCATTTGAATGTAGAAGAAGTAGTAAGAGAAGAGTATTTACATGTAAATATCTGTTTTTTAAAAATTCAGAAAAAATCAGCGAACTGCAGGAAATGAGATGGCCAGATAAGCAACAAACTATATTTTTTTGCTTAACATGATACCAATTTGAATTTGCAAGTATTAACTGTGAAATATAACCGGAAAATGTAGTTGAGTCAAAAACCCAACAGCAAGATACGCAACTAAAATTTAGCATCAAAAGAGTATTTCTAAGCAACATATCTATAGAGAGAGTAAAGAGCATGTGTATAATATACAAACATGAATGTTAACAAAAGCAGTGAAAGTACTGTTCGTTTAGCTGTAAATAAAAGCTGGTTAAAACTACTAATCATGGAAAAAACCACTCATAGAGATAAACATAAAATGTGAATGCAGAGATAAAGGTATATGCTATTTGATCTGTACTAAACAAAAAGATAATGTTCTGGACATTTTTTTAAATTTATTTATTGTCTCAGTGGGGTTGATTTGTTTCATATACATGGTGTTGGTTTGGAATTTTTAATCAACAGTTTTCCAGTTAATTATTAAAATGCCTAAAGCTTCTGCTTTGGAAACTTTAGAACTTTTTGTAGCTGACATAATGGAAACAGAATTGAGGAGTTTCTAAGCACTTCTATGAACATACTGTTCAGAGCATAAGAATAGGGACATCCTACCACATTATTTGACTATTAAGAAAGGAAGTGCTGTTAAGAAGTTACGTAATATCATCACAGATGTGGGTGTATTAGTGGTAAATTCCTAAAAAATTTAACAGTTAGGAGTTATGAATCCATATACATGCACCTCCATCCTATTGCCCAGACATCTATATGACCTTTCAGTATCTCCCAAGCACCATACCTACATTCGTCAGACTTTTATTTTGTTCCTATATTAAAAAGGATCCAGGAGGAAAATTACTTTCTTCATTTATGGCCACAAGTCAGAATAGCCCTGAGCCACATTGGTAATGACATTCCTTATCTGTCGCAATCTTGGCTTCCTTTTGTTTGCTGGGCTTTTTGGGAACACTTTGTATAGTAATTACTCTAATCTTGTTCTCTTTCCTAATACATTTCCACATTAAAAAAAAAAATAAAAATGGAATGTAATGCAGGATAATTAATTTATACTGTTAGAAAGAAATTCAATAAACTGGGAAAATCTATCAATTTCAGTCACTGTAAACAGGGCAGACCTGAGCACCAAAACTGACTACAGTCGGGCAGAAGACACAAATGGGAATATTCAGCAGCTGTTTCACAGTGTTTGGATTTTTTTAAACAGAAAAAGAGGGATCAAAATTGTTATGAAATCCCTGAAAGTGAGACAGCAAAGTCTTTTGTGTTCCTTCCTCCTACAGGGTCAAGAAAGAAAAAAGTTAGTGAAAAGAGGTAGTAAAAAAAATTACATATCTGAAATGCATGCAGTTTCTCCTGCACTGTTCTGGCACACAGGCTTTTCATTTAGTCTTTTTGGATGTTTTCTCCATTAAAACTACAAGCAATGTAGAGTGAAAGTATTTCTCCCTGATTTACGTAAACAGTGAATGTATCAGAGAGTACACAGGAATTGTCAAACTTCCATATCCTGTCTCTGATAGCAGTCACTATCACTGTAAGAAGAAAGCAAGTAAGGGTAACAAGATATCCTTATCAACATGGAAAGCTGATCCCACCCTCTGAAACTGATTCATGTACAGAAGATAACTAGCCTCAAAACAACTGTAAAAAAAATATGAATAATCTTGCTACCTCTACAAAGTGGCAGTCTGTCCTTCAGTCATTTGGCTGCAATGTTACATAAAAATTCTTGACCTTCTAGTGTATTTCCAAGAGAACATCTCATTTCTCCATCACAGCACAAGATCCCATCTCATGCTCAGTTCTGTTGCCTAATGATAGATGACCGTTCTTTTTCCCAGCCAAAACACACACACTTCTAGCACAGGATTGTCAGTGGCAGCATACAAAAACAAACTGTACCAGGTTTCTACTCTACAACCACCCTCAAGATATATCAATGATGTTCAAATTATGCCATGCATTTGGTCATCATAAGAATTTAGAATTTATTCAGATATTATTACACAGATTTCTATGCAATTTCTAGCAATACCAAAGTAGATTCCCTTACTCTCTCTACTTTATCAGTGTCTAACTACAGGACTTCTGTGAACCTTGTGCTGCTTCCCAGCATCAGACAACATAATTTGGAAAAGTCATTGACACTTTCCTAAAATGCATCTAATTCTTCAGGCATGATGTGAAACTAAGGAAAAGAACAATTTAACTTTTTTTCCACAGATTTGGTACTCTGTTTACCTGTAAGAAGTCAAGTCTTCTTTAAAATAATCTCAAATGTGAATTGAAAAAATGAAATGAAAAACCAAAAAGGAGCTTTTTCAGTGTGAGTGTTGAAAATTTCCACTGGGAAAACTGCAAAGAAAATTCGGCATAAAACAAGTTTAAATATGCTTTATAATAATATTGTCCTTTGCAAACTCATTTAACTTTCTCTATCAAAAACTTCAAAAATGTTATTCACCAATATCTGATATTACACAAATAAAATTTCTTGTGAAAAAGTCAGTTTTCAAAAAAGGTAAACAAAAGTTACAATGAGTAATATTGTTACTTAACAAAGTTATAAGTGTTCCTGTATTGAGAGGGATATAAATGATGTAGTGACTAGTAAATCCTAGTAGAAGGATTTAGGTGAAACTTTGGAGAGAGTTTTAATTTAGCAGTTCACCTTAATACCATCCTGTGTTCCCCTTGTTGCTGGGTATTATCACATCAGATAATTAGAACAATAGTATAAAATTTCAAAGTTAATTTTTTCCTTATCTTTTGCATCCAGTCCTTCTATGCCATTCCAAAAAAATGGAAGCTGCTGCATTAGATCATCTAGCATATCTCAATACAGACTGTTCTTTACAGACAAGATTGCTTGTTCTAAAAAAATCCACAATGTTGGGATTTCCACAACTTCTATCCAGTGTCCCTTTCTTCACAGGTTTCACTCTCAGGAAGCTTTCATATATTCAAATCTTAATTTTATTTTAGAGATTTCATCTTGTTTTACTGGCTTCCAGCTCAGTGGATTATTCTAAATACTTCCTAATTGTTTGCATCTGAACTAATAGTATGAGGACAGAGAAGCAGGCCATGTCAAAGCTGAGGGTGAAAAAGAGAGACAGCAAAGATAGAGGCCACTGAGTGCTCTTAAAGTGAAGGTAAATTGCTCAGAGTTAGTACAAGATATTCTGGGAGCCAACACAGAGCTGCAAACTTCCAAAATAACTTATGCTGCCAACTATGCTATTTAATAAATAATTAGTAACTGACTAATCTACTTTAAATTTCCAAACTAGAGTAATGTGAGGACTTATTATACAAGAGAAAGAGGGGAAGTATAATGTTTACATTCTTTTCACATAGCAGTATCATTTTATGAAGAATTAGATAAATAAAAATAGACCACATAAAAAGAATTTGAGCAAAATTGTTCAGTCTTTCAGGATGTTGGATATCTGCATTATTTTCTCCGTAAGTATGTTAATTAACTCAGGATTCCCACAAAGGAAAGTCTTATTATGAATCACCTCAAGTCTGGCTGAATTTCACAAGGCCACAGGAATGTTCCCACTCTGAAATGTACATTTAATTGGAAGGAATTAATCAACTGTTTAGAGTAGAAGAAAAACACAATTGACTCCATATGCCTGAGAGCTCAGTAGTAAACCTTTCCACAAATGAAGGCTTCTACCCCTCTACACAGAAATGTAGTGGTGCCTGGCAAACCCCGTTATTTCCAGAATATGAATGGGTTAAATTTTAATGTGCTATAATGGAGGCCAGTGCTGCAGAGTCATCCCACAATGAAAAGAAACACCACATTGCAACACAAAGGTCTCTGAACAGCCTGTACAATCATCAGTCGGTAGCACGTCAATGCTAATTAAATAGAGTTGACACAACTTTTGTAAGAAGGTGTGGAGAAAGATGCCTCAACCTGGGAAAACTTGCATAGTTTTCTTGAGTAACTTACAGTTTTAGGTAGTATCTGATTTATATAACACTTAGCAGTTCTACCTGGGAAAAAGTACTACATATGTGTACTCAAATCAGAATGGGAAAAAAAGTTAATCTGCCTGAATGCCATTGAAGTAACATGTAATAAGTGGAAAGTGTGAGAAAGAAAAATAAAGTATTGGTACAAAGTAATTCAGCTTACAAGGTAGAAGGATTCCTGATGCTTATGGGGGATAGAAATTCACTAATGTTATGCACATTATTACAATAATACAACTCTATTTTCTGAAGAGTTGTTAGAAGAGACAAAACTATTGATTTCATAAATCTGGCAACACAAATGCATAACAATAATGCACAAAAATATATTAATCACTTCACTGATCAGAAAAGTAATGTTTTCCATTTATTTTAAACAAAATAATATTTATATACTCTTAATTCCATCTGTCTTTTAGATAAGTCTATTGTGCTATTTGTGTGGTAGCTATACATAGTCATCTGAATGTTTTCCATGCAAAAAGAGTATTCACTTGAAACCAAGAAGTACCCACTTGTGAACAGATAATAAGAACAGACTTATTCTCTTATATAAGACTCTTCACATGCAGCACAATACTCCCAAATTCATTAGGACAGAGTGGATAAGAAAACTTTGGAGCAAGACAACTTACTGTCATGGGTTACCTGCTGAAGGCAGTCAAGCTCCACCCAGCCAATTGCTCACTCCCCCGACAGCAGGATGGGGGAGAGAATCAAAGGGCAAAAGTGTGAAACTCATGAGTTGAGACAAAGACAGTTAAATAGGTAAAGCAGAAGCTGTGCAAAGCAAAACAAGGTATTAATTCACCACTTCCCATGGGCAGGCAGGTGTTCAGCCATCTCCAGGAAAGCTGAATTCCTTCACGCATGATGGTTACTTGGGAAGACAAATGTCATTACTCCAGGTATGCCCCTTTCCTTCTCTTCCACCAGCTTTATATACTGAGCATGGCACCTTATGGTATGGATTATCCCTTTGGTCAGCGGGGATCATCTGTCCTGGCACTGTTCCCTCCCAACTCTTTGTGCACCCCCAGCCTCCTCACTGGCCAGATAGTGTGAGAAACAGAAAACACCTTGACCCTGTGTAAGTGCTGCTCAGCAACAATACAAACATTCTTGTGTTATCAACACTGTTTTGGCCAAAACCACAAAACATAGCACCATACAAGGTACTGTGAGGATTAACTCTATCCTGGCCAAAATCAGTACATTCACACACAACAACAACAAAAAAAAATGTAATCAGAACAAATAAAAATTTTTAACAAGGTATAGGTCAAATATGCAAGCAGAGTCAGCTCAACCCCATTTATAAACCAGGTTGTTATAAGCCATGAAAAGAGAAAAAAATAAAAAAGGAGGGGTAGATGCAGTCTCTGAAATCACTATCTATTCAATATTTTTCACGTAAGGAAAGTAAAACATCAGCAAATGCTAAGAGCAGGAGTGTACATTACAGTATTTTTTAAAATTATTTTTTCCTGTGAATGCAGGCATATACAGACACAAGCCAAACAGCTGTCTGAAGGTTTTAAGCCAATCATTTTTTTGAGAGAAGGAATTTAATGAACATTTAACAGAGCACATATTGAATTTGAGATATCTGAGCATTGAAAGAGAAGACAAATTGCAAAAATATTTCTGAGTGTTTTCCCCTCAGTACAGGCAAATTGTGTTCAAAAAGACAAATAGGACGGCTGAGAAAAACATTGTACTTTTTTTTTTGTAATGGTAGTCTCAGAGCAGGTACACAGTCAGTGAGAAACCAATAATGCAGAAGAATCAATTGCAATGAAAATTACAGAGCTTTGTTCTTCTTGATAAAAAAAAAAGAACAAAAAACATAGTCAAAGACCATGTATTGAAAATATTAAGTGACCCAGATAAAAAGAGTGCATGTTTGTTAAGAAAAATGCCTGTCATATCTTTTTTTGTGAAATAGGTCTTGGCCCAGTTAAACACCTGATACTGGAAAAAAATTCATAAATAAGTTTTAAAAAATCAAGGACATAAACAAGTAGGGCCAGTGAAAGTATTGTTTGTGCTTTCTCTCCTGTCTCTGCTTCTAAAAGAAAGATAAGTTATTAGTTTACACAATGAACCTATTTTGGCTGGACAAAGGAAAAGCAGTGGCCATTACTGTCTGAGGCACTGCACAGTCAGCAAAAGCAGCAGTTTTATGTGCTTTAAATACGCCAGGAAAAGATGACAGTTTGTGATGCACCGGGCTTTGAACAATGTGTAGGGAGGAACAAAATTCCTGAGGACAGAAAGCTCTCTACCACACTGGATACCAGTTGGAGTTTATCATGATACTCTGGAGTCTGGCTCTGACCTGTATCTTTCCTTTGACCAGATAAAAACAGCCCAAACACATGCAACAATTAGAAAGCATAAAAAACCTCTTACAAGTGGACACACCAGCAAGGAAGTCAAAGACATTGCCTGACAGCGGAGCAAAGTAAGCATCACACTGGTTTTTTCCTGAAGCAAGAGAGTTCTCCACGAGCTAGAAACATGTGGGACAGCAGCTGGGTACAGCTCAGCACTGAATTGTGAAGATGGCTTCAAGGCAGTAGGGGGTTCAGTGACTTAATGTCACAGCAGGCAGAGTAGCATGAGGTCCCAATTAAAATGATTTGGCAGATATGCAAAGACTACTGTTAGTTGGAACAGCAAATACATTTACTCTGTGGAGAACAAATTCATTCTCATCTCCAGTGAATGTACATTAGAATGCCTTTCCTGTATCTGACTCATTTGTCACTTTAAATACTATAAATTAAGCATAGTTGTTGTTGATATGCACTTGCATACAGAAATTCATGGAAAAAACCAGAAAATCTGAAGTGTGAAACAACAGCAGTGAGGGCTGTGAAAAACAAAGCTGCTACAGTAGCAAAACCAGTAAAGTTTGTTGCTGTATCTTGACACTACAGAGTGCTGATATCTCAGCAGTGACAAATCAACATGCATGTCCTTGATTATAAAACAGCTGCTAGTATGACATTCTCAGTTCCTCATATTGCTTCCTCGGTATCTACAGTGAGTGCTACACTGCAAACAAAACTGAAAATGTCTATTAATGTTTATTAGCAGCTTCTCTTTATTTGAAAGGATGAATCACCTCTTGGCTCCCCGAAACTCTGAGTTAATCTTAGCCACTCCTGAACTGACTCATATTCACTATTATTATTATTGTGGGGACTCCAGTGAGATACTCCAGTTCATATTACTAGTACCATAACACATCTGATTCAGGATGATGCTATGACCCTACCACTATCACATATGACAGGTGCTTATAACAAGATCCAGAGCAAGTCAGGATTGTCAGGGCTCCACATGTGTGTCTTTACAGAACCACCTTACTAGAAATGTGTAAAATAAAAGGTGCTATTCCTTAGAACTATTAGTTAAACTCCTGTTTGTTAAGGATTTCAGAAACAGTAGATGCAACAATGCAGTAGCATGATCCCTTAATGGACTGTTTACCTTCAGGTTACAAATATCCTACTGTGACTCCTATCAGTACAAAGTTAGTATCCAGGTCACGGATAACACAGCTACAACTGCTACCCAGAAAAATTATTATGTGGTCTACTGCCTGTACTCTAAAGCAGCCTCCCAATCCTGTAGAGTTGGTTTCTTGAGTTTGTTGATAGTCTTGTTGGGTTTTTTTCTTCTCTTTCCTTTTTTTTTTTTTTTTTTGTTTATTTTTTGGTCTAGTTGAGCCAATAACTTTACATGGGTCCAGGTTTTGCGACTAGGAATGAATGGGAGAATAATACATGGGTCTATCAATCCGCAAGCTGGGGAAATCATCTGAACTAAAAAATACTCCTGAGCTTGCTTAGGCTGTAATGCATAAACCCCTTGGAACTGTTATTCTAATTGAAGTGATCCAAAACAAAATAAGATAACATAATTCTATTTTATTGGGCATGGAGCTGGTAAGGATAAGACAAAGTGAAGAAATAACTTCTTATACTTAATTAAAAAAAAAACCAAGATACTTTTCACTACCTCTCATACCTCCTTTAGTAAATGAAAAGTCAAGAATTTTGTTACTGAATTTAACGCAGAGTGTGATTACCAGACAGGATGGTTCACCTGCATTATTGTATTCAATATTCACAAACATAGCTGCTGTGGAGGATAAACCTAATTACTAATAATCATCTCTCTTTCCTCTCACAGTCTAAACCGGACTTTATTTTATTCCAGGAAATGACCTTCATTAAGTCTGATGTCCTCTTCTGTGCTAGGACCATATGCGTATTCTCTCATGCTCTGGACCACTCAGTAATCATAGAATCCTTTAAGATGGAAAAGACCTTTATGATTATACAGTCCAACATTTAACACAGCACTGCCAAGTCCACCACTTGGATGGTGTCTCCAAGTGCCACATCTACACATCTTTTAAATATCTCTGGGGGTGATGACTCAACCACTTCCCTGGGCAGACTGTTCCAATGCTTGAAAATCCTTTTGATGAGGACATTTTTCCTCATATCCAATCTAAACCTCTTGTGGCACAAATTGAGGCCGTTTCCTTTTGTCCTATAGATTGTCACCTGGGAGAAGAGATTGACCCCTGTATGTCTACAACCTCCCTTTAGGTAGCTGCAGACAGTGATGTATCATTTGTGACACTTCTAATATTCCTCCTATCCCCACTTTCTCCTACTCCATACACCATGTTGTTTTTTTGAAAAGGTTCTCTAAGGCTTCCTTCTCATCATTTTTCTCCAGTGCCTACTTTTATTAACTATTCTGATGGCTCTTCCTCCTACTTACCAGTTTTTAAGGGGGTTCCTTTTGCCTTTTTAAGTTCATGTCATCAAAGCTCCCGACAAAGCTAGTCTTCCAGGTTTTTAATCCAAAATTCTTTTTACAAGCTCTTGACACTGGGAAGATTATTGCTTCTTTCCTTACAGTACATAGCTTTCCTCTTAAAATTTTTCTCTTCTCTGATGAAGCTTTTGCCACCTGAACAAATGAAAACATTTGAAGATAAATAATGTAAATCTGGATTTACTGAATCCAACTACCTTATTCATCTTCAAATTTGAAATTAAAGAAACAAATTATTTCTTGAGTTTGTTTATCTTTTCCACCTATCTGCAAAAAGCCAATATAAATCTATTCAGTAAAACTGAGCAAGAATTGAGGTAACCTTGACCATGAATCTGTAACAATCATGTTACATAGATAACTATAGTTTTACTGACAAGACGTGCAGCAATTGTCTTGTAAGTGATTAAACACATCACTATTAGAGCTGCAAAAGGACAACTTTAAGTCTGATTAAAATTCAGTGGCCTATTTTAGCACACACAACTATGCAGGACTTGCACTTGAATGCTCCATGAAGTACTGACACTGATGTGATGAAGAAGTGTGCTCTGAAATAGAGAAAACTGAGAATCGAGCAGGCTGGCACTGAGACTGCCAAGAAATTGACACACTTCATGGCTCAGCCCCACTGACCCAATAAACTAAATGAGACAAATTGCTTTCAAGAAAAAAAATATTTTCTGAAGGCAGTCAGAAAAATAATTTCCCACACAAAGTTCATATCTGTTCTTTTGTGTTCAAAACACTGAAGAATAATTGAAAATGTCTTAGTACTAAGCCTTGATTCTCTCACTCTGACTTTTATGTGTATTACTGAAACTCAACCCTTTCCGGGCCACTTATCTATGTAAACAGTTTCCTCTGAAGAATAAAATAATCCTTTCTGCAGCTTTTATATTATTTTTTTAACATAAAATTCCACTCCTTTTAAAGCTTCACTGGGCAATGCAAGCTACCTCATTTTCCACAGTATTCCTCCAGTCCTAATTCCAATTTAATTCTTCCTGTATTTAATTTATATATTTGAATTATTTTTCATTGGCTTAATAATTCTGGAATGCAAGGTATATGTTATTCGTCATGCCTGATGTGTCATGTTTGTCTAACAATTTTCAGCCAAGTAAACTCAATGTGGGTTTCTTATCTCTACTTATCTTTGATTGTAAATTCCTCAGGGCAGTGACTGAGACCTCAACAAGGTACTGAAATATGCTAAGCAAACAACAGTAGTTGACCTGTACAGTAAATTTCCATGACTTCACTGACAAACATATTGTCAAACAGTTTTCACTACAATAATTGCCAGTCAACTAGCAAAGTTCACGAACATCATACTAGCTTCAGAAGCTGATATAAATTTAAGAAGCACATTGAAGCTGTACGATAACCTAGGTAATATAACATAAATCCTACTGGGCACTAAAATAGTAAACATATTTGCACCAAATATGTTTGGTTGTTGGGATTAACCAATCATATTCTTTGCTGGCTATCTTCCATACACTGGTAAGATGTTCTTTCCATCTTATCTCAATATACTTGTGGAGACATACGACACGCAGAACAGCTGCATTTGCTAATCAGTAACGTACCTGTGTAAAGCACTAAAAGCCTCAACACTTCCCTGAAGTCCACACGGATGTGTTTGTGCCAGCCAGATAAGAAATAGGCCAAAAGGACAAAGATAAACTTCTTAGGCCTCCAAGACTGTAGTATAGTTTTTGTGCACTGCTACAACACAGCAAGGTATTCAATACAGATACACTATTACATTTTGACATGGTGATGAAAGATGGTTCCTTCTTATTGAAGCTCCTCTCAATTTTTGACACTTTCCCATGGCTGCAGTCAAATCAAGTTGTAGGAAGCCTGGAGTCTTCACACTCTGGCTTTTCATTATAGCTAAACTTAATTTGGAGCAAAGCAGCTTAACAATGAGTTAATGACATTTTAAGATACAGTTGAGTTTGTTACACTGTCAGATTGCATTCTGTAGCAATCATATGGTACCCATACATTCCTCAAGAAAAAAACAACCAACCAAACAAAAAACTTTCTATCACTTCTACTTCAATGATAATTCTACAAATTGAAATCAACAGAAATTATACACTAGAGATTTGATATGCTCCTAATTCCCTATTTGGGCAAGGAACACTGACATGGTTAGACCTTTATTTTTCTCACATGTATATTTGCCTTTTCAGGTACTTGGGAACAGAAGTGGAGGGGGAGCACATTTGCATATTTTAATCAAATTCTAGAAAATTAAATAACTCAATTATTTTACAAATAAGATCAATACCTTAACTGAAAGCTCTCAAGCACTGTGCAAAAGCCATCTGGAGCACTTATCAGTGGACAGACAAATTTTATTATACTGATTAGAGCAAGATATCACTGGATGCAGTAAGCAGAAATTCTTAGATGCCAGAAGACCTCATTGCTGTAAGGCAATGCTGTTTTTTCTCCTTTTGTGGGAGAAAGAGAAAAGTCAGCAAATTCAGTTTAACTTTGAAAACCTTTCCTGCCATTTACTGATTCCTGATGTGTATAACAAAGCATTTATAGTTCAACTTCCAAAAACATGTTACAGTCACATACATTGCTTGATAAATGTTTAACCTTCAACCTCTCTGCCTCTCCACCTACCTTGTTTTGAAGTGTTTTCATTATTTCTCATACAATGATAACATAAGTATAGGCAGAACTAAGTTGATTCCACACATCCAGTAAAAAAACCCAAACAACATGCATGGAATACTTGTAAATCACAGGTTTTATTATTTAAGAGCATAATCCTGCCTTGCTTCTAAGCTCATAACTAGAGGACTGAATGCACTATGAGGTCTTTAAGAATACACACAGGTAAATGGGTATCCAAGACAAGGACTATAGGTCCTATACACCTATACACAGAAATTGTGACTGTACAATAATTCACAGAAGTCCATTCTCAAACATTTGGTGAATCAAATTCAAAACAGTATTAACTCTCCAGTTTGCAAGATTCTATTTTTTCAGTGCAAAAGTTATATTTTGAAAATATAATATGCTCATTTTCCTGCTTTGTAAGACATGAAAACTCAGTTGCTGACTGCTTATGAATAGTAGGAGTTCCCTTTCATTTTCAAAAAAACTGAGATAATACAACTATGTTTAATTTTCAGCCTTATAGTCTCATGATTTGTTGTTTTGACTGAAAAATTAATTGCTTTTTTTCTGCTCTATATCATGTTATAAGTATCAAATACACAGTGTATTACAATAATTTGTTTTTCTGTGATGTAGACAGTGACCTAGAAAATTTCTTTGAGTGCCTAAAGATGTTATTTCATCTAAATTTTAATAGCTTATTTCCAAGACTTCAAAATATATTCTATAGTCTATTATATCCTAAATACTAGGATTTTAAGAGTCCTTCATTTTCTTTTTAATGTGTGCACTTGTTTTGTACAAATGAAAACAGTCAGATCTCACAAACAAACAAACAAGAGAGAAAACTCCCTCTTTTGGCCACAAGAAAATACAATTATTCCTGATTTTTTCAACTGAACAATCTAAAACCAGCTATAAAGCAGTGTGGCAGAACATATATTAACATCTTATAATATCAAAGAAAAGGCTTATGGCTCTTTGGTTGCCTCCCAGCTCTGTTCAAAACAATACCTATCTAAGCCCTTTTTGGGAGTTGTTAGATTAGAGGACCTATCAGATATCCTGTGTAGCTCTTTCTGGAGAGCAGGGCTCCCAGCCATCTTCAGTGCCTCCCAGTTGTGTTTCCCAGTCCTCTGCAGATGCACCAGCTGCTCATGTGCACAACGAGCCATTATGCTGGAGACTCTCTAAAATGATGAAAAGCTGGGGTTTTGGCAAAATAGTTTTGTGAGGTTGACATTCTCCAAGACACACTGCTACATGTAGCATAGACTAGTATTTTCTTGTGAAGTTTGCACTATATCTCCATGATCAAGGAGTTTTAAAGATCAGAATATGTATTGTGGGTGCACATGAAATTCCACTCTGACTGGCCAGAGAGAGATCTGTCTGGTTGACTGAAATACACTGCAGCAAAATTCACACAGATATAAACACTTATGGAAGACACCTTTCTACGCTGAGCAGAGGAATTAGGTAAAACCCTCAACTAACTTATAAGTGGAGGGAGTGAGGGGGGAACCCACAGGGGGAACTCACCTCTCCCAAAAAAACCTATCAGCCTTATCTTGAAAAAATGTAGGACAATTAAAAGCCAATAATACTTATGAGGGAGGATTTTGTTTCTTAACATCAAAACAAAATATTTTTTCCTCATAGAAGCTTTTACTCTGTATGTTTTGATGATAAACCTTACCCTTGATTTTACCTTTGGGCTAAAAGGTGCAAAAGTTTTTCATCATCTTTTGTGTTCCTTCACCGTGCATTATCTAAACAGACACCTCACTGCTCAAAGCGCTTATGACTTCTAACCACAACACAAAGGGCAAAAAAATAGTTATATGTATTTTAAATAAATCATACTAAAATGCAGGAGTAGTGGAAGTTACTGTGTCACCCAGGATCTGACTAATTACAATAATAAAACACATAGCAATTACTTGCAGCTATAAATTGTTAGGTTACCTCTAACATTCTCTTGGGTTTTGCAGAACAATTTATTTTAGCTCAGAAAAGTTAAAAAAAATGCACCTACACCGCCATCTTGTGGAAAGTATCCGTTTTCCATTTATTGGATTTTGCTGGATCAAACACCATTTCAAAGGGAAATTTTTGTTTCTTTAGTATGCTGCTCTTACCTATCAGACACGTAAACTTTTATTTTTTTTAAATAAAACAGTGTTAATTTAACTTCAACTCATTTTCCTACTCTATAACATCAAAAAGATGAGACAGATTCTGCACCGAACTTGTAGTTCAAAGTGCAACTCAGATAAAACCAGCAACTTGGAGAGAAAAATCATATTACACTGAATGCATCTCAGTGACCAATTGGAATATTCTCATTTTCCAGAACCAGATTTGTAAAATCCCCCTTTCAAACACATCTTCTCACCTACAATTTATCCATCACCTGCTCAGCATTTCCAATAAGGCCACCAATAACACCTGTACATTTCTCACCCTCAGAGGAGCTGTAATGGAGCAGAATTCATGACCAGAGTGGGATTAGCTCTGCTGTGAATATGAAGGAAGCACTTCATCATCCTTTCCAGGTTAAAACACACTTCCTTCCCAGTGTAGCCTGTAAGAACCACAAGGTATGTATTTTTCACACAGGGCTGATAAATAACCATTAATCAGTTACAATTAGTGTTATATAAGATAGACTCGGAAAAAGGATAAGAACTTGCCTAGTTTTCTAGTCATTAAATGCTTTATATTGAGATAGATAATTTTGAAGGAACTACCCATAAAAGTTAAAAAGGAAAATACCATAACATAGGCTACAAAACTCTTCAGCATGAACAATAATTGCAGCAAAACTACAGTTGGGATACAAGTCTGGAGTTTTGCAAAATAATGCCTCTTTCATGGGCTGTCAGTCTGATATATTTAAAAAATATGTATTCAAGTCTTTCACATTTTTACCTGGACCTACTCTATCTTCAAGTTAATCTCCCTTATCCATCTCTACCATACTTCCACAGGCCACTATGAGTATGAATACATCTTTATGCACATCACATTTCCAAAAGAGGTCTAAAAAAATACTTTGGCATTCTTGAGCTCAGGAAGATTATACAGCATTTTCTTAGCAGTGTTACTCTATTGTCACCAGCAGGAAGACTACTGAATTCTAAGATCCTGAATGCCAAAAAAAGAGTCCATTTCAGTCCTGTTTGCCCTCAAAACACAAACAAGCCAACCTTTGTCCATCAGGTATGGGGCAAAGAAGATTACTGGGCAAAGTGGGGTGGGAGACGTGGAACATTTTTTACTTGAGTGGAAATTGTAACAACCAATAAGGCCCCCCTCAGTTATGATGAACTACCAGATTCAGAAGTCCTCATCTCCCCCTGATTCAGATCCAGTTGTGAGAAACAATAACAAAATTATAAGAAATTTATATTTAATAGGTTTATTTTTAAAAAATAAATACTAATCAATAAATAACATCTACGATAGTCTTCCGCATCTCAAGACCGTGAAGTTATTTTCTCAGAGATATTTTGGGGAAGGTACCGTTGTCCAAATTAGGTCAATATTCATAAGAGCCTGGGATTTTTGGCACAAGAGAGGAAAGCGAAGGGGAACTAGGTTCTGGGAAAGTTTCAAATGAAGATAGGATAAATCCAGGTACAAGTGTGAGAAATTCTGAACCTGCCTGTTTATTAAATTTCAATCAATTATAACAAGCATGAAAATAATTACTTAATAGAAACATTCAATCTTTTCGAACACATTTACACAAAAATGTATATGCATACATTTGGTCTAAGACCACATATACTGTCTTGAACAACGTATAACATACTTTAATAGTGTACATAAAAAAAGTCTTTGTCAAATAATTTCCACTAGACTGTGGTACTTCAGTCATTTGCAAAATGCTGTCACAAACTAATCTCATTTCTATGATATAAATTAAACAAATATATGTTGTCATATGTATATTTTCCAATTGTGTTATCACAAAATAAATGCTGTTTTAAGGCTGATCTAAAGATAAAGGATGAAATTATAAAATAGCGTGCTAATATTTTTGTCATTGTTCTAGTTTTTGGAGAAATAGGTATCTGTCATGGGAGCAATGACTGGATTACAGTGCTCAAAAAACAAAGTTCCTCTCACGTGAAATTTGATTGCAAATAACCAAAATGCATTAAGAAGGGAACTAATTCAATTCTCAACAAAATTAGAATGGTAACAAGAGTTTTACATTTAACTATTTGTACCTGGTTACAACTTATTGTTTGAATTCCTACTCTTTATAAGATGTGATTATTTTAGTAGACCTCAATATGTTGTGAACATGCGCATCTGTATTACTGCAGTGATAGATAAACATATAGATACAAAATATATGCACAGAATTAATATTCTTGCCAAGCATTTTGTATTAATTCTCATCTGTCAGTACCAACTGACAGATATCTAATTGGAGTAATGGATGTCTAACTTTCTGGAAAGCTATTAATCATTTTCACATACTTAATGCCATTCAGTCATTTCTTCCAGTGTTGTTGAAAATGCAGAAATGTTTTGGAATAATTCAGTGTGTTGATGGTAAATATGCTGCAAGGTAATAATCACCTGGCATATCCTGACAGTAGACCAGATGTCAGTTGTATCTCACCAACTAAGCTGAAAGTAAACTAGAAACATACAACGCTACTGTGAAAGGTGTCTCAATGAAAACAACTCAAAGAAAAATAAAACCTGTTCTCAGAATTCAGTTAAATCCAAAGAAATTCCACCTTGAATTTAGCTCAGACAAATTTGAAGACTTTCAGAATTCATCACATGCTGTATGGATAAATACATACAGTGCTTCTTAATATATTTGATAGGAAACATATGACTGGAATGTTTCAAACCTTGGGGACAGGCATAAACTTAAATCTACACATCACATATCAGAGGTCCCTCACATGTCTAACAAAACAAATAAAGAAAAAAACAGCCAGCAAACAAACAAAACCCACAAAGCATAGTTCTTGGCTATTTGTTAGGCAAATTCTTCAGATCCTGCAGTTAAAGCCACAATACAGCAGGACACCAGAACACATTTTTACATATCTAATTACATGAAGTCCCTGATAGCTGCACTTAAACTGATTCCAAAAAAGACAGAATTTTCATTACATATAATGAAATCAATTATTTTTCTGTCTTTTCCAGTGGAATAGTTGGGTTTATTGTTAGTTTTCCCTTTATCAGGGAGTATGCATAATTCCATGGAATACTACAGAAACCATTATATAGGTGCTACACAGGGGGTAAACTAATTTAACATAAATTAGCAATTATGAGAAAGCAGATAATCTGATCCATAGATGACCATATATTACACATAAATATGACTATCTGCCTTTCTTAAGAGTTAAATTATTTTATCTGTTTAACTGCAGATGGAAGTACTTCACTCTGTTTTGTGCAATCTGGTACTCATCTACTCATATGAGTAGACCTGTCTCTCACTTTATAGAATACATTGGTAAAATTGTTCCATACATGCTAATGCCAAATATCCTAGATGTTTTGGTTTGAAGCTCCCAGGAACTAAAAGGAAACGGGTATCCTGAAAAACTAGAGCTACAGGCCAGATTCACCAAAATTGACTCTGTTGTCAATTCTTAATATTGACTGTATTCTTAATAGTTTTCCAGTGTCTAAATATCAAATTACTCATGATGTATTAAGTAGCAGAAACTGTTTTCCAGCTTCAGCTTAGACTTGTAGGCTCTATGTCTGCTCAACTGCAGAGAATTAGAATCAACCAAAGAAATATTCTGAGATGATAGTTTAGCTCTATTGTTGCAATAATACTTTCTACTCACTCAGTTAACATTTTCATGGCTAGGCTTCGTGAATGAAGATTAAGGAAGGCTCTATCCACATTTATTACAGGCATGCTGTCAGTTAACATAGTTATCAGAATAACTGTCTGAATAGGAATTTACAGAGAAAATAGGTTTAGGCCCTAAATAATGAATCATTTGTAGGGCATCTCTAAGGGCTCTGCTCTGCAAGACTCCCTCAAATCTATCAAATAGCTTGCTTGGTTTTAGAGAATAACAAATTCAGGGATTGCGCTCCTCTGTACAAAAAGTTTACAAAAGTTTACAAAAGCCTACAAAAGTTTATCTGATGTTAAAAAGCAGGTGCAAATTTTCATGTTCCTAGATATATTTTCTAATATTTTTTGTCAGGCTGTATAAAATGGAAAGCTGATATTATGTAATAAAGGCAAGCTGAGAACTAAGTGTCCTTAAAATTAATAATAAAAAACTGCAAGCTATAAGTCAAACCACCCTTCAAGATTTTGACAAAATCACTTCCAGTTCCAAGAATGCTTCTCAATCCTCATGCTACCCTTTTTATTTTTTTTTAATTCATCATTCATTTGTGCAGAGATAATAACAAGGCAGGTTTGTCATGGAAAAAATCTACTCTAAAAAAATTAATTTTAAAAACGAGCATCTCTGTTACTACATTGCCGTTCTTCCAAAGATATCCAAGCCAGGAATCAAGCATAAGGCCACCTGTTACGAAAGGTCTTTTTTTTCCCTACTTTTAAAACTACTTCAAGACACTTTATGCTTTCCTTTAATTCAGAACAGAACAGAATTAAGTTGCTGTGCCACAAAGAGCAAACTGTGACAACTGATTTCAAAGCAATCCTTCAAGACAAGTCCTGACTGCCATGCTTGTACTCAGCTGAAGAAGATTACTCAAAGGTTGGATGAACAAGAGCTGCTGTTATACAACCTCAGTGGTCTCGAAACTGCAGAAGGAAACATATGGGTAGCATATCAGCACTGAAAATGGCAGGTCTGCAAATGTGCAACATCCTCCTGATGGCCATTATTATCATATAAGCCCAGTATTCATACATAAAAATATGAAGATCCATTTTTATTGCTTTAGAGCTGGACATCAAAAATCACTTTAATATTTTAGAGCTCTCAACTCAGTGTGTCTGAAAGGACCATGGCTCCATGCTCTGTTCAATAAGGATTTGATTTCTCTGTATTATTTAAACATCCACCTTTAGGGGATTTTGTGTCCTTTTTCTCCACAGTATACTTGCATAAATTCTCACAGATTCTTGAAACTCATAAAAGTTTTATATATGTGTGTCAAGGTAAGAATAACCACTTTCAGGTAAGTAAAAGTAGTGTCTATTAAGAAAAGCTGTAGACATCAAGAGAGCTAAGTAATTCTGAGTTGCTTTAGGGCTTTGACTTTGCATTTATTCCTATGTGTATCTCAGGAAAATTCCTACTTTCTACATGTTGCTTGTATTAGTGGCACACACAATACCTTCAGTGCTATACTCTTGGACATTGAACAGTTTTTCAGGATGCAGAAACCAGTAACCTTCTTTAAAGGATTTATTTTTTAAGCATTCCTCCTAAAAGTTACAATTTTGTTCTGCTGAGATTCCCAAATATAGTTTGAGCCTTCAAATTCTCCTAAATATGAAATGACTGTGGTGGTCTTTTAAAGAGAAATCGTACAGTTTATTCAAAGTTAAGTGATTGGTGCACAAGACAATATTGCCACAGACTTCAGTGGTGCAGTATCAGGCCTTATAAGAGCAGTCATTCCTGCCTTTTCTGTGACTTCTAAATTCAAATTATTTTACTGGCAGTTTTCTCAGAAGAGTTGCATTTTTGCACATTAGAGAATGTTTACAATGTTCAAAGCATTAATTAATAAAGTAATTAACTATACCCCACAATGTTAATTTATTTAGACACTATTCAAAAGACATAAGATCACAGTATTTTATTAAATATTTAAACTGTCTAACTGCTCATTAAATATTTAAACTGTCTAAGCAAGACAAAAGTTTTCATAGACTGAAGTGTTTTTCTTCCCATATATTATTCTTTATACTTTCTACATATGCAAATATCTTTATCTATTTATCTCTCTCCTTTTCAGTACAGCTTGAAACAACAGAAAATTATGAATGAAAAGACAAGAATAGACCAAGCAGCAGCATTAATTCTGTATCACGATCAATACCCCAAAACAAGTTTTCTTTCTGCCTCCCTTCCTTCTTGTTATAATTTCTGCAGGTGTCCAGAAAATGTATCGCACCAAGCAATTACAAGTCTGTATCCCTGAGAGAAATTACAAACATGCTCACTGTTTTGCTAACACTTTGCTAAACTTCCTTTGACACAAGGATATTCTCACACAATATTGATACATATCAGACAAAAATATTGCATAAAAAATAATAAATTTGTTGAATTAAGGGCTGTACAGGAGGTCAGACACTTTAAAGAAAATCCAACAAGCCATTTCCTCAAATAAGGGGGCTTTAATATTCTCTTAAATACCATTCACTTATTGTGCAAGGAATGACCTGCTCCAAACTTCTTTACACATAATAAAACAAAGAGTTAAACTTGTGAGTATTGATACTTAAGCAACGTTATAAACGTGTGCAAGACTGACATGGCCATAAAAACTCTGTTCATCCCTAATAAATCACTCCTTTTATTTTAATAGCACTGGCATAAAAACAAATAACAGTTACCATCTAGATTGCTTGGGTGCATGTGTTTTAGTGAATAGTTACTTCTATGCACACTTAGATTCTAAGCTTGTTTTGAAAGCCTCTACTTTCCTTTTTTGTATCCACAAAGTACATAAGGCAAGAAAGACTGATGCATTTAAAGGAATCTGAGAACACTCTTGGAAGAAAAGGAATGCACATGAAATTATGATTTCTGGAATACTTATTTTTGTAATCAAATCAAAACTTCTCTGTACCTTGCTTAAAGCCATCTTGCCCAGAAGTTTCTTCACACAGCTACAAAAATCTCTGTAAACTCACTTCTCGCATATGGAACAACAAGAGAACAGCAAGCATCAATTGCTTTCAAAAACATTTTTGAAAAAATATAAATGCCACTCCTTTTGCTCTCAAATTTACCCATATGATCATGGTATCTCTATGATTACCATGCCACAGACTCAAGACACTGCACTCAAGACACTGCACCACTTCTTCACGAAATTCATTTTGTTTGTATAGAAAAACAAGCCAATGAACTCCTAGCCCTTCAGTGGTCTCTCACCAAGCTGACATGCACCATTCCACACCAGTTTCTCATAAGTTGGAAGGATTCCACAGAATCTCCAAGGACAAACTTTAGAAAGAGGCTTGAGTTAAAAGATTGGCAGCACATAAACCTGTCTTTTTAATGGCAACCACTTTACATTGTTTAGCACATTTAGCAGGATTTAAGGATGAATCTAATACAGTCACAAACTTTCAGAAAAAGCCTGTGAGGTAGAGGGGGAAAAAATGGTGAGGGATGAAATATATAGTCACTGCCAACAGGTCTTGAGCAAGCACTGCATGAGCAGGTGAAAAAAAATCTAGTGACTGTGAAGAGCTTGATGACAGCTCTGGGTCTGCTTCCCTTATTCAACTGTTTCCACTTATATTCACCTCTGCATCTGTTACATATTTAGGGGTGTTTTTCTTAGTAGCTTTGGATCCATTGAAGCAGGTGAGCATGTATTCAAAAGACAACTAAAAAGAAAATAAAACATTAAAAAGAAAACATTAAATAGTTCAGAGAAAAGTAGAACGATAAAGTGTGCTCTTTGCAAATAAAGGCAGCAAACTCATTTCAATTGAGTTTATGCCATTTGAATGTAGACAAATGAATAAAACAGTTTAATTTTAAATGAAATCGGGGGAACGTAATTTGATGCATATAATCTCTCTTGGCAAGGACTTCTCAAGAAGGACAACAGCAAATACACGCACATACAACCTGCAAGTATCTATCATACACTGATCTTCCTTAAGCAACTTTCCCCCACGTTCCCACCCTTCTACATTAAGCAATTATTTAAAACTCACTTTATAATCATACCTGTTTTCCTCCGTATTTATGTGCTGACAGAGGTCCCAGGTCAGGAAAGCATGTGGTACATGCTTGAGATCCAAGTGCGTAATGGCAGGGAGAAGCGTTAATTGCCCCCAAAATGCCTTTCTGAATATGAACTCTTTGGCCAAGGGTGATGAATTTATGCTTTGTTTTTAAGCTGTTCTTGGAGGGAAAAGGAAAAAAGCAAAAAGTAACCCACAGACTTGTCTCCAAAGTACTTAATATCTTTTGATTCATATGTAAATAGGTTTTTGTTAGGTTTTGGGGTTTTTTTTCTTATATAACCTTACTTTAATACCTTAATTGCTGGGTAGGACAATATGTAGCTATGTTTGGGACTATATGGAAAAGTATTAAAATACATTATAACAATTCATTTTCTTTGTACTAGTGAGTCTACGTAATTTTGACAGGGACTGTGAAGGACTCAACAGTCCAATAGATTGTAATTTCACATCTAAAAAGTTTAGAGGTGTTGCAGAACTACTTAAGCACTTGACCAGCTCCTCCCTCAAAGAAATACAAAGGAATCCAAACATCTGTATTAAAGTGCAGTTACATGATACATTGTCTTGTCTTCCGACAGCAAAGCCAGTTTAAGATGTTCCCATGCATTTCCTCCCTGACACCAGCTATTCCTTCCTTCCTTTAAGCTGCTCCCTGGAATAAGCCAATTATATAAAACCTTCTTTGTGGTTTAGATGTTTCACCTGCAGTAAAATACCTCTCTCTCTTTTTGATCACAGATGAAAACACCCTCCAAATTACAAGTACCTACATATTATTGGAAGGAAGACACTTTTCTCGTTTAAAACACCCATGGTGATGATGTTTATAGAGTAATCCAGAGGAAAATGTCTGGATCATAATGACAAAAAAATCCATGAAATTCTGGTCTAGGCATCAGGGAGCTCACAGAGATGCAGTTTACGTTCCATTTGCTTTTGCCAAGACTGTTTATCTTGTAGCTGTACATATGATGCAATAAGAACCATAAAGTTGTGAAGCAGGAAAACAACAAACAAACCAAAACAAAACAAAACCCCCACTCCTTATGTGAAATACAGATTGGTGGTTAAGACAGTCCCTGAAAGGGAGGCACATATTTGCATTCCTACTGCTGAGGAAAATACTACATGTCCTAAGCCATAACACAAAAGGCAAGTCACAGAATCACAGAATCATTTAGATTGGAAAAGACCTCCAAGATCATTGAGTCCAACCACTGACCGATCACTACCTTGTCAATTAGACCTTACCACTAAGTGCCACATCCAATTGTTTCTTGAACACTTCCAGGGACGGTGACTCCACCACATCCCTGGGCAGTCCATTCCAGTGTTTAACAACCCCTTCCATGAAGAAATTCCTTCTGATGTCCAAACTGAACCTCCCCTAGCACAACTTGAGGCCATTTCCTTTCATCCTCTCACTAGTTGTCTGGGAGAAGAGGCCAACTCACACCTTCTTACAATCTCCTTTCAGGTAGTTGTAGAGAGCAATAAGGTTTCCCCTGAGACTCCTTTTCTCCAGGTGAAACAATCCCAGCTTCCTCAGATGCTCCTCATATGATTTACTCTCTAGATCCTTCACCAGCTTTGTTGCTCTTCTCTGGATATGCTCCAGCACCTCAATGTCTTTCTTATAGTGAGGGGCCCAAAACACATAACTCGAGGTGCAGCATCATCAGTGCCGAGTACAGGGGGACAATCACTTTACTAGACCTACTGGCCACACTGTTGCTTATACAGGCCAGGATGCCATTGGCCTTCTTGGCCACCTGTGCACTGCTGGCTCATCTTCAGCCACTGTCTACCAGCACTCCCAGGTCCTTTTCCACCAGGCTGCCTTCCAGCTACTCTTCCCGCAGCCTGTATCACTGCAGGGGGTTGTTGTGACCCAAGGGCAGGACCCAGCACTTGGCCTTGTTGAACCTCAGACAACTGGCCTTGGCCCATCGATTCAGCCTGCCCACATCCTTCTGCAGAGTCTTCCTACCTTCCTGAAGATCAACACTTCCACCCTCTAGTATCATCTGTGAACCTCCTGAGGGTGTCCTTGATCCCCTCGTCCAGATCATCGATAGATATTAGACAGGACTGGGCCCAATACTGAGCCCTGGGAAACATCACTAGTGACCATCCAACGACTGGATTTAGTTCCATTTACCACCACACTCTGAGCCCAGTCATCCATCCAGTTTTTAACCCAGAGATGAGTGCACCTGTCCAAGCTGTGGGCTGACAGCTTTTCCAGAAGAATACCATGGGAGACAGACTTTGCTGAAGTCCAGGTAGAATACATCCACACCCTTCCATTCATCCAATCCTGCCACCTATCTTACAAGCAGATCAGTGCAGTAAGTGGACTCCAAGGACGTCTAACAGACCAAGTCTGAAGGAAATACGTGTAAATGAGCTGGTTGGGTTTGGATGCTGACTATTTGAAATGCTTCTCAGTACTGTTTAGGACTGGACACAAACATATGTTCAAGTTCGTGGAGCTCTAGATTATATAAATTTTAATGTTTCTTTCAAATTCTGGTGGCTCTTAAGAGACAGTTTTGTGCTTAGGCATCCTAACTTAAGTTGATGCCAACTTTTTTCAAACTTAGTTTAATAACTCCTTTGAACACTCCTGTTATTCTAATTTATAAGGCAACACATTTGTTCATATTCAGATAAAATATATCAGATAAACCACAGCTAACATTACAAAAAAAATTAGATGTATATTTTCTTAAAAATAATCATCATAAGGAAGAGAACATATGATGATTTAATCAGTGAAAACATTTCAGTTCTTGAAAAATATATGAATAATAAACACATGTCAAAAAGAGCAAGGCATCTATAAGCATAAAATTTTGAGAAATAGTAGAAAATATTTCTCTCTGAAAACATTTTCCAACAGTCTGCAATGTTGCAAATTACATCAATGCTTGTCATTTTGTCCAAACTACAGTCACAGTGTGAAATTACAAACCATGATAAGATGATAAAGTATACTATCAAACTAATTTCTCACTAACAGCATGGTTGCCTCACAAGAGGAATTAGATTTCATTTTTTATCACATATTTGGCACATTTACAGATACCTTCGGAACGTTAAATTCGTCAAATTTAAAAAAAAAAAAAAAACAACAGTTTGTCAACTGCTGAGTTTGGGGAACTAAAACATTCAAACTACTCACAGGTATTCAGCCTACATGGCCAGACTGGGTCTAATCCAAATCAAAGCATGCCAAGTAGGGCCACACTGGCAGCAAAGGAGTAACACCTACTAATAGCACAAACTAGGCTAAGGGCAGAAAAGGATACAGAGAGAGGAGACAAGAAAATGCATAAATGAGTCATGGGGATTTAGGCAGTAGAGAAGAAGATAGTATAGTCTGTTTAGAGACAGATTAGTCAACTTTCATTAGTTCACTCTAATACTTGAAAAAATTTGGTTTTCTCCAGAACATATTTAGGGAGGCAGATAAAAATAATGCATCACAGTGTCATAGAAAAAAAATTTAAAAAATCAAATATGTAACTTTCATTTATTTTGTGGTGCTTTTAATAGAAGAAGTTTTATCCTTCTCAACAAAGTTACAAAACCTACTACTGCTGACAGTCTTAATAGAATTTGCTTGCCCCTTTTGTGTAATCATAATTGATCACCTTCATTTTTAAGTGCAAAACATTTCACACAGCTGCAGAAATACTGGAAACGCTTGTTGCTTTCAAGTTCCTGAAGGTATTTTAAACAAGTATATCTCAAAATCCCATTTTATAGAGAAAAGAGCTTGGATAGAAGAGATTATCCCAAGATATATTTCTTTCTCATTCATGAAGTAACCAATCTTTCCTAGTCAAAAGATTCAAATACATGAATAGACACCTGTAAATGGTGCTGTTATGATTAAATCTTCAAAATTCTGCTGCATGGAAAGACTAGCACTATATCCTTAACAGATGTAGTGCTGGAATGGTTTTATACTCTTCAGAGAAATGGCAGAATATGATTTATCACCTTAACTCCAGTAAAATGATACTGAATGGAGTGCTGTCAGTGACGAATGACAATTCCAGCCGATTGAACTTTTCTAAAGAAAGTAAAAGATGGAATCATTTCACTATTTTACAGTTTGGAAAAGCAGCCTGGAGTGCTGAAATTTGCCAGAATTTCTATAATTAGTGGCCTTCTACTATCTACTTTAAGCAAGGGAATTATATCATGTAGATTATGGGATCTGAGGCCACACAGAGTGTCATTTTCACCATGTCTGGAGGAGGATTTAAATATGAGTACAACTTTATGTAGACACAAATTTTCTAAATTATAAAACATTACTACACAAAACCACTAAAACCAAAGTTAGATGTTTTCAAATCCTTGCAACTTGAAATCTAGGTTTCCAACATATCGCGTCTGAATCTGCCACAAGAAAAAGCTAAGCACAAGGTAACATTCAATGCGATATTTCAATTGAGAAATAAAACAGTTTCCAAGTTCACGACTGGTGTACATAACCTGTGAGGATTTAAAATCTGCACATACTTATTCTAGTGAAATAACTTCTAGGAGGACTTGAGTCTTTACTTTCAATACCAGATCAGAAGAAAATAAAGAAGCAAACCTTGTTCACATCACTATAATGTCTCTCAAATAACATGACTGGTTTTTTCTTAAAGGAGAAAAAGCAATTTCCTTCATTAAAGAACAAATATTTAAACTTAGCCTCCCTCCCCTTATTTTTTTGACATTTTAATATTAATATTTGAGAGCTTTAAGTTCTAGTCAGCATTGCATTAACTGTTGCTCTAACAAGTGTTAATGCAGTTCCTGTCTTTCCTCTGAAGAGCTATAAAAACACAGTGCTTTCAAAATTTAGGTAAGGATATAAATCTCAGCTCCAGGTGTTCCTGAATTACTTTCCGTAATCTGAAATGAAACTAGTCTTGACCAACTCTGAATAAAGTTTGAATGCAGTATAGACTTGTACTAAGTTAAACCACCAGAAGAATGAGTATGTAAAACAAACCAAAACTTACTGACATATTTACTTTCTGGAAGGCATGTTAAATGAACTTTAAAACCAGATCTGAAAATCCAGCTGTAAATGGGTATGCAAAAGTGATTAATGAGTGCTGAACACCATCCAGATCACATACTTGTAAGAACTACAGCAAGCTAGTAAAAATTCCACCCTGAAGTGACAATTCAATTTAAATTAGAACTTGCAGTTACTTTTCTAATTTAAGTCAATAGTAATTCTATGGTTGCCATATATCAGAAAAACTTGCTTAGTAAGAGTATAAAACAGCTCAGTACAACAGACATAAACAACAATCTTTTCAAATTTCATTCCTGAGTGAAGAGTGCACAACTTCTTCACTGCCAACCCTAACAAAAATCCTCCCAAGTCTGTAACCCTATTCATGTTTCTACCTCCAATGAGTTTCTGAATGTCTCTTCTATCCCCCAACCACCACCACTAACTAGAAAATCCTCCCTCATTATCTTGACTGATTGCTTCAATTAGCGAGCAATTCAGTCAACTCACATTATGTTCTATGTTTCAGTTCCAGGAAGGTAAAGGTTCACTGACATACTTCAGGTTTACTTAATTAGAAGGAAAATTAACTTAAATGTTCTAAAGACACAATGCTGGATTAGACTGCCTGACTAATGCTTATAAACTGTTTGCACCAGCCAAGGCCTTCCTCGCCAACCATGTCCTGGGGGGCATCAGGCAAAGCATCGCCAGCAGGTTGAGGGAGGGGCTCTGCACTGGGGCAGCCTCACCTTGAATATTGTGTGCAGTTTTGGGCACCACAATACAGGAAAGACATTAAGCTACTAGAGAGCATCCGAAGGAGGGCAATAAAGATGGTGAATGGCCTTGAGGGGAAGCCGTATGAAGAGTGGCTGAGGTCACTTGGTCTGTTCAGCCTGGAGAAAAGAAACTGAGGGAAGATCTCATCGTGGTCTACAATTTCCTCATGAGGGGAAGAAGAGGGGCAGGCACTGATCTCTTCTCTGTGGTGACCAGTGACAGGACCCAAGGGAATGGCCTGAAGTTGTGTCAGGAAAGGTTTAGCCTGGATATTAGAAAAAAGGTTCTTCACCCAGAGGGTCATTGAGTGCTGGAACAGGCTCCCCAGGGAAGTGGTCACAGCACCAAGACTGACAGAGTTCAAGAAGTGTTTGGACGACACTTTCAGGACCATAGCATGACTCTTGGGGTTGGTCCTTTGCAGGGCTAAGAGTTGGACTAAGTTGGCCAAGAGGGATCCTTGTAGGTCCCTTTCAACTTGGCATATTCTGTGATCACAGATGACTTTCTCTGGTTGACAAGAAGCTCAACATGAGCCAGCAATGTGCACTGGCAGCCCTGAAAGCCAAGCATACCCTGGGCTGCATCAAAAGCAGCCTGGCCAGCAGGTTGAGGGAGGTGATTCTGCCCCCCTATTCCACCCATGTGACTCCCCACCTTAAGTATTGAGTCCTGCTCTGAGACCTCAATGTAAGAAGGATGTGGATCTGTTGCAGCAAGTCCATGGAAGGCCACAAAGCTGACTACAGGGCTGGAGCACCTCTCCTATAGAGACAGGCTAGTGAGAGTTGAGTTCGTTGAGCCTGGAGAAGAGAAGCCTCCAAGGAGACCTTACAGCAGCCTTCCAGTATCTAAGGGAGGCTGAAAGAGACCTGGAGAGGGACTTTTTACAAGGACATGGTATGATATGACAAGGGGGGATGGCTTTAAACTGAGAGTAGGTTTAGTTTAGATATTAGGAAGAAATTCTTTGCTGTGAAGGTGGTAATGCTCTGGAACAGGTTTCCCAGAGAAGCTGTTGGCAGTCTGGTTGTTTTTCTGAAGAGAAACAGGAGAAAAACAGAAAAAAAGATTTTGTGGATTTTTGTTTGGGATTTGTTTGGTTGGTTTGGGGAGAGTTGTTTGTAAATTGTACATTAGAGTAGGTAAAAAAATTACATTAACATGTTTATTGTAACCAATTTTGGGTCTTCAATCAGTACTATATTTAGAAATAGATTTACACGCCCCTCAACAATTAGGAGAGTTAGAAAATCTTTAGTGAGAAAAGTGTTTTATGTTAAAAAGTGACATCTTTTTCTATTGCTTAAAATATATTTTTATTACTATGTCTGAGGAAGATGACAAAACTTATGTTACTTGACTTAGTTATTTTGCATCAGCAAAGATATGAATGAACTATCTACAGGAACAACCACTCCAGAAAAGTTTGCCAGACACATGACAGTGACGAAATATTTTCTTTTCTTAATATAAGGGAGACTAGCTCTTATGTCATTAGGAAGCAAGTCGGTAAATGCTACCAGGTTTTGAACAACTCAATATAAGAAGAGGTCACTTAAAGTAAGGGCTGTTCTTGTTCAAGCTATTTCATCAACAGCAGAACATTGCAAAGCCCCTTAGCACACAAAAGTACAATACACAAGTAGTTTAAACGTCTTTTAGCTTTCAAGCACTAATGCCATACAAAAACTCTAATTTAAAATACAGTCAATCCAAAAGTCTGCATAAAATCCTTAGAAGTTTTACAAACACTTTTAGAGTTTGTTAGAAAACCTCAAACAAACAAAACCACAAGCAAACAAAACAACAAGAAAAACAACCATCTCAAAATCAGCTGTATATTACACTGTACCTCAGGTTTCTACAGGAAGTCATATTCACACATGATAAGATGGGTCAAGGCAGCATAAAACCATACCTGGAGATATGAGAAAATGAATGTAGGGTTAGAGACTTTGAAAAAAAAAAATCATTTATCTACATTCAGTCAGTCAACAATTCTTAGGGTTACTTTTTCCTCAGAACCAAGAACATGGCCCTGCTATAGCCAACTTACCTTCAAACATGGAAGAAACATCACAGTGTGTGTGAGAAATATCTCTAATTAAAATTTCGGAGATGGCCAAATAAAGTGAAACAAAGAACTTTATCGACAGCACGCTGGGTGTACCGGACTCGTGATCAGGTCCGAACACAGCCCGAATGGGAGGGACGAGCCCTTTTAAGACCCTTTGATTTACATAACCACTCCCTCACTCCTCCCATGCCAAACCTGGCTCTTTTCTTTCTCAAAAGGTGGTATAGTCTTCTTCTTGCAGTCCATTGGTTGTTTTAACCAACTTATCAAATTGTTTCCCTGCCCCCGGCCGCATGGTCCCTTGGCAGTGAGCCCAGACTGGTCTTACTGCCTTACACACACCATAACTCTAAGTAACAGTAACTGTGTGCAACCCTGTGAGCAGCAATAGGTAACTGTAAGCAGAACAGTGAGAAGCCCACTAGTCCTCGGCCACAAAATGGCTCCCCAAATCCCCAAATAAAATGACCTCCAGGTATCTCGGCACGAGGTAACCATGGAAACCCCTGCTTGTAATAAAACCGTCTTATTAATTTCCTACAGTGTGTATTAAAAAAGATCCTTTAAATGGTCAGTAATTGCTTAGCTTTATAAAAATTTTTCACTCCAACTAACCTCTTTTCATCTACAAAATCTTTCTACACTTTCTTGAGAAAAGTGACAGTTTTGTCTAAGACAGCTAACCCTAATTCTAGCTTCATCAGGATTTCCATCTACAAGGTCGAGAAATTAAGGAGTCTGGTTGTATATATTCACTTTTCAAAAAATATCCTTCCCTGTGATACCACAAGCAATTGGCAATTTAAATTGTCATCAACAGTTTCTAGACAGTGCTTGAAAGGAAGAATCAGGGATCCATACAGAAAGGCTACAAGAGAAAACACAGGTTTTTTGCAATGTAAGAAATACAGAAAATTCAAGCTTGAATAGCAAAATGAACAGCAGTACAAAAAGCCTGCAGGTTGAGCAATAGTTTTGACAATTAGGTACTTATTCTATAGCTTCTTAACAGTAGCACCATTCGACAGAAGAAAAAAAATGAGGAGAAAAAGATCCTGTTTCCTGTGGATTCAGACTTTTTGTTTCTCAAGACAACTCTAAATTTCAGATTATTACTAGTAGAATAGTAGCAATTATGTGATGGAATGCACTATAAACCATTGTTAGTGGCCTTTTTTACCCTCATTCCAAGTAAATGAACTATCTAGTAAATGACTGTTTCAAGAGCAGTTAAACTTTCTATTGAGGTGACAATGATTATCCACCATTTTGTTAAAAAACAGCCCTTCACCTTCCCTCTTTTACCCCATTTGAAAATGCAATGTGAAATTTTGGGTTTTCTTAGTTCTCAGCTTTCAGATGAACCTGAGCTTTGAAAAACTTCTGAAAGCATCGGAATACCCAAAAAGAAGGAGAATCTAAGGAAATCAAGCCCATCCCTCTGATAAGAGGTTGAAATAGAAAGCACACACATTAAAGCAGAAGAAGAAGCCACAGGGAATCTTATGGATAAATAGTAGAATATTTACCATTTTAGTAAAGGAAGGAATTGGGTTCTAGTAGCTTAGTACAGGACAGGGATATGGAAAAGAGATCAGAAGGCTTCTGCTTATCTCAGAATTATTAAAAACTTAATTTCTTTACAAATGAAAACTTGCACAGTAAATTTGAGCAGTTTTAAAGAAAGACACAACACATTTGAGTGTGGATAATTTTTATAATATGAAGATAAATAAAGTCTAATGAAGAAGAGTTAGACTGCATAAATTAGGTTGGACAGATTGTTTCTAGAAAATTATATCACAAATGTCACAAATGTGACTTCCTAATATATCAAAGAAGTGCTGAAGCCTTGTCTAAGCAGAAGCAGTTTGAACCAGCTGTCCTTCATTATAGGTTTCTAGCTTAGCTGAGGGTTAGACCCTCAAGTCTCTGCTGACAGATGTTTGAGTAATACTTTATTTGGTTGCTTTGCAAGAAAGGGCTGAAATGATTGCCTATGCTGACAGGAATCTTAACATTAACTTGAATTTGCAGTGGTACCTGTTTCTCACGGGTCATCTGACACAATTTTAGCTATATAAGGAGCTTTGAATGTTCCTGAACTTCATCAGAGACTTCTGTGTGGCCCTAAGGTCTCAGGCAGACAAGTTGTTAAGGCTTAGTACTAGACAGGGCCTCAGAACCGCAAAAGTAAGAGGAAAAAAATGCATAAAGTCTTTCATACTAAACAGACACCATGGTTAAGTGAGCTGAGTGGTCAGTTTAAAGGTGTTTATCTTTTTAATGGGAGTCTAAATGTAAAATTAGTACCTCTAAGTTAAAGCTGCTATTAAGTACCAAGTAATCAGTTATGTTACACTGCTGACAGTATGAAATTCAATTCCCTTTGAAAGATGCTGCACTCAGCTTAAACTTGCAGCTTCTGCAATTCTGTGATAGGTATGCTCATTCCCAAGAATCCATCAAGTTTATCTATATTGTCTTTCTGCACTTTTCGGTGACAAATGTCTAATTTTCTTCAAGTAGTATAAATATTAGATATATAGTAGCCTCAAAGAATTCAAAAGAAGCAGCAGAACCTTTCTTCAGCATCTTCATTGTAAAGGGATTTTTAGGCGAGAACTTTTGTTTAATATTATGCTTCCAATATTGTCCATTAGAAATCACATTTCATACAGACCTAAAATGCCAAAAATAACCCAATGTTTAACCTAAGAAAGGTAAAAAGGATGTGAAAAGATAAAATTGGTTTCCCTGGATAAATCAGGAACAAGTAAAGACAGAGAAGCATATGGATATACAAGTCTACAATTTGGAAAAGGTTCCGAAGATCCTGAAATTCCTGAATTTTGGCAATTTTTCTTTCAGACAATCCTCTGAAATTTCTAGTGACATTTTGTTAAGGGTCAGACAACAAAAAGCTGAAGAAAACTTGCAAGAAGGCTGTTAGGACAAAAATTTAATTTGTGCTACCCTTTTCACAGACTTAGCTGAGCGGCTACTGCTAGAAAGGTAGAAACATCAAATACAAATCTGTTCATAAATGTTCTAGAAGATGTGGTTTTCTTGTGATATGACAGTTTTGGCTGACAATATTCAGACTGTTAAGACGAGAAATGCTGAAAAAATATTTACTGAAAATAGTGAGTGAAAAAAGAATTGCTGAAGAAGTTCAATGCTGACAAATATTAAACAAGATACATGACAACTCTAACTTTGCAGTGATGAATTCTGAGTTGATTCCCCCTATGAAAAAATGAGATACTGGGTGTACAGATGTGTCCAGGAGGCAAAATAGCCCCTTGGGAAAATTGCAGAGATGTTACATTTTGCTATGAAAAAGAATTCAGGTCTCAAACAGAAAACAGAAGATGAGAATGTGATTTATACAGATGAGAATGTGATTTATACAGATGAGAATGTGATTTATACAGAACCTCAAACTAACACTTACCTCTTCAAATAACATTGGAAAAACTCATGCTAGTTTCCTGCTGACCTGTTTATGTTCTGCAAGCATTATTTTCATACTTGAAGTTTACCGTCTGTGTATTTTGCCTCTATTGTTTCTCTCCAGTCATGCAAATTATACAAATATAGTCACAATTTCACTAGTACACTTATCAACAACTTCCCTGGGATATTTCCCAGATTTACCTTTTCTAGACCATGACCTCTCTCATGGTTCACATTCTGCAAGAGCCTGCACAATGTCCCCAGTGGTCTACATTTTCAAAAAATTATCCTAAGTGATGTAGAATCTCTACCAAAAGAATAGAATGAGTTAACAAGAACAGCACTTTTGCCATAGTACTTGCCTAATCCTGTTTATTTATTCCCTCCATTTCTCCTAGATTCACTGGTACACAAAACCCATCACAATAATAGCTGTCTCTTTCTGAAACGCAAGGCATAAAAGAAAATACTGGCAAGAAAAATACTCACATATTCACCTGATACAGTAATAAACACCATTAACAATTTCTTCTTTACTGAAGGAAAGAAAAATAGATCAGCTTAAGTGCAATGCTATTCAAAAATGATAATGCAAGAACTTGAAGTAACAGGTATGTTAAAAGCCGTATTACAATAATATGGCCAGAAACAGTATTTCTGGCATTTCTGAAAGCTCCTGCTTTTGGATTCTTTTTTT
This sequence comes from Lepidothrix coronata, assembly GCF_001604755.1. Classification (NCBI taxonomy): domain Eukaryota; kingdom Metazoa; phylum Chordata; class Aves; order Passeriformes; family Pipridae; genus Lepidothrix; species Lepidothrix coronata. Next base: position 2,521,075 of record NW_016690236.1, on the reverse strand, counting down.
TTTTACCCACGTAATCACGGAGTAAACTCAGTAAATTCTACTTATCCTAAAATAAGAGCAGAATTGATGCTTTTCATTTTCAACAACAACAAAAAAAATAATATGAAGATAAAACTAGAAAGGAGAATCAGCTTTAGTACTGGTAGCAGAAGCAACGAGCTCGCTCTTCTCTCTTCCTCCAGATATGTAGTCCAGACATTAAATTCAAGCAGCAGCTTCTGAAGCAGAAAAACATAGCTTCAGTTTGTAAAGAAGGAAAACATTAGCAGGCCAGGTATAAGGAAAGGAAATGAAAGGGGAGTAAAACTCCCTTTCAGCTACAAAAGCAGTTCTAACTGAGCTTATGATAAGGATTATAGGACATACTTGCTAATAATAACAGCAAGAGAGCTGGAATTAACTGGGCCTATCCACCATTATGTGCAATAATGTATTCATCATTGACATCAGGAAAATCTGTCTTAGATAGGGGGTAAATACTCATTTAGAGGTGCAAGAAATGCAACTCAACAATTTTTATAGAGATTTTAACACATATTCTTGGGTATCTTTTCTTAGATATTTGAAAAAATTAAATTAGAGGGATTATATCTGCAAAAAAGGCTCAGAGTCACAAATAAGACCCCACATGAAGAATAAAAAGTAAATATTAAATTTAATTTCTCTTACAAAAAGTCCCACATCATTTTGAAGTATTCTCTATATTGCAGACAGCTTTAATTTTAAAGTTTAAGAACTTAAGCTTTTTATAATAACCTGTATAGATTAACATATTTCTCTGAAAAAACCTGTATAGATTAACATCTTCATACTTCTAAGTGATTGCGGAATTTTTATGTGGGGAAGAAAAGGGTTGATTGTAACAGGATATTGGGAAGTTCTTTAGTCTTTAATCTTTTCTCAGACACAAAGACCTTGTTGCACCATTGCTCCATTACTCAAAGTTGTTCTTATCTTCTCCACGACTTAGAGAACTGCAGCTAACCTTTTCCCTGATAAGACAACACTAGCTACTGTTATCTGGAAAAAGCAGAAAATGTCAATCTTTCATGAAAAAAACTGTAACTTAAGGACTAAACTGTTTATATTATAGTAGACAAGTTTGTCTACATTTACCAATAAACTACACCGAAATAGAAAACATGTATGATACTTTATATGCTTTATTTGGGGTCTATTTGTCAGTAAGAGTCAACTTTTTATTTTGTATAGTGACTAATACTGGAGCAACAAAAAAAGAATGATCCTTCAGCAAATTGTCTGACTTAACACTCAGATTTAAAATCATCATTTTTGCATGAATAACGGGCTTACTTTACATGGATGTTATTTCTTAAATCACTCCAAATATAACTTCAATTTTTAACATGAAAGCATTGAGCCCATTTTAAAACAGAAATCTTGAGTTCAGATATTCCTTACTTGATTTTACCATTTATGTTAAAAACTAGTACTAATTATGTTTTGAATGTTTTATAGATATTTTTAAACATATTCTTCCCTTTTGTTCCCACAAAAAATACATATACAACAATCATTGTGGGATACATGGGATGTTGCAACTGCATAACATGAACTGCTGAGAACACCATTTAACTTTAGATCCTATATTCAGTTACTGAGGTATATGCTGCTGTCCAAGACTTTAAGACTAGAGTTACCAAACTGGCTGGGTTGTCAGCAAGAGCAGTTACAGCAACAGAGACCGGCGTGTTCTGACTCACACACTTCCTGGGTCCTGCAGCCTGTACTGACCTCAACACTACAGCCCTGGTAACAAGTCAGGACCTGAGCTACTCAATTTACTGATAACTTAGACACTACAAATGAAGAGCTAAATGAGTAATCAAGACAACTTAACCTCAGTGGATATTTTAAAGCTAGCTAGCTATGTGCTGAAGTGTGCTGCTGAGGTCAGTCAGTTCAAGTCTGAAAGCCTTATTAGCTAAAGCTCGAAAACCCTGTCTGACATCTATGCCATTTTAAATAAACTGTCAAATTAAGTTTTCTCATTTACAGGTCTGTGATTTGTACAAGATTCAAGATACTCTCACATTCCATCTTCACCTTGACTAAGGTCTATGAAATCATTTGCTGAAGCAATACTGCTGTCTGTCCTGGTTCCAGCCAGGACAGGGGTAATTTTTTTGCAGTAGTGGGGAGGGGGCATGATTAGAACACAGCAGTTATTCCATACCCCTCATGTCCTTGCCAGGGGCAGGGGAAAGGGACTCTTTCTTCTGAGGAGAAGGGGTTCCTTATGGTCAAGAAAACGCAGTGGAGAGAGTGGTTGGGGTAGCGTGGCACCAGTACCAAGCCAGAGAGTGGTGGGGTGGTGCCAGCTGTGGTCAGGTCGGGCTCAGTGAGCATTTTGCATGTGAATCACTGTCTTTTTTCACCCTCCTCTGGGTCTGTGGTGAGCACTTTTGCATGAGAATAACGCTCTTTTTTGTACACTCTTGTTATTAATATTGCTGCTGTTATTGTTGGTTTTCTTATCTCATTGCTGTTTCCAATAAATTGTTCTTATCTCAATCTGTGATCTTTGCCTTTTGTGCCTCCCACTCTCAACTGCATCCCACCACAGCAGAAAGGGGAAGGGGAAAATGGGGGCAGGAACAAGAGAGAGCAGTAGTGTGGTTTTGGTTGGTGGGAACACTGAGTTGGGGAGTAACATTTCTAAACCGCGACACTGTACTAGTACTGGGACAGTATATGTTAAATAACCTGTAGCACTTTAAAACCTGGAACAAAATACAGAGAGACTTACACAGTAGATAAGGTTGGAGTGAAATAAAGGACACAAGCAACAGTATGTGATAACGAGAAGACACAACGGTTCACTGAGAAGCTGCAGCGATTAGTTTGTCTGATAAGACAAACAAGTCCTGGTCCTGCTGCTTTTCTCAGAGAACACCTGTCATTCCTGCATAGGTGTTCAGCTGTAATGGTTCCCCCGCAGGGATAAAAACACTTGTTTTAAAGAGGGAACACTGGAACAGTTATCTTGAGGTGACAATAGGCTTAGGAGAGTGCAGTCAACAGTAGGGAAAAAAACTAGGCTCTCTAAGCAGTATGCACCTGTTACATATCAGTTCAACCATACCACAAACACCTAAACAAGAAGTGGCTGGAATTCCTTTTGCTGTATTTCAGAGGCTTGAAAATAACTAATTTTATGTAATCGCTATTTTAGTAGTGAGGCTCTTACTGTGCCAGTGTTTGGTTTTCCTTAGCAATCTGTTTATTTCTTCTTTTGCACATCATTACAAAATGAAATAGTATAGAAAGCATTGAAAGATATGTAAAGATTAATGAAAGTCATCGAATGTTACTAATTCACTGATCAAAGGAAAGTGTTTTGTGTGCTTTATAGAGTTAGGAACAATATCTATTGTTACAGTTACTATACAATTTTTTATTTTTACACAGCTATGCAGCCATGGCTATCTTTTTAAGACAGGAAAAGTATAGACATATACAACTCTGGTTGGCCAGCAACACCTTAAAAAAATCCCAAAACAACCCAAACAAGCCCCAAAGAAAATCTCCCCAAACAAACCAACCAACCCCTCCCACTGCCTTGGTTTTCATTGTATTCAAGGTGACTTTTATATCTGTGATAGTAGGCCCTCATATATATCCCAAAATGTTACAGTACTCAAAAATCACCACAGCAAACCTAAAGAAGGCTGGAACGAGCCTTTCTGAGGAGGTGCTATAACAGCAAAGTACCAAAGTATCCACTCACACCATAAATCATAAAAGAGGCAAATTGACCTGTGCAGGCAATCTAATAGCAATAAAATCCTTAGTAGTGAAGGGATTTTTAGTCCCCAGAAAACTGAAGGTAATGTGATATAAATAGGGTAATGCAACAATATCACAGGCAGTAACTGCCAATGAGGATATCCACCCCAAGCTCATTTCTGGGTAGCCCCAGCTGCATACTCCCGTCTTGCCTTCTGGTGGTGTTGCCTTGACTTTGTATCAAGCCAATTCAGTTTGACTGAAATCTGCTCCTCTCTTCCATCTGGTCTCTCCCCAGCTGAAGTGAACAGTTTCACACTGTTATGTGTGCACTGTTTCCTCATAGATAAAGCCATTATCACAGAATCACAGCATGCTTTGGGTTGGAAGGAACCTTAAAAGACCATCCAGTTCCAATGCCCCTGCCATGGGCAGGGACACCTTCCACTAGATGAAGTTGCTAAAAAAATCTACACTTCCAGGGATGGGGCATCCACAGCTTCTCTGGGAAACCTGTTCCAGGTGACTCACAATCCCCACAAGGAAGAATTTCTTCCTAATATCTAATATAAACCCACACTCTCAGTTTGAAGCTATTCCCCCTTGGCTCTTCACTCCATGCCTTCTCAAGACGTCCAACTCCCTTTAAGTACTGGAAGGCTGCTATTGAGGCCTCTGGAGTCTTCTCCAGGCTGAACAACCCTAGCTCTCTCAACCATAGGAGAGGTGCTCCAGCCCTCCTAATTATCTTAGTGGTCCTCCTCTGGACTTCCTCCAACAGGTCCATGTTCTTTGTAGTTGGTGGCCCCAGATTTGGATACAGTACTCCAGTGAGGTTTCACTGAAATGGAGTAGAGAGGCAGAATCACCTCCCTTGACCTGCTAATCACACTTCTTTTGATGCAGCCCAGGGTACACCTGGCCCTCTGGGCTGCAAGTGCACATTGCTTGTTCATGTCAAGCTTCTTATCCACCAAAACCCCCAATTCCTTCTCATTGCTGCTCTCAATCCATTTTCTGCCTAGCCTGTATTTGTACTTAGGATTGTCAATAAACATACCAATACAGAATCTATATTAAAATTTGCATTAAATTTGTAAATATTAGCATAAAGTAATATTAGCAATGAACACTGGACCATATTTTTTTTTAGACAAACAAAAATCCTATTCTGTTCTCCACAAGCTCTGTATACACCTCACCAAATACACACGCACTGGACATGAATTCCTCTTTCACCTCGATGACACGTTCTGAAGCATGAGAGTTCAATATTTTTGTTTTAACAGAGTTAAAAGTGTTCTGATGAAAACATGGAGAATGCAGAGGTGATTACCTAAATCCTGGAAGAACAACAACAAACACCAATTCAGATTCCAAGTCCAATTACCTCTCTCCAAAGGAATACAGTCTCATTTTTTTCCTTCATGTGCAAACCAGAATTATGTCAAACATATTCTTATTTACATCACTGTTCCCCACTCTCCGAGTTTCAGAGGCATTCCTGGGTGGAAAGTTTGCTGAACTTCTGAGGAATACATGAGTCTGAACCATCTCCTCTCTTTCTGCACATCACATTTGGAGATTAAGCTCTAATCATATTGTCTGGGTCATGAAAAGAGCCATTCAATTGTCTTATGCCTTTGATCATCATACTTATGGCAATAAATTGTTTGCTGGTATGTCTTCATGAAAAAGGTTATATGTAATATAGAAAATACAGAGATGTTTCAACAGTGATATATGAAAAAAAACCTACAGAAAATTTGAGACACTGGTCCTAAATTGTTATATCTCAGCTTAAAATGGAACTTGATGTTCAGGCTAGTTATTTCCTACCATATCAGCACTGAATTTTCCGTAGTTCACACAAAAGCACAACTACTTTATCTGAAATTGTCACAGCTGTCAACTACTTTTATAACTACAAGAAGTTGGAGCTTAAGTTTACACTAATACACAAGCTCAAGTTCATGAATTTACTCTTAGTTCCTTCAATAGGTTCCAATGGAATGGTTTCAATTAAAAGAACTCTTAAAACCAGACCACCTTTTTTTTCCATTAGCTTTTTTCCTAAGTAATTCTTAAAGTGGACATAAACAATGAACTAAACCACATAATACTCTCAGGAGAAGAACAAGGGGAATCACTTAATTTTACAGTTGCAGAAAGCAAAATTACTACAAATTATTTATGCCATGACCTAAAGACTATGCAATCCCAGACTACATCAGTACGACAGGAAAGGCATAGTGTGTTCTACTTGATCACCTATGAAGCAAACCAACATGCAGAGCTAAAAATAACTGGAGAGTATTCATGTATATTAAAATTTCCTTAAATTGTTAGCAATGAAATGCTTCAAACTCCATTAACTATATTATCTAGCTTATCACAGTTAAACTAAGGTTGAAAGGAGTATTTGTTTCATATTTTTATAATACAGTGTGATAGTCTATGTGAAATTATTTTAAATGCATTACACATTCATACATGTTTATTACACAATATGAAAGGTTTCAAAAAATATTCCCCAAGAATTGTATTTGTATTTGCCTGTATATTTTATGGTCCTTTTACACAGCAACAGGACAGAAGTTTTTTGAGGGTTTTTTTCTGAATATATGAAAGATATGACTAAATCCACAAAAACTGGTCAGGGGAAAAAAGAAAGAAAAATCACAAGCACATGTAATAAAAAGAGCTATTTTAACACCTGAAAACTGACCCAATCCCAAACTGTAGATTTACATTCCCTTTAATCCTATTTTCCACATTTTTCTCACACGTTTGCCCTTTCATTTAGTCAATTCAAAAATAAACAAGTTTTCATGAATATCTACACTGGGAGTTTGCATAGGAACTTCTTCACTTCTAGCTCACTACAGGCAGTTTTACTATTACCCTTCAGCAGTAAAACACCAACTTGACCCATTCTTTCTTCTGCTGCCCCGTTACTTGCTGACAGCACAGCATGCTGCTCCAACCGAAAGTTCAGGCACAAATGTTTGTATGCAATGTCATAAGCTGGAACATGGAACTGATGTGAATCAGAAAAAAAAAAAAAAACAAAACCAAAAAAACCCCAAGACCACTCCAAAAAAACAACCAATACCCCTTGCTATGTATTTTCAGAAGTGTATACTTAAGTCACATCAGTTACAAAACACAGTTCATAACATAGACAGATGGGAATGAGCAGCACTGGGAGGAAATCCCCGAAGCTGCCAAAAACTTCAGCTTTGTGAAACTATTCTCAGCATTCATGGAAAGTATTCAAGGCTCTCTAACTGCAGTTTTCTTAATCCCAGTTCATATTTCAACATGCACTGCAGTGAAGCAACACTAGGTAAGAAGAGAACAGACAGGCAAACGTGAAACTTTATGAAAATCTTGCAGTATGTTTTAGAAATATAATGGCATCTTTTATTCAAATACCCTGAGGCATGATATTCTTGACATTGCTTATGCTAAAAATTAATCATTATAAACCTAACATTAGCAAAATTATATTTCTGTTGATTCTGGAGCCTATCATCAAGTGATTTTGCTTTACAGTATAAGTTTTCTTTACAATAATTGCAAAAGGAAAGGTGAAGGGAAACCCAACACACAGTGCTGTATTAGACCATCAGCGCTCTACACTACTGCTATTTGTTGTTAACCTATAACTAGAGCAGTTTGCTCCCAGAGAGTAAAAAGCCTCACTACCTGCAAATCAAGCATCTGCTCTTGATAATCTATAAAGAATAAGTCTTGCAATGACCAATACAGCATCTTTCTCTCAGATAAGGTCACATTGCCTAAACAGAGCTACTAAGTTTACCACACCTCATTAAACAAGATGTAGGATGCTCAGGTGAAGGCATATCATAGTTTTGGTATGACTCCTTTTACCCATTTGGAACACTCAAGTTAGAAGTGTTTTAGTTAGTACCCTTGTATTAACTGCTCATCTGACAGCACTGGCAGAGTGCATCATCCTAAGTACCCTACAAAGACCACAACACAGACCTCTATCACACAGAATTCTGCCTAGATAACACAGAAGCAACATACTATCATTAAACAATTTTTGCAGATATAAGTCCTCTCCTGAAGAAACAGTTTGCTGTCTGTTATAACTGAACCAATATATTTTCACCACAGAGATAAAGATCCTAGAAAAAAACTGAACAGGAACTATAGGTGGCATAAAGTGTTTGGAAAGATAACTGTAAATAATTCACAAATAAAAAATTTTGAGCTAGAATATATTACAACTGCAACTGTTCAAAATCATGTTTAACTTCTGGTGTCAAAACAAGCAGCTGATAGAAAAAGCTGTTTTAAAACCCTGTTCACTAATGATTAGTAATGAATTTTAAGTATCTCTAATAAAAAGTTACTATATAAATTCCACAAATACCAGTAGCTTCTCACATATTTTTACTATCTTTTCTTTTTTTCAGAAAAATTAACCTTTACAAGACAATAAAGCACTTCTCAAACTTCAGTTTGTCCATATTCTTGATTTCAGCTTTTCATTACTGTTTAAGCATTTAAGCTGCTGGAAGAAGCTCTGGATTTTCAATTCTGTAGCACTAAACAGAGATGATATTGAATTGCACACATACAGAAAGACCTAGCACTTGCTGCATTCCCCAGAGGCATTCAGTGATAAATCACTGTAACTTGAATCAATTATACCGACTACCACTTCTCATTTTTGCCATGGCATCAACAAACAACAGATTCATTCCTCTGGTTCTTGTCAGAAATATTATGAAATTTCATAGAGAATAAATATCTTACTTAACATAAAAGTCCCTTTGACTTCAAGGCAAATAGGAAAAATAAGAGAGATAATAATTCAGAATATTTGATCACTACTGTAGGAATATTAATTTTTACTCCTTTGATAATTACTTTGTATAAAGATTTCCACAAGATGGTGCTGTAGTCCTATTTTAAAAACATGAACTGCTCTAACATTTAGAAGACTTCATTTAATTTCATTTTAGAATAATGAAGAGTGATTTGCAAGGTCTGTTTTCAAATAAGGAGCAAAACACATTAATATCATCTAATTTCCAATCTTTTTTATTTCTTCTTTTTTAAACAACCAAAAAAGTTGCAGAACTACATTTTATATAACATAATGGATCACTAAGTTATTCTGTTTGTATATAAAATAAAGTCAACTTATATTCCTAATGGTTATAGAAAAAAATAATTATTATTGTTAAAACATATAAATCATTTTTACAGCATGTCAAACAGCTGCTTCTGTCTTTATCTGAAAACTCTGCAAAAAAAAAAGTATTTGTGGTTTTGTAATACTAAACTCCAAAAATCCTTTCAAGTGAAGTATTAAAGTAGAAAGAAACCTTGATATGATAGGCTACCAATTTACAAAGAGTAATAAACAAATAAAAAAATCTTACCAAACCTCACACATCTTTGGTCTGATTATGTTTATGGAAGTCTTACATCTACTTATGTCTCTAAACAGAAATCTTAGTATGGCTTCAAATAATGAAAATGTTGTGTTTCTTTGTACACTGGCTGGTCTCCATCTGTGCTGCTGGTCTTAAAATGTGTTGGGTAAAAGCACTAAAACACTCAGCACATCTCTTGCAGTCAAAGTCTGTGGCTTACTTGCACATTTAAATGTTTAGGATCAAACTGAACCCCACTTTGTCAGTGTTAATGTAAGTCGTAAAGAGTTGGTGCTCTCCAGCTCAGCATGAAAACTTATATTTAAAAAAAAATACCCAGCAGAAAAGGTACCTATTTGAAACTGTGTATATTAGTTTTTTATTAAGATTTATTCAATAGTACAGATGGTAAGATGGTATGTAAGAATGCCTCTTGGGTGTAACGTGCAAGTTCCAGCTGGAATGTTTCCAACAGGATGTAAACCACGGTCCTCAAGCTTGCACTTTAAAAAACATATTACTTAGCACACTGCTAACAAATGTCAACACAAGAATACACTGCTGTAATGACTTCAATTTACAGAAGTGCAGGGAGGGTGGGAGAAGCTATTTGAGCAGTTTTTAAAACAAAAAATTGGGGTCAGGGGAAGGGAAATCAATACACAGATACATCAGAAAAATATTTATTCAAAGAAATAAAAGCACTAGTGATCATTACAAATTCGATATTTTAAAAATTTAATGCTGTATAAACATACATATTACTCCTGGTATCCATAAGTCTGCAGAGACCAGATCTCACGACCTGTGCTTTCAGGTATTCTCAGAGGTGGGCTTGATGTTTTCAACAATTTGAAGGTTTCTTCAATTCTGAAAATAAATTTTGTTTACATATGCTTATTATAATCAGGTAAGAAATTACTGTCTTGCCTTTAACTTTTTAATTATCCAAAATACTAATAAGCAGCATGAAACCAAAAGTTTTCTCTCATCCTCCCTTTTCCTCTGCAATTGGTTTGTATTTTAAATGCCTACCACATATCATAAACCTTACATACACATAAAGAAAGAGGCAACCCAAACAACACAATCAAAATCACAGAAAAGGCTAGACATTTTTACAGGCCAGCCACTTACAGAAATCTCTTGCTAAAGAAACATTATACAAAAATGCATTTCTCTTCAGGTATAATAAAAATATTTCTTACCAAACAATTTTACTACAGACCTCAGGATCAGTATCAAATACATCTTAATAAGTTATCATAATTCTTAAGCTGAGATTGGTTTTACTTTTCCTTAAATAATAAAAAGCAGAGTTAAGATATGTAGTTATTCTTCAGGAGAAAAGTTGCAAGTACCAGGGAATTCTTATCAGAAGATAAATACTATTCCTAATTTTTGTCAACCAAATTCTAAACACTCTTTAATCTCTATTTAATACTATTAAGAATGCTTTCTATTGCTTTTTAGAAACCAAAACAGTGACTCATCCCACAAATACAGAACTGTAAGTGGATTTATTATCCAGTGGAGTCATAAGGAAATGCCACACCTGATGTAAAGACCTTTGAGGTTTGGAACACACATGTACATTCTCTATATGCCTTAGTCCAGTACAAATCCCTCCTGGGAAATAAATTCCTGCTGCCCTTTCCTATTACTTACATTTTACTTATCTTTTCCATTCTTTGTCTTATTGTCTCCTACAATTTAAAAGCAACAAAGTTAGTGATCTCTTCAAAGCTGACATTCTTCAGATGGACTTTCAACTTAAAGATTCAGAGAAAATGTGACTTTAAGCACTGTTTACATATCAAAAGTATTTTTATGAGACAGACCTAGATGTAGTTTTGCTTAGTTTCCTTGTTTTTCACTAGTAGTATATACAACTAAAACCAATGCTTACTTGTTCTCTTGACCTCAGAAAGGAAATCAACCGAGCATTCCCCAGTTTTACTTACCTTTGAAATGTCTGTCAGATCATGAGAATTAATGGTCATGGCTTTGGGAGATGGGTTTGTGGATAATAGTGAACTGCATCCAGAGGACTGAAGATGACTCTCTGGCATCTCCTCATTCCTCTCTGTATCTATAGAGAAATACTCGGTTTTGTGTCACCTTTGCCTTTTTGCTCCCTTTTGCAAGGTCAGCTATCAAAAAACTTGATTTACAGTATGCAATAACAGAAGAGAATGCATTGTTTAGAGCGGGAAAAGGAAAAGCTACTATAAGAGTCCAAAATAGGTTTCTAATCTTTTTAAAACAAGATAAATGCAGTATTACTATGTATAATATATACAAAGCAAATTCCAAAAAGATTACTAGGAAGATTACTTTATCCTGATTCCAGCAAAATCAAAACTTATGAACATCTGATTACAGTGTCAACTTTTAATAGTAATTCCATATAGTTTACATTATTTTTATTGTAAACTGCCTGTTCAAACACATCTTTAATTTGTGCTAAGTAACCTGTCTTATAAGTAGCAGAAACATTATAGAAAATTATCACCTTCTTTCTTAGCTTAAAATTTGTATCAAGCTCTTGCCGTTTTCTGGCTTTCCTCCCCTTGGGACAACTGTAGCAACCATTCAGCAGAAACAGACTTTTTTTTCTGTTATATTGGGAAGGCTGTGTTATTCTTTGCAATTTCAGATTACTAAAATTCGTGAGGGAAGAGAACTTAGTATCTAGGAAAAAGTGTCCTTATTTTTAGTAAGGTCACCATCAATGCATCATACCTTTGGAACATGCTTAGCTACACTACTGTGTCTAAAAATCATATCAACTAATTTTAAGCAATTAAAATTAAAAATTGTTTCTTCTGTACAGCTGTGATTTCTGAAGAGCACTACAACCAAAAAGCACGGAAGCATTCCTGCACTGTACATCTCAGATAAAAAAGTTAAGATTGGCCCCATAACTTGTATGCCTAAAATTTCTTGAATTTTAGAAAAACAGGAGTAACAAAATCAGAAGAACTCAAGAAGTTTGAAAATATGAAAATTCTCTTTTAAAGACCGTCTGTTTGTTTACTGATATGAAGTCCTCAAGTGTCACTAACAAAACACTAAACTAACAAAACAAAGTATACATGTTGCAAGCTTTCCTGTAAAAGGAGGGTCCCATTTCTGAGACTACAAAATAAAAACAAACCTTGACATAACCAAGAAACTGCCTTCCTAATTTCCATGGAAATTTCTGAGATTCCCTTTTAATTACAATGCAACAGCCCAACATTAGAAAAAATGGAAAACAGCATTTCCTCCTTAACACTGGTGGCAGGAATAACAGCTGCCACAGGGGAAAAAGGCCAAATCAATGAAGTGAATGATGCAAGCTAAGGGATAAAGAGCTATCGTTGAGGAAGACAGAAAAAATACTTATGGCCTGGGCAATGTTTTTAATTTCTTTCCCACTTAAGGCTTTTTCATTTACTTCTTGTATGTTATCAAAATTAAGTTGAAAATGGAAGAAAAAGATTTTGTCTTCCTCTTCAAAATGAGAAAGCTTAGTAAAAATGTCGGTTAGATGGCTGCTAACTGGTTCAAAGGGATGAAATACAGACAACATTCAGCAGTGGTTTGAAAAAGAACACAGCTTATGAATAAAAAGACTCTGATTTATCTTGAGTCCCATTATAAAACTAGAAAACAGCATCATAAAACCAGTGATAGCAAAAATAATTCCTTCTGTGCTTATGAATAGTGTATTTTCAAAACACAGTAACTGCTTTAAAGTCCACATAACATTGTCTTTCACTACCTTAGCAACAGCATCTCAAATTTATATCTTTAATATTTTGAGTAGCTATTTGTAACTATTAATTACTAAGCTAGAGTAGATAAATCTTCTGAAGAACCAATTACAGACAGGAAGTGATGAGGACGTTAAATTCTAATCTGCAGTACGGATTTAAATTCAGAGGTCACTAAATTGCAATTATCTACTTAAAAGCAGTATTTTAGTCAAGGTCAGCAAGAAGTGTTTAGCATATTTATGTTAACTAAAAGCAAAATCATTAATACTCACCAGGAGAAACTGGAATGCTAGCAGAAGTACATGTCCAGCTTACATTGCTAGATTCTGTAGGTAAGTCTCTCTGAAATACAAGTTTACTGCATTTTAGCCATACACCCTGTTTAAATCATATTTTGACTGAAGAAAATTATATTTAAGTACTAACTATGTATGCATTTGCACCATCCAGTCAAGTTGGCACTGCACAACAAAAATCCAACATTTCCATACATACACTTCATTTAAAAAGTAGTCTATTTCATGGAGGTTTTTTAATATCAATATTGCTGTTTGTAAACAGGTCAAAAACAGGCTAAAACATAGTTCATATAACTTAGGTATGAGTAGAACAAATAACCTTAGTTCTTAGCATGCTAATCATTTTTTCTTGACATTGGCTGCCATTAGCTTAACAAAGCAAGTGTACCTTCCATTGCTGGTTGATATTCAGAAATGCAGTCCTCAGTACTAAAAAAATAGCCTGCAGATTAAATGAACCTCTTTCCACTTAAATGCTTAGAACTCAGAAGTCTATCCTAAGCTAGTTTCCCAGACTCCTAAATGAGAGTGCTCTTTTAAGAAAGGTTCTCAGTTTAAGTCAATCTAATTTAAAAAGGTTGTTCATAAGCAAGGAAACATTAAATGCTTTTGAGTGCACTTTTCTAATTTCAAAGTTAAAAAACACAACACTCAACATCTAGACTATTTTTTTACCAATGAGTTATCATTATGATTTGACATCTTGGCCTTTAAAACATATCATTTTATATACTGAAGTCTATATCAGTTAACAGGGGAATATTGTACCCAAATAAGTGAATGAGTGAGAAATAGTACATATGGTGTGGGAAGATGCTGGAAAAACCTGTAATAATGGATATCTCTTAAAAAATACAAAAATAGATATTTCCACTGTCTACGTTTAATTCCTTTCATTGAAACGGATTTGGTATCTTTCACACCTTCCCAGAGCTAAATGCACAGCTGCTGCTACTTTTGCAACAGCACGAGACAGATCTTAGAGTGTTTCTGCTGTGTTGGCTAGATTCCAAAAATTCCCCAAAAAGTGCAAGAGTAAGACTAAAGAAGTAATTCTGAATTGTTTCTGTGTATGTGAAGCACAATTTGCATGCAATTTCATCAAACAAGGAAGCAGCAATTCTGTGACCCAAAGGATTATTTCTTGGCAGTTTTCAAAAGTCTACTGGGAAACAGGGTTTTGAAGACTATATAAATATAGATATACATACATACATATATATACATATACACATACACATGTGTATATATGTATATATTTATGTGGTCTTACATATATATATATATAGAATTAGCTTATTTTGCTTTGAAAAAAGACCAGCAACAATGTCACACAGTAACTGCATTTGAATTTGTTCCTGAGGGTGAATTCTTTCAGTAACATGTAGTATAGAAATATGATTACCTCACTCAAAAATTTTTCAGTGATATTTTTGAGACTATTTTCCAAACACTATTCCAACCATGGGAACAACTGCAATAAACACGTCACTTAAGTAATAATAAACCAAATTTAAAAAGAAGAACAAGTCTAGTCTGAAACACAAACTTTCCTGGGCTGCTACAACAATCTCTCGAAAAGAATGTATTTGAAACAGGACCAAAACCGTCTATGGCTGTTCACCTGAAGGGCTCCTGAGACTGCTAGCAAAAGAAAACACTATCATTGGTGGTGTTATTTGGGCATATGTCTACCGATACTTAAATTCCAATATCCATAAGAAACTGATTTCAGATGGTAAATCACCTGAGCCATTGCTGACATGAAACTGTTTAAAAATGTGACTGAGAACATCGATCCTTTCTATTTGAGCCACAGCCTTTAGCAATAATCTTGTGATCAGTCTGAACACTTATCCATTTCAAGACTTTGCATAACTAGCACACTTTCAAGGCACACAGAAAAAAATGTCTTGTATACAAATATTAGCAACATTTTCAAATTTGCGGGTTCAGCAACACACACAAAGTTCCCGGTTACAAATAAATTCAGCATTTTTACATCTGTGGAGAAAAATCCAACTATTTTCCACAAGAGTTTTCAACTTCTGGACAGCATCTGACAGTATGCGAAGGATACACATGAGATGCATATGCAAATACACTTTGAATTTAAGCATGTGATCAAAAAATTTATGCTGTGGTTCACTGCATCTCGAAATACTTACATGTGTATTTAAATGAAATTATATAATGTCCACACAAGGACCTTTCAACAGCATGAAAAATAACCCAGAGTCTTAATGCAACATAAGACTTGATTTGCTATGCCAAATGTAGCTACGTCACAACTGTAGCACTTTCACACATTTAAAACTGCAACAAACATCATAGACAAGAAATAGGAAGTGGGGGAAGAGGGTGTAAACAGGAGTAAAAAAACACCAATTAGACTAGAAATTTCAAGGAGCCACAAATTAAAAAAAAAAAGACTAAAATAAGAATTAACTCTTTAATTAACCCCGCATTTTCCATTGCACATGCCATCTATTTTTGTCAATGTCAGTTGTATAGAATGAAGACTGCATATTCAAAAGTCTTCAAAAACTTCCTTCTATAACTCCACTAGTAAATAAAAACACACCGAAGCATAATTAATGAAAACAGGCTTAGCTATTCCTGCAAAAAACCAGTTCCCAATGGAGAGCTTTGTTCATAGAGCATGATAGCACAACAGAACTTAACAATTAAAAAAAAAATCACCACCAACTCCATAAACAGCACTTCCATTCAAATTATGTCTTTAAAACCAGTAAAAGGCACATACAGGAGGTAGAAAGAACAGAAACAGACCAACAATGCTGAGTCTGGGCAATGTTTGTTATAGCATTAAAATAGAAGTTAACATACCTTTTTGGATTGTAACAACAGTTCTGTTTCAAGAAGCAAAACTCGATTCAACAAGTTATTCCAGTCCTTCTCATCTATTATCACCTTTCCTTGCAGTTTCTCTTCTAAAACTTGTAGTTTATCTTCTATCCAATCTAGTTTATGAAGCTTTTCCTGGCAATCAGCAAGCTGACTCTTTAAAAACTCAATCTCAGAATTACCTTCTATGACCTGAAAGTATGGATAAGAACATCTAATTTCTAATTTCAAAACATAGATAATTCATCATTTCATCAATCAAATTAAGTGCAATCTTCCTCAAGTTCAGTAACTGCATCCTGCTACACTAGAAAAATATTTTCCTTTAAGAATTGTAATAATATGCCTATCCATGGAACTCAGCTTTTAAAAGAAACTGTTGACAAAACTGTCTCTTGAAAGGTCAGTACAATTTAAATGACTTTTCTTTTTTCCAATTTTTTCAATATATTTATTGTATAACTATTAGTTATACTTAAAGAACATCCAGCTATAACGTAAAAACCTTTATCCCTTCAGAAAAACCCTGTAAAAAAATTAAGAATACATGCAGAGAGCATCTTAAAATAAAAGTTCTTACTTGGTCACATTTAACTTCCACAATATCATGATCTAGGCACAATTCCTCCTCGTTACCACTCTGTGCTGGAAGGGGTAGTGGATGAACGTCACCACTAACTTCATTTCCTGAGTGTCGCTCTACTAGAGGCTTCTTTTGAGTATGTTAAAAAACAAAGAAAAAACCCCAACAAACTGCTGGCGTTATTCATTACAAGAACATTTCAATTTATTACCCAACTAATGACACATAAGATCTATCATTCTAATATTTATTTAAATACAGCAATCTTATCTCCACTGGTTACAAAATACAGAAAGCAAGAGCAGGCAGTTTGATTTAAAAAAAATCATACAGACTTGAAAGAACTGTAAAACAAATATGCACACACTTTATCATATATACTGTGTACCTTGTTTCCCTTCCACAAACAGTAATGAATGAAATGCAATCTCCTTTCATAATGTAAGGGTTGTTAGATTTCTAAGTGTGGATTGGGAGGTATGTTAATACATCTAGCGAGATTCATAAACAGTTCCAACATCAAAACCATGACTAAAAGATTCAGAAAAAATGAAAGTTTAACTAGGAAGCTCAGATTTCTCTCTTTCTTGACAACTGCCACCAAAATAGCCCTACAAGCTACAAATTTAGTTTCCTTTGAAGGCTTCCCTTAGAGAAAACAAAGTAAGAGAAAAATTTTGCAATTCCTTCTAGGTGGATTAAGTCCTTTGATCCTGCCACAAAACAAAATAAAATTCTTAATCATTAAGAATGCACAAGTACTAGTTTTGTGCACCATCTCAACACATATAGATTCCTAGATGTTTTAGTGAAGCTGAAATGCTCCTCTTCTAGGGAATTCTTAATATGTACTATACATCCCCACTCATTTCTACCATTAAACAACCAGAAGAGAAGACAAGCCATTTCAAATACTTTCTTTGTGAAGTTTTCCACACTGATAAAAGCAGTATTTTCCTTCTAAATAGAAATCACCAACTTTGGGCAGTCATAGTCCAAAAAGTTTTGTAAAACTTTATTTTGCACCCTTTTAGCAGAAAATATTAAGAAAGCTGCCTCCTCCCCATGTCAAGAGTAGCATAATGCAGAATCATTTTTACTCAAATCATAATCATTTTACTCTTGTAAAACCAAAGCCAGGAGACATTAAGAAATCTTTGCTGAACAGATTCAAACAAAAAGCAAAAAGTGGTCTGAAAGCTGAGTTGACAACACATGCATTAGGCCAAGTACACTTCATTCTCCAAACACAGTGTAGCTTCTTGTTCTGATTTTACCTTTTTTTCATTGCTGTCCCTCCATTTGATACAATTCAAATGACAAACAGCACTAGATTATTACCACCAAGACTTTGAGATGAGCTACTCAGTAAAAGAGTCAACATCCTCTGTATTTCAGCCATTATTTCAGTCAACCACACTTCAGGGAAAAACAAACAAACAAACACCAGGCCACCTCAAAACTGGTTTGATTAAGTGTTAAAATCTAAATAAAAGCACAAATTCCATCAAGAGTGTGAAATGCTACAAATGAGATTAACCTTTAGACATAAAACATAAAAGTTATTTTCATACCTGTTTGGAATTTGGAGCGCTGCCACTAGGATCAGCAAGGCCTTTACCACAATTTGACCATATTTCATATTTAAAAGGTCTGAGTTTTTTCCTTGTTTGGGATTTAACCTCCAAAGTGAACAGAAGAAAATAAGATAGGAAAATTTTCCAGGATTACACACCCCACTTTTTACCATCACTAATAGTCAGAAAGATTTCATGGCACGCACACACAAACACATTTAAACCTCTGTAGTACGATAATGTCTAAAAAAAAATTATCCAAATTTACAGAGAACACAGATGCACAAGTGCATGCCATATTTATACGTTCATTAATGCCTACGCAAAGTTGCATCAAAGGTGGTTGTAAAATAGAAAAGACAACTTGCACCAGAGTTGAAAGGCGAACAAATAGAAAAAATTGTAGTTATGTTCCCAAAAGTAGCAAATTAAGTATACAGAAGCCCTGAAGACTGTTATAAACTCAAAGGAAACAAAATCCTGTAAAATAGGAAGACTGAAAATTCTTTACATTAAAACACAGACTGATACACAACATACACTGATAAAAATAATGCCTTAACAATGTAAACAAGTATCATTGATGAAAACACTCAGATTTGAGAAATGAATACTAGTATCATGTTTAAACTGTTACAGAACTTCAATATATATCAGATGGTCTTGCTTTGCCTTTATATCCATGTGCAAAGTTTAATGATTCACATGTTCATGATGTCAAGAAGTGCAAAAGAAAATATATCACTGTAAAGACACCAAGTACTAGATATATCTTCATTTTAATATTTTTTTCCATTTATACTTCAAAGAATTGGCAGCTTCATGTCTTGAATGATAGCATTCAAGCATCTAACAATGGAAATTCATACTAATTTTCCATTGTTTTGTCCATCAGCGATGCTGCATCTTAAATAAACTGGTCTTCGGCTTCTACCTGCAACATCAAGCATGTCAAAAGAAACTTATAATAAAGGTAACCTTTTATTCAGTACCTTATTAGAGCTACTCAATTCCTTATGTTTTTTCACCACAAAGTTGATAATGTCACAAACAATTTGCATTTTTCTTTCCGCAAAGCCAAACTGAAGAAATTGCTCTTTTGTTAAAATTGGTTTATACTGAAACTGATCTCGAAGAAACTGCAACAAAACAGGAGTTTACTTCACTTTCAAAATCACCACACAATTTGTTGTAGAACTGGCATGGTCATATTCTTGTTTTACTACAATCTTTTCTTTCATTCTGCACTTAAACAGTTAAATGTTTTCTCATTCTATTATTTATACATATATAAATGTATATATATATAGCTGTTACTTTTAACTAGGCTTTAAACATACCTCCTCTTCTAGAAACATTTCATTTGCATCACTCTTCTAAAGTTTAACCCACAGTCTTAAGATTCATGAAATAAATGACTGTAGTAATTAATACTAAAAAATTTAAAAAAAGGTTTTCCAAAGTGACTGTGCAACAAAAAGTTGTTTCAATCTCAGCAAATGCGTCAGAGGGCTACGTAAAGCTGCTCCAGAACCTTTCTGTAAAGCAGTCTCTGTCTGCCTCAGATGGAAAACTAGTCTGAATTAGCCACCATTTGTTAATACATCAAGCCACCTTTTCTAAAAACATGCTTATGGATATTTTAAGGATAGTTTAAAGTTATTTTTGATCAGTTAAGAACTTGAATCCAACTTATAAAGTGTTAAGTATTCGAGTTCATAGATTAAAATGGCATAGCGTTTTAAAATAGCCATATTTCTTAATTGTGCTTTCATTACAGTTTTTTAAGTTTTATATGGGGGTTTTTTTGGTGGTATGATTTATTCCAAGGTCACTTCTATAAACCTTGTTAGGTAATAAATATTTTGGTATTCTTTAAAACAAAAAACCATATTACTGTTTCTGCAGCTATCTCAAAATAGAGAGACCGTTGGCTAACATCACCCATCCTTATTTTCATGAAAACCTAAACCCTTGCCACACAGTGACTTATTACTCATTTTATCTCCTAACAGAGCTACAGTTCACGTTTGTCGCCAAAAATTTTCACTTTCTAATAAAACTCATAGTAGGTGTTTAATTTTTGTGAGGCTATACTCAAAACTGCATTTCTTCTGCAAAGAACATAAAGACATACCTTATAAACAGCTTCAATAAAACGCAAGTCACTCTTTGCTGTCAGTTCCACATCACACTTTACCAAAAGCTCTGCTATGCAGGTTGAAAAAGAAGTAAAACAATAGTTGATGATAGGTAAAAATGCAGCTGGATCACCCTTTACTAACCTATTAAGAAACAAAAGTATTTTACACAGCAGAAGATAACAAAAGCCTTTCATTACATGAATTCAAACATTTAACTTGAAAGGCATTAATATAGCCAGCAAGTTATATCCAAGTCTCTCTTTCATTTTAAGGTTTTTTTGTTCAGGCATATCTCATTCAGCAGTTTTTACTGTTATCTGTATAATGCTCAAAAAAAAAAAAAAATTCTTGTGATCTTCATATAATTTAAACATTGACAGGTCTAAAGCCCACCAGCATTTTCAGCTCAACATTCAACACCTTTTTTTAATCTTTACAGGATGAAACTTCCTGAATGAAGTTTTGCAAGCACTTACACAGAAATTACAAAGGTGAGAGATTAACTGAAGAAAAGAGAACAGCAGAAGAGCAAGACAGTGATATACTTCAGGATTATTCTAAAGATTGCTCCGAGGAGGAAAACTGCACCCTTTTGTATTCCATTTCTCATTCACCAAACCCCAGCTTCCTGCAGACATATGCTCTGCTTACTCATCACTATGTGTAATGCTAATATTTATACCTAGCTTGTTTACACATCTTACTGTCATGGTGTATTAGCTCAAATTTTCACACTGCCACTTACACTGTATAATCCACATCTCTGGGATAACTTAACAAGCGAAGTCCTTGTTCTAGTTTTCTTAAACTTCCATTTAGGTCTCCTGTTGCCATTATTCTGAATGCTATTCTTCTTTCAGTATGGAATAAATGTAAAAAAGTACATCCCCTTTAAAAAAATAATATACACAAAAATTACAAAATGCAATAGAATTACCACTTAAATTCAAAGAGTTTTGCTCCCCTTTCTAAACACTACTATTTCCAAAGCATTACAATACAGCACAGAACTACAGCTCGATACCAATTAATACCAGGCATTATCTTCTTTCATTCGAAAGAGGATCAAGCAGTAATCTTCAATGTGATCAACTACCAAAGAGTTTTAAAGATATCTGGAAACATAAGAATTAAGAATTTTGTGTTGGCTAGATCCACTAAAACTGAATGAAAACAAGTTTCTTGGCTGTTTCAAAGGAGCAGAAGTTCCACAAGTAGTGAAAAGCTGCATTCTTCAGTTTAGAATGCTTCTTTTCTCCACCTGGCCCTAAGCTCACTGGCCAAAAGAGCAATGTTTGGCTTTGTAGACATCAGAAGACAGGACTAGCAACTCATCACAGATAATACTTCTCTATTTAGACAATTCGTTAAATACACTTAAAATTGTTAAGGGGGAGGGGGTAACAGAGTGGTTAGATATTTAGGCAAAATAGTTTATTGGGATGATAACCAAAAAGTCTTTGTTTAACTTCTACATTGTAACATACAACTTGAGAATCCACTTTTAATTTATTGTAAGCTTTGCTTTGCAGAAGAAAGAGACTTTAGAATCTAAGGACTTGGTGCAAACTACAAAAAGCTCTCTTCCTGGAGAACTATTCCACAAGGAAACTGAAGACTGAAAAAAAAAAATAAAAAAGAGAATCAGCAAAGCATGAAACCACCAACATCCAAATCAGTTTTTAGATCTATCAAAGGCATAATTAAATACAGGAAGCACCCACTTTTAGTATGTACCAAACAGAACTGATTAATAAATTGTCAAATGAAAGAAGAGAAGACTGGGGAGAAAACAAGAAAAAAAAAAAGAAATTAAAAATTGCCATAAGAGATCTAAAAGTACTGGCAATTCTGCCTGGCTGGCATATAGTAAAATGAAACACCTGAAGCAGTACCTTCAAGTATCAGTACTAATAATTATCCTTGAAAATAAATTTATATTTAAAGACAGCCTAAAAATACTGTACCTTGCAACCATTTGTTTATATGTAACCAGTATTAGCTCTTCTCCAATACAAAACTTTAAGAGCACAGACTGGATCATAGCCCAGCTCTTAAGTCACAACTGAAAACAAATGCTTGCATCTTAACAACCTGGACAGACTGACAGAACTTGAGAAAGCCTATCAGCAAACTATCAAAGTCAGTGTTTTTTGAATCGTTTAGAGGAGATTAAAAAAACCCTAAAATCTGGAATTTGAAAGCTGACACCTCTCAAAGAACATTCTTCCTCACATCCTCAAGATCTGCTTGTGACTGGCTTAATCCTCTACAGTACTTGCCACAAAAGCCTCAGTTAAAGAGTAATGACTTCAGTTATTAAGCCTTAGAATAGAAAATCACTGTTCAACTTCCTGCTAGAACCTGGGAGATAATTGCTTGCCACTGTCTCCACTGAATTTCTTTTCTTGCCAGAAAACAAGTACTTTGAAGCCTACCAGTCCAAGCAGTGAAGGGGCATTGACAGACAACCTATAAACGAAGCAACGGTCTCAAGAGACAGTTAAGGCTTGTATTAATGGTCTGGGTTTGTTGAGGGCGTTTTTCTTCTTGTGCTTCTATGGTGTTTAATCAGCAATCCTCTAGATCAAGCTCTTTGCATGTGTTCTGCCCTTCTTAAAGTATTTTGTTCCTATTTAATTATGGGGTTCTTTCAATTTAATCATTAGGTTCTCAGTTATTAGTTGTGCTAAATGTAAGTACACAACACTTGCTGTTGAATGTTTGGGACAATTTAACCAATTTGTTTGGAAACTGAGACAGCTATTCTTCCTGCATTACCTTACAAAGTGATCCATCCTATGGTTTTGCCAGTTTAACTACATATGAAGACAAGTCTCAAAGAGTCTGATATAAAAATGGAGCTCTAACCTGCAATGCAAATACTCACAGAAGATACTCTCACAGGAATTTGTCTAATCATACAGGCCATTTCCCAAAAGTATTTACAATCCTTTTTACACTGGACCTCTGGATGTAAAACCAGCAACTACTGTTACAATAAAACAAAAAAACTGCTATTACTACAACAAAACAAAATAGCTTGAGGTCATAAACACTGAAGTTGGTAGAAAATCTTACAACACAGTAAAAAGTGGCACGTAGCTTATGCCTGTAGAAACTCATAACAGAACGTCTACATAACATTGGCTGTCTAGAATAAAATCGGTACAACAAAGTTTTAAGATATGATAACACAGAACTGCAAGTGGATCAAACAACAATTCTCGAAAACTGCACATGGTATTCAAAGAATCAATGTAAAACAAAACAAAACAAAAAAACAAAAACAAAAAACCACCAAAACCAAAAAAAACCAAAATAGCTACCCTATACAGGTTATCAAGTATCTCAACACTGTAAGCATTGTCTTTGAAATGCCTAACAAAATAGGTTTCTGATTTCCTCTAATTGTATCTAGACGGTCCTCTTGCATGGGGTGGGGAACTGAGGGGAAATAGCACCATTACGCAGAGACGCAAAAACGTCACCGACAAACAGTGCATTTCGCTATCGTGCCAGATACCGCCGTCGCACTTGGAGCACACAGGCAACTCGAACAGGAGCGAACCGCACACGGAATTGCGTGTCATTGGCTGGCTGCCCTGGGCGCCACCGCAACTCCAGCGGGAAAAACGCGTGTCCCCGCCAGGACACGGCGCAGCGCGCTGAGGCGAACTCGCCAGTGGGACTGGGGCCGGCTCCACATCCGCCCTCCCTCACACTTGGACAGGCCGGAGGCCGGGCCTTCCCCGCCTGGGGCTCGCCGGCCCCGGGGAGAGGCAGAACCCTACACTTGGAGCCGGCCCGCAGGGCTGGGACAAACCCCTTCCCCGGGAGGGATCCTGACGCTCACCCGCGCCAGGCGCACCCCCGTGGGAACCCCGCAGTTCCCGCCGGGAGCGCCGCTGTTCCCCCCGGGAGCCGAGCCGGGCACACTCTGAATCTGCCGCCGCGAGCCCAACGGCCACTTCCGCTTCCCGCGCCCCCCGCGGTGACGTCACTTCCAGCAACAACAGCAGCCGTCAGAGCGGCCCAGTGGGGACACGGGGCGGCAGCGCGTTCGTCTGCCGAGGCTCCCTCCCAGCCCAGGCTCCCTCCCTGCGCCCCTCCGGCTGCCCCCGCCTCTCCCCGGGGCCGCGCAGCCCCTTCCCGCCCGGCGCGGCTCTCGCACGGACGCGGGCCGAGCTCGTCGCGGCGGCGGTGGGACTCGGGCTGGCTCAGGTACGGCCCGCGGTGCCCCGGGGGGGCGGGCGGGCGGCCTGGCCAATGGGGAGCGGGGCCTTGGGGGCGGCCCAATGGGGCCCTGGCGCGGCATCGCCGGGAGCGGAGCGGCCTTTCCCTGCCCGCCCTGCCCTGCACGGCCGGGCTCCAGGAGCCCCTGTGTGGGGAGGGGCGCGGCCCGCGGCGGCGGCGAGCAGCGCGGCTGCGGAGCTTCTGGAGACGCGGGGCGGCTTTGGGCCTGCGGGACGGGCTGTGTCTCCACCCGCCAGCCTGGTTGCCCGGAGTCAGTTTAAAGCCCTTTAGGACTCGCACGGTTACGGGCCTCGGTTACGAAGGAAGGAACGTTCTCCTGTGGGGATGATTGTGGCTGCAAAACGGCAGCCACAGGGCTCGGTTGCCATAAAGCGGAGAGCATTTAGATCAAGAGTGCGTGTTGGTTTTTATTTAACGAAGTAGAAACCGGTGCTAATGCATCATTAATCAAGATTGCTTTTAGTATCCTATCGTGCTTGTCAACACTGCTAAAGAATTTATTATGTAGTAGCAAAGTAACATGAAAAAGACGCAATTAGAATTTAAATCAGCCTTTGATAGATACCAGACAGAGCCGGAAAAGATCAGCAATTTAGAAACAAGCTTGGTTATTTTTACTGTGATAGTTTTTACAGCCAAGCTATCAAGGTTTGAATTCCTAGATAAAGTTGTATCATTGGAAGTTTGAAAACATACATATGAGTGGCCTGTTGAATCTGGAGATTGAATATGTATGTTCAAAATAATTTAAAAATGTATTTCTGGATACCATTACTTAAAAGACTTTATTATAACAATGGGATTGCTCATCTTGTGTTACGAGTGAGTTCTGAAAGTGTTTTTCCTGAATTACTACAAAGCTGAAAGTAATTACATGATGAGGAAGATTATATGTGTTCTAACAACTAGCATATAAACTGCTGAATAGCTACACGGATATTGGAGCCTTGTGGATTTCCAGCAGCTGGTTCTAGAATGGTTTAAATTGTGTCTCACTTTGTTTCTTTTCTAAAATTTTTTCAGTTGGTCCTTAAAGTAGCGAATGTATTTTTTAGTCTTTTTTACATTACAAAAAGGGTTTTTATACTATTTCTGCAGTGATGTCCTCTTTTTAAGTATGTGAGTACATTATTCTGAAGGATTTGTGTTAGGACACTAGGCAAGAAAGCTTGAAAAGATACTCATTCTCTTGTTTCTAAGCACCCAAAATCCTTACTGCATTATCCTTGAAGTCATGAAACTTTGTTTCAGTGTCAGTCACAACCTCATCTTGTGTGCTACCCAATACTCAGGGCATTTTTGTTTTTCTTTGTATTTTATAGTGCTTCGTTGACGCTAAATGGGATATTTTTATTAAATTTTAAAGGAAGTCTAAAGATTCCAAATGTTCTGAAGCTTGAGGCTTCCTAACTTGCATAGGATATAGATAATATTTGGTACTCTTTGCAGAAGCTTATTGTTAATTTTGTAACTCTTCAAGCATGGAAATTTTCGAAAAAATCTAGGCTGTTTTATGGGTTTTGTTTTCAGTATTTTTTCAGTTGCTTTATGAAGACAGGTGACATGGTCACCATAATTTTGACAAAACTCGCTTTTTATCTATTCAGATCAGTCCTACAATTCTATTTTGCAGTGTGTGCTGAGTCTCTTACAAATGTTTATTAATAGCCGTCAACATTGAATTTGGATTTTGTGTCCAGCAGGCTCGCAGATGGGTCAGGGACTCTGGAGAGTTGCTAGGAACCAGCAATTGCAACAGCAAGGATACAGTGGACCAGGCTATCTTACCAGAGAGCATGGTAGGAGGGTAGCTGCTAACGTTTCCAATACAAGCCATCGCAAACAAGCCCAAGGAGGCATTCACATCTACCACCTGTTGAAGACAAGAAAATCTAAAGAACAAGAAGGATTCATTAACCTGGAAATGCTGCCACCAGAGCTTAGTTTTACCATTTTGTCATACCTGAATGCAACTGACCTCTGTCTAGCTTCATGTGTCTGGCAGGATCTTGCTAATGATGAGCTCCTCTGGCAAGGGTAAGCATGAACAAAAAAGTGTGACCTGGACATTATAAAAATAATTAGATTTTAAATTTGTCTCAGTAAGTGCTTTTTGGCACTCTGACCTTAGCAAAGGATTCCTAAGTTAAATGAGTTTTGACATAGAGGAAGCATATATAGTTTAAAAATGTGTTATTCTGGATTTCTAATTACTATTGGGTATTTTTGGAGATTACTATGTACACAAGTGTATTTGGCACAAGTGTATTATTACACACCTATTGTTTGGCATATTATGGGGAGAAAAAACAGGACTTGTTTTCACTTTGGTATTAGCTCAAAGCACATCTCAAATGTTTGTATTATTTCTCTGAACTTCAAACCAGTGTCTAGCTTGAGCAAGGAATGCTATTCAGACAAACTTCCAAATGAAAAGACAGGATAACTCATCTACTATATTTGTCTTAGAGCAACTTAGGTGTATGTTTTCTTGGAAGACAGTTATGGAGGTGGGAAAAAAAAAGGCTGGTTTTTCTCAAGTGAAATGTCTGCAGTCTAGATTTAAACACATTTATGTAAAACATGTGCAGAGCTTGTATGTCTAGGAACATTCTTTCATACAAAATACCGTAATATCAAAATGTAATTAACAATATTTTCTTTGATATTTTAAGTTTTACAACACTAGGAAAGACTCATGATGTCATACTTATCTTCAGAGTAGATGGTTAGCAAAACTTGTAACTTCTTTCACATTTTCTTACCCCTTAACCAACTGTACTATATCTGTAATAGTTAGGGTTTTGTTCAGGTTGTTTCTTTTGCTTTCATTGTGCTCTACATCTCTTCCTTTCCTTGTGTATTTCCTTGCCCCTCTGTGTTTGAATTAAGCAGCTTCCCTTCCTATCCTGCTTTATGAACCTAGCAGTAGGATAATGCAATATAATTTCTTAGTCACAATTGTTCTGCTGTTGGGGAGTGTTGTATTGACAGGAAATAGAAATTCCAGTGAAGGATACCAGTAACCTTCTAAGTTTATCAGTACACATTGTACTGTGCTCACTTCTTGGTACCAAACCCACCCTAAATAGAAATAAATTCCCTAGGCTAAAGCTTGAAGATATTAGAGCTTCTTTGTTGTATGCAGTGTATATTCTTAACATACAGGGGCAAAAAAACCTCCAATGTATTTTCCTCAAAGTTCATTCTGGAAAATAGTTTGGTCATTTCTAGTGAAATCTTTCCAAATAATGGTCACATTCAAAGTATGCCCTTTGGTAATGAAAATGTGTCCTGATTTAGCAGATTAATAAGAACCTCAATTTGCATAATCTCTGTAGACATCTACAGATCTTCAGCATTCCACATGTATTGGATGCATTTAAGCTTTGGCAAGTCCTGTGGCTGCGGTTCCAAACTCAGTCCAAATAAGTCCCAGGTCTGAACTGAAAACAAAGTCTGTGCCATGTCTTCCTTGCTGGTCCTAAACATTGTGCCTAATTAGTTACAAAGCAGGTGTGTTGAAGCAAAACTACCAGTTCAATAAGGAATCTAGAGAGCATAGAAAATGAGAGTTTAAGGGGGTTTCAGATGGTGTCATCAAGGAGACTGAGATGAAGGACAGAAAATAATGAAACTGAGATACAGAGTCAAGCTGGGATGGAAGGGAAAGAAAGTGAGAAGTTATAGAAGATATGGAGGGATGGGGGTAGATCTAGTAATTAGGACTGGCCAAGACATGAAAAAGAAGATTCTGGTAGAAAAGGTGGGGAAAGTGGTGAGTTAATGGCATGGTTTTGTGCAGATGTGGTGTCCCATTCGCTGCACAAGAAAAGAAACACAGTGTTTTATTTGTCATAATACTGCAGGAGAACAACTCCTCACAGTTCTCATTCAGATACTACCAGGGCCAGAGGTCTCCACTGTGTAGATTTCCTTATGATGCCACCTACTGGGATATGTTTCGAGTTTGTACTCAAATACACCAAAACCTCTGTGAGAAGAAAACAATGATCATATAATTGAAGATTGTGGCAACATACATGCAAAAGAATTAATAACTGAAAGAATTAATAACCTATTTCTAACTTTTCCTATAGTTTGAGTATTTAGCTTTCCAGTGTTGATTACAGTTTGCTTCTGTAAAATATATTTAAATTCAGAAAAGAATTTTTATAATAGACTAATTCTGTTTTCATAGGTTGTGCAAATCCACTTGGGGTCACTGTTCTATATATAATAAGAATCCGCCTCTAGGATTTTCTTTTAGAAAATTGTATATGCAGCTAGATGAGGGAAGTCTCACCTTTAATGCCAACCCTGATGAGGTAAGTGAACTGTTGATGACAGTAATACACAGTTAAAATAATTGTGATTGTTTTATAACTATAGCTATATAAAAACCAAGTTTTAATAAGTGTTTGTTTTACTGTAGGGGTGGTTAATACTAAGCTACAACCCTATTCTGGTCTTTTTTTGAGTATTGTAGCTGTGCACACCATTTACATGACTTGCCTCTTAAGTACTCTGTACACCAGTCTGACCTGTGGATGCCAGAAATCCATAACCACGTATTGACTTAGGAAAGAGGCACATATCCTAACTGAAGAGACAGCAGTGAATTTTTAAAGGATAATAATACACTTCCATAAATTAAAATACTAAAATGCTTCTACAGAGTATGAGTTTGGTTCCACTTCAGGTAAAGTAGAATGAGGTATTAAGTCTGACTACTTCTGTGACAATTATGTTTTGTTGTAAGCGACTTTTACTTAATTTCCACTATCAAGGGGCAAATCTTGAAGTATTGTGGGAAAGATATACTGCTGAACTATTCTGAAGTTCAGTTTGATTTGATTTCTGTGGATGTTTGTATTGCATAATCTTTATAGTATAGAAAAATATAAATTTATCTTCAAAAAAATACCCCATGTCAAATTGAAAGGTTTGCATTTATTAATTCATGTAACTAACTGGAACAGTCAGTTTCTTCTTTCAGTCCATCACCTTTCAAAGAAGAAAAGAGTATGAAAGTAGACAACTTTTGCCTTGAAGATATGCAATTAGAGCCCAAGTGACTAAGCCAGACTCCTTAGGAGTAGGAAAGGAGGGTACACAATGCAATATTGAACAAAAGTAGCATTAACTTCCTGCATATAATTATGCATACACAAGGAAGTGATAATTGAATAAATCCAAAGTAGCAAAAGGACTAAGAGAAATGAAAAGATATACTTCTAGAAGCAAATTGCACTCTGCAGATATGTTACAGAAAACATGAACTTGTTACCACAGGGTGAAATAAATAAAGCAGTGGTATAAATCATTACAATAATGTGATTTTGCTTAAGTTCTTGCTTTATCTCATATTCTGCTTGATCAAGAGACCACTACTTTTATCAAAAATTGGAGTATTTTGTAATTTCTCTCATAGAACTCTGCCTTGAATTCTGATACACAGTGTTGAGATATCAGCACCTTGCCACTTGAGTGATTAATATTGATTTTCAGCAGAATTTTCATAAATTTAGTAAAAAATATAAAGGTTTTCAAATGAAATGCAGTATTTAGGTGACTTAAATGTTTTCAATAATATATCAAGTTTTAATTGGTAGCAACTTTGTCCATCCAAATTTTTCTTTGTATTTCAGTTTAACATAATTTTTCACTTAACTATGTGAGTTTATAATGTGCTGTTATATTTCAACCCTATATAAAGTAATCTTCATATGTTTAAAGCATTTGGAGCCTTCACAAAAGGCACTTAATAAAAAAATCCATTATTTTTAAAGGAAATTAAGATCTGCTGATTAGAGCTAACTTATAGTATACCTAAGTTAGGTATTAACTTTATTATGCTCCTCTTGCTTCTTATGGGTTCATTATGGTTTTATTGTACAATAGTAGTACAAACAGTCTGCTTCAATGAGAGATGAGAACCTCGGGGTATCTCCTAAGGGCTCTGTTCCTCTCTCCCTGTGGAGCACCATAGCCTGGTAGGAATCATTCAGGGCCTGAGTTTCAACAATTGCTTTTATCGTTTACAACTGTGATATTGGCAGAATTATTATTATAAGGACACTGTGACTGGACTATATGATATGAGGTTCCACTATTACAAATTGTGTCTCCGAATTTCCTGCCAAACTCTGCTTTACATTTGATAACAGACCTGATCAAATTACTATAAAAATAGGAATACTTACAGCCACAGGAGCAAGATTCTCCAAAGGACACCGCCCATGTCATGAAAGTGGGTAACCAGGCTCCACAGCAACAGCTCCAGAGCTAGCGGTGGCTCACGGGGTAGGGAAGAGCATCTACACACTTTGTGGTAGGATTCTCTGGTTAGCCATTGTTTTGTGCATGGTGTTGTGATATCTGCTGTAACTTAATGTGTTGATTGTGTGCATGAGCTTGCATAATTCATAACAAGTGCTCACATTCAGCTGAAAGGATGTGCCTAATCACACTACACATAAAAAACCCCTCCAGTGCATGTTTGGGTTGGGGTTTTTTTTGTTTGGTTGGTTGATTGGTTGATTGGTTTTGTTGGGTTTTTTTCATATGGCGCCACCATTGTAGCCAAGATTTTGGAACCTGGTTTTTTGTTGTTTCTTTGGAGAGGGGGGAATTTAGTGTCAGTATTAACACATGAGTATGAATATTACGTTGTTTATCTGCCTATATGGTCGCTGCTGTATTTTATTTTAAGGGGAGTGTATGGTGTATGTGAAATATTTCTCATGCAGTAGTCATTTCATCTCATGTGCTTATGACTCAGAATTTGTAAGCAACCAGAAGTTATTTCCCACTGTTTTGTATCCAGTTTCTAACTCCCTGCAAAATATATTGTTAAGTTTAGTATATGGAGCTATGCTATGTAGTTAAAATTGAAACTGAAGGTACAAAATAAAATCTTTTGGTCAGGAAAGATCTATTTTTTTTTCATCCTGTCAGTCTTTAATGAGGTTGTGATTTCCTTTATATAGCATAATAATAAAGTTCAGTAAGACAGTGCTTATGCTAAGCCTGGCTTTCCACTCTTCTGATTGTCTTCTTCACTATCAACTGCCCTTAGTTTTTGTCAGGGAGGTCAGTTTTTTCTGACCTTTTCCTCATTTTAAATGATTCGCCACTTGTATTTAGCTACCTTACCAGACTTTAATTATAGTGTGTAGATGGTGGAATGTTTACAATGCTGTATATTTCTAAGCAGGTTTTTTTGAAACTTATCCTATTTCATTATCATTTACTAAGCAATCCAATTTTTAGATGCATTGATTTATCTGTCTGAAGACTACCAGAATTATGTGTATGCTATAGGGAGAAGAAGTTCTTTTGTGTGATTTATCAAAAAAGTTGGAAAGGAACATACAGCTCAAACCTTTTGAAAACTCTACATTAAAGTCAGAGAGGTTTAATCTTGTAAATTATTAGTTATGGATTCTGTGTAATGTGGAAAATATTTCTGTGTTCTACTTGCAATTTCTGCCATCATAAGTTTGTATCACTGAAACTGTATTTTAAAGACATACAGTGAAAGTGACACTGAAATGTATGTTATATATTGTGTCCACCTTTGTCACCAAATTACTTGATTCATTACTTAGTAAAAGAATCTTAAAAATTTCTAGTAGAAAATATCTCATCTGTACTGTGCATTTTTTCCAGAAGATGCACCCTGAACTATATAAAGATACTGCATTTCCCTAGAAAAATGGGAGCAATAATACCATACATGTCTAATTATTATTTACTAATAATGTTAGTGTTACCTAGAATCCCCAATAAGAAATTGGCACCCTGCTATGCTAGATACTCTATATACAGAATAAAATGACAGTCACTATCTCCAAAGAATTTAACTAAATAATTAAGCTATTATTTAAACTTGAATTCATATATTTTCTCAGCTTTTCTTCAAAAACGTTTTAATTTTGTTGGTGATTAAAATCACCTTTTTTAAATACAGTACAGACTAGAAAGAAATGAGCACTTCGTTGATACTTCTGTAATCCTACCAAAATGTAAAAACTTATTACTTGCAGTAATATAAACCATCTAAAAATGTTTATGTAAAGATGCTACTAGTGTTTTCCTTAGTTACCTTTAAAAACTCTTAAGCTAAACAAATACAGCATGTGTAAAGCCATTTATGTGAAATTTGAAATATTAAGTGAAATTTGTCTTTATTGACAAATGTATTTGTCATATATTTTCCTGCACTACCTTTAAGTAGGCATTAGATAAAAAGCTTCATTGTTTCCCTACTCTGACTTCGCAAACAATTCCATTTGAATATAAAAAAGAGAAATTATTTATATATGTAGAAAAACACTGATTCCAAAATTTCTGTGCCATTAACTTAGAATATGTCTGGTTTGTTTTGTATGCATATGTAAACAGAGGTGTCAAAAGCAACTACAAAAGTTTTAATGTTGACTGCTGTACTGAAGTGTTCTGAAAGTACTCCTAGCAGCGAAGAAAATAAATTCAGAAATGAAACCAATACTGAAAAATAAAAGTTTTCCATTTTAGGTATCCTATATGGATATAAACAAATGCAAAGGCTCTTGGAAACAGGCAGAAAAGCAAGCAAGAAGTGTCAGTGCTGTAGTAGAATAGGTTGGGAAAACAAGCATTGTGTGCATAGAAAAAAAGGAGCAACTGTAAAAAATATACTGAAATACAACAAATGGCTTTTGTTGTTACTATTAGTCTATAATTATGATTGTTATTTGCATATGTAATTTAAATCAACACTTCCATACGTTGATATTTTATCCAGAGCTGTCTGAAATTCAGTGATAATATTCTTACCACAGAGGCAAGGCATCCTTGAGGCATCTCTCCTAATTCTCTAATGCTAAGAACATTATAGTGTTCTGAATCAGAGTTAAAAGAACATACTGTATGTGCTCATCCCTCAGTGTCTCCCAAGTGTTAAAAAGGCCTCTTCAGACCCAGCAGAGAGTGGCACAGATCTGCCTACCTGACTGCAGTCAAATGTTTCCTAAGGGAATCGCCAGCTGACTGATAAATAATCTTAGCGTAGGTTTTAATAGTGTGTAGAACTACTTATTTCAGCTAGTCTGTATGCCACAAGTGACCACCCTAGCTACCAAAAGAGATCTATTTGAAGTGTGGTTTCTGAGAGAGTTTCCAGGCAGTATTTACAGTGCTACAAAAAGCAGATTCAATGACATGACTTAACAGAGAAATCAAGTCTCTGCTGTTGCAAAGTGGTTTTGATAGCTTAGAATGAAATAAAAAGCAACTAAAAATGATGGCATGTGGTAAATATCATTTATACTCTGTTTACTTGTGAAGGAGTTGAGGAAAATTAATGAGACTGCATTCACAGAGAAAGATATTATCAAGAATTAAGTGGTGGGGGGAGAAAGAGGGAACTAGAGACAGGGAATAAAAATGCTGTGCAAACACCTCGTAGCCTATCAGGTGAAGATTGGATGTTGAGTTGCAATCTAGTGCATGAGAAAGAGGATACAGCATTTACTGTCACAGAGAAACCAACCCATTGTCTGTCTTAAAGAAGGTGTTATTTTCATTCTGCCTCATCTATGACATGCCAGGTATTTCCTGGAAGTGTAGCAGAAGTGTTTGTTCGTTGTGGCAGGAATGCTACTCAGACTTCCTCGCCAGGCTTCGGTCGGTACTACCTTAAGCAAATACCTGTTACTGAAGCAAAAGTGTAAATCTCATTAAGTTGGGATATATGTAAAGATGTTCTGCTGCTCATCTTACATAAATTGCCAAAATTCTTGAGGAATTAATACACAGTTGTTCATTTTAATCTCCCATTTTTAGTTTCTTATTTAACTCTAATTCAAAAGAGTACTTAACGTTATGTTGTCCATCCATGTTATGGACAAAAATATGATCTAATTTGGACTGAAATGTGAATTTATAGTGCAATACATGCTTCATTACAGTCCTAAATACAGATTCTATTAATTCTATTAACATTGCAAGATTTATTTTTATAAACCATTTTTAAATGAAATAAATATATACCAATTAACAGATATTTTCTATAAATATATAAGCAAAAATTATGGAGTGGTAAAAATAGCTAGTTAATATTACAGGTGTTTCTTGGCTTTTCGCTTTTGTTCTTAAACATATTTTCTAATTACTTTTTTTTTTTTTTACTTGATGTAACTGAGGCTTTGCTTTACTAAATCTGCTTCTTAAAATGCTCCAAACCTGCACTCAGTCCTTTTATTTCTTTTTGACACAAAATTGAAGAGTACTGGGAAGTTTAGCTTACGCACTGAATGACAGGTTGCCCCTACGTCTTTATAGATGTAATGTAAACTAAAAGGGCAAACTTGCAAAGTATTTGGAAGCCTGATATCAGCGGATTTATGAAAAAATATTTCACAAGTATTTTAAAGGTGATTTAGGTTGTGCCCTTGGTACACTGTTCTGTGCAGAAATGCACTGTCCTACATGTTCTGCATTTCAATGTTATTCTACAGTCAAGATATATTGTACTTAAGTCTTGTAACAAATGCTCAGAACCGCTCTCAGCCCCTACCAAACTGAATTGGAACAAGTTGGTTAGTTATTCTCAGGTTTAGATTTTTGTTATTGAAAAATGTGAATGTTTTTTAAATCCATTAATTGGGTTTTGGTTTCTGAGATCATAAGGGAAATATTTTTATGCTTTGGGATATTTCAATGACCAGAAAGAATCCTGAATATCACTGAAATACTTTAAAATTAAATTTGGCATG
Source organism: Lepidothrix coronata (assembly GCF_001604755.1). Classification (NCBI taxonomy): domain Eukaryota; kingdom Metazoa; phylum Chordata; class Aves; order Passeriformes; family Pipridae; genus Lepidothrix; species Lepidothrix coronata. The sequence continues at coordinate 2,485,650 of NW_016690236.1, read as the reverse complement.
TTTATTCTGCAAGAAATGTGTGCTTGTAAAAGTGTAAAATTGTGGAAATCATAATATGAATATGAAATATATACAATTCTGTGTTTTTAAACTATTTTTATGTTAGGCATAGTGTTCTTATTTATGTGTATGCATATTTATATATGTTGATATTTACCTATGCTTTGAAATCAGCGTGCTTGTGTTTATTTGCATTATTACACATTTAAACAAATGCATTTAATGCATCTATTTGAATGTGATACATCGTATACGTGTGAGAACATTACTGTTTTAATGGAAGATATAAAAGACTAAACACATTATGGCTAAGATTTTCTTATTTACAAAAGTTATGAAATTAACATTATGGTCCCTGCAGCATTTTAAATACTATTACAAAGTATGAAAATAAAAATACTCATCTACACTGTAAAGAAATTATTAAATAACCATCATTCTCATTATAGGGTTCATAATTTAAAATTTCCTACTAAGACTGAATGTAAAATCTCAACCATAACAATAAATTGTTTCTTTGCATTTGATTTATAATTTTAGAGTGTATTGTGCATGTTGAAATGTGATTTAGAGGAGGAGGGATCATTCTGAAAAACAACCCAACTAATTAGTAGGATGACATTCCTACATTGTGAAGTACAATACTTGTTCCCAAATACATTATGAAGATTAAACAAATTTATATGTACATGTATTTTATCTCAGGGAGTCAACTACTTTATGTCCAAAGGCATATTAGACGATTCACCAAAAGAAATAGCTAAGTTTATCTTTTGCACGAGAACACTAAATTGGAAGAAGCTGAGAATCTACCTTGATGAAAGGTAATTTGAATTTCTCTTAAAACATTTTCTATGAATTTTCAATGTATAGCACCATTCAACAGTATTTTGTTTGTAGTGATGCAATTTTAAAGGTGTAAAAAGGCAAGAAAATGCAACTAAATGATGCTGCTAAATCTGAACAGTTATTCAGTTTAAGTATTTATGTGACTGTAACACGTTATAAGGACCCTCAAAAATACCACCTATAACAATTAGTCTCACATCCTGGGATTTTCCTGCATTTTTGCAGTTCTGGGCATAAATTGTTTTGAAGTTATGGTGAGCATTTAAACTGCGCAGGATAGTCTTTGCACTGTTTAACATTCAGATTTTATAGATATTTTGCTACTTTTTTTGACTGGAGGGGTTTTTTTTCCCTATCTAGTATGGATATTAGTCAGAAAAATTAGTTATCACTTTACCAAGGGTTGATAGATTTTTAACTAATTTTGAATCACCTAACCATTATTTGATTGTCTGATATTTCTCAACTGCAAGTCACAAACACCTCCTAAGATGCAGTGGTGCATCCTCTTAGAGGCATCATGAGCTGCAGTAAGGAACAGTCTCCCTGCTGTAGTGTGCTCTTCTGTCTCTACAGTACTTTCTTATGCCATCAGGTTGGAGTGGGACGGTATGAGGAAAGAGGAGCACCAGCACTTTCAACAGAAGTTGAAAGAGAAGGAGAATAATAAAGGCATCTAAATAGAAATGCTGCTGTCCTTCTGTTCTTCCTAGCAGGAATCCCCTCCTGCTTGTCATACTCTTGAACTTGTACTACTAAAGGAATAAAAGGAGTTATTCTGTAGTGTTATCACCACTGACAGTCCTGCGCTGTAAAACTTCAGATTATCAATCTTTTAGTCAATAGAAAATACACAAAACCATTTAGTGGATGAGATTGCAAGTTAATATTAGCAACTACTGCCATTCATCTTCCCTTCATAAACAGTGTATTCAGACACTAAAAATAAAAACCAGTTTTCTAACGTTGAAACTCCCATCTTAGTACTGAAAGGTCTAGCTGAAGTCTGATTTTAACAAGACACTCCTATAGCAGCTTCTACTTAGGCACCCAAATGTGTGACACGTGAATTTATTCCCTTTACTGTCTTTTTTAATGGCTTTGTCACAGTTTAAAGGAAGCAAAGCCTCCATGTAGACTGATTGAATATACATATAAAGAAATTTTCAGTTCTGATTAATGTATATTTTTATAGTATTTGGCTACTATATAAGTGAAAAACATGTGTAGATATTATCTTTGTGCTTTTAGTGATGATTTTGCCTTTCAGCAGAAAACAAAGATCCTACTGTTCTAGAGCTTTCAGGGTTTTTTTTAAAACCTACATTTTCATATTTCAACAGTTAAAAGAAACTTCTCTAATAATGTGAGTTTTCATTCTACCAGGCGAGATGTTTTGGATGACCTTGTGACGCTGCACAACTTCAGAAATCAGTTCTTGCCAAATGCACTGAGAGAGTTCTTCAGACACATTCATGCTCCTGAGGAGCGTGGGGAGTACCTTGAAACTCTCATAACAAAATTCTCTCACAGATTCTGTGCTTGTAATCCTGATTTGATGAGAGAACTTGGCCTTAGTCCTGGTAAGCAAAAATGAGCTTTGATTTTGTGGATCAGTCTTTTTGTTTCTGGATGATACTACTGTTTCTGATAGCTTTAAAATCGGCACCTAAACACATATTTCTGAAAGTACAAACATGGTTCAGTATACAGTCATAATTCCAGTTGGGTTTAAAAAAAAAAAAAAACAAAATAATAAAACCCAAATATACAGATTCTTTTTTTAGCTGATTAATAGAGTTTATTTCCATGTTATCTTTCCTTCACTTTTGTCTGTGCTTCAGCTTTTTAATTGAGTTTTTTACTGTCTCTGAGTTTCCTCTTGCGAAGTCTTACACACTTAGCATTTTACCTTGTGGATAGTCTCACAGAAATGAAAGGGAATTTTGGGCCTCATCGAAGTTAACAAGCATTTCTAATTTGTTGGGGGGAGGCAGCTTTCAGCAGTGGAACTGCTTACTTTTGTAAAGATAAGCTTTTGCAGGATATTGGCTTTAGTTCACAAAATCTTCAAGAAGCTGTTTAAATGAACATGAATAAAGCCCTTAGTGAGTTTTGGATTATGTAGAAATATTAAGAGATTTGTGAATTCTCATTTGGCAACCTGCTGACATTATTACTTTGAAAGTTTCTGTATTCAATTTCATTTCACTGGGATACCCCTTTGAGTTGTTATATATGTATATATATACATACATATATGTAAACAAAATTATGAGCCCAGATGATGAAGACCATAAGGTTCTTAGAGAGGAAACAATATTTTTAATGATCACAATTTCTTCTTTAAACTTTTTTTTATTTATTCTCTCTTGTCTAGATGCAGTTTATGTACTGTGTTACTCTTTGATTCTACTTTCAATTGATCTAACAAGCCCTCACGTGAAGAACAAAATGTCAAAGAGGGAATTCATCCGAAATACGCGACGAGCTGCACAGAATATTAGTGAAGATTTTGTAGGGCACCTTTATGACAACATCTACCTTATTGGCCACGTGGCTGCCTAAAAGCACAATTTGCTAGCACTTAAAATTTGTAATTTTCAAACATTACGTCAATTCAAGACATTAATTATTTTGTAGAGATGGGGGTTATTTTAGTGCTGGTCATTCTAACCTCTGTATGCAATCAAAGTTTGTGTGTGTAAGTGTGTGTATGTGTAAACTACCTTTTCTATCTATTTACTATGGGAATGGAAGGACTTGGTTTTCATAATTTTTTTCAGTTTTGCACAAAACAATGCCATTAGTCTGACACAACCATTTACGAATGTTAAACTGACATTACAGTCTAAGCTGACAAAGTGGTGAATTTGTGCGTTAGATCTGCTTGAAACTTTAATAAGTTCATTCTTTTTAGGATACTGTGTAATGTGTATATATTTAACTGAAGAGATTTATAAGCATAATTATTTTATTGTGAAATATTTTAACTAAAATTTCTCCTCTTATCTCTTAAAATAGTGTTGTACTTTTGTTTGCATTTTTTTTTTACAATGCTGACTACCTCAGATGCATAACTTAGAGAAACATTAGTCTGAGTACTACAATAAAGTTTATTCTAGGAGATGACAACACCTGTAAAATATCTAGGCTGGTATTTTATACTATATTTACTAACTTGAATTAGCATATTGCCAATCTGCTATTCACTCAGTTTTAAAGATTACAGGCTCTATTTTAGATGAACCCTGATGTCATACAGGGATTGCCAAGGGAAATAATGCAGTGTACAGAGAGTTTTACATAATTTACATATATAACCTATTTTGCAGACACTAGTTTTTGGGAAACAGGGCAACTACAATCACTTATTCAGCACAGTAAGCAAGGAGAAATCCAAGCAGGAAAAGTAGTGGGGGCTACTAACGTGTTGCTGCTTTCAGCTGGTTCCCTCAGTCTAGAAGTGTCAATGATGGAAATGCCTGGGCAAATACATACCAGATGGCTCATTGCTAAAGCTGTTAAAAACTGACTGTGCAAGATTAGAGCAGTGACTGTGCAGAATTCAAGAGCCGTTTCAGAGTCAGATACTGAGTTACTTTTGAAATCAGTCATATAGCTAGCTTTTTAAACAGTTCTAGATTTATGGAAATACTTCAAAAATTACTTAGGTCAGGTTGTGTCTGAAGTATGTAGAATATTAGCAGTGCAACTGCTATGCATGTGCAGGAATTGAGGTTTTGCCTGGTGTTTGTTCAGACAACTCACAGAGCAGGGCTTTTCTTAAATTGACATAACATAGTTAAAATAAGAGCTGTTTTTCATTAGGTTTGTTTACATAATATTCAGCTATCAGTAGCATCTGGATTCATCATGGCAACAAGTACATTTATTCTTTTTTCCTACCACACCATGAGGTGAGGTGGGAAGGCATTCTTAGTTCATTAATTTATCAGATTAATCTGATCTTCTATGTAGAAAGCCCATGGCAGAGCCAGGAACTGAATGCATACTCCTCATAGGCACACACTTTGCCTACGCTGCTGCTTTCCATTTGGTACATAGGGAGTGTTATATTTTATTTAGAAGTGAGAATAATCATGGCAATGACAGTCCACATAAGGGCTGCCTAAATGACAGGAAGAAAAAATGTAGCTATTGCTGCTATTTCAAGTGTTTAGTACATTTTGTTTATAGCTCTGGTCCACATATAAAAATGCACACAGAAAAAGTTGTACTTTTTTATTATATTACCTTTAATCAAGTGTAAATGCCATTTGTATTTATGTAGCATACACACACAAAGCCAGGAGCCAGCAGTATAGCAGCTGTCTTCCAGACAGGTTTACAGTATCACTTGCCTCTCTCAGGATAACTACTCTTCACCCTGTTTTGTTTCATGTATTTCAAGAAGTCCAAGGATGTGTTCTGCAGTGGTCAGTCAATTAATCTTAAGCACAAATAAAGAGTGTGTGGTTTGGTGGGGAGCTTTGTTTAAGGCACGGGTTTCTGCTCCTGTATTAGAAAAATAAATTAAAAAAAAACTAAACAAGTGGGAAAACTTTTAACATAACCTGTAAAGCCAACAATAAAGGACAAGTGTCTCCTGGGCTCCTTAAAGTGATCTTAAGTGGACACTGCAGAATACAGTTTTCTAGAAAACACTCCTCAGAAGTTATATATGTAATAAGAAGAATGCAGTGAATTTTGAAGTTAAAACTATTCTTATTAGGAGATGTTTTCTTCTCAAACCATAAATGCAGAGGAAGGCTTAATTCTTTTCTGACTTGTATTTAAGTTGGCATTAGTGATACTGGTTTTGATTTTGCACTGATAAGAGAGCATGAATTGTTAGTCTGCATTTCTCTTAATTTCCATTTACCCTGATACAAAACAAAGCCTCCAGGTAGATAGAACATGGTTTTTTTCTGGAGTAGATGAATGCGTCTATTAGCAAGGTTTAGAAAGCTTCAAGGCCAGTGTAGCAGCCAAGAAGATAAATTAGAAACAGGGTGATATGATTAAAATTTCCATAGGACAAGTCCAAGGGAAAAGGAAACAAAACCGTAATGGCATACAGATAACCACATCTGATCTTCCCAATAGGATTTCGAACAGTGTTAGATGATTAGTGCCCAACTCATGTCGTACATTATGTTTCTAGCTCAGAGCTGAACAGGAAGTAGCAAACACAACATGCGAAGTGTGAATTCCCTCAGAGGCAACCAAGAAACAAAGAATGAATATAGATATTTCTTCTGTCCTTTTTTTTTTTCTTTCCAGTTGGAGTCTTTTTCCAGGATGGCTCAGAAGTAATTTTTTGCATTTTAATAATCTGGACCTTATGTGAAATTAGGCGATTTTCTGTCTTAAAAGAAAAAATTAGTCATAAGCAGGTATAATAGTACTCTTACAAAGTGAAAAAAATTCTCTTAGTCATCCTCCAAAAACCCTTTACAAAACTGAGTTTTGGGCAGTGTCTTCTTCAATGCACATTGCAAAAGAAAATAATGATAGATACTTAATTGATCCAGGTGTCACTAAATGATTTGATGTGGAAATAGCTACTTGATCAAGCACTTCAGAAGACTTAGGTAGAGGATTCCATGCCTGATTACATGAGCATGATCAACCTATAACTGCAAAGATTCCCAAGCTATTGTGATTCCACCACTGCATGTCCTTTGAACTTTGGCCATGTGGTGTTGCCTTAATGCTGAGTGTACAGACTGTACACAGCACCGAAGGAAGAAATGAGCCTGCAGCCTATTGCCCCGCAAACACTGGCTATTCTGGTCCTAAAAGACACTGGAATCGTTCTGAATAACCATTTCTGAAATTTTGCTAACTTCAGTATATACAGATGTGACAGAAGGACAACTGTTCTGTGTTCATGTAGGGGAAGTGTGTCTGCCTGTGTCCATGTAAAGTGTCGCACAAATAGAGCTCATTGTTGCATGTATTAAATTCTCAGACTCTCATTGCATTTATTGAAGGAATACAGCATATGTTGCCTATTCATATGGTAGTTATAGGCAGTATCTGATATTATACATTTTCTCAGACTCTATTTGGGTCTAGAATACTTTCCATTCAAACTCTAAACAACACGTTTATACATCTTTGACTTTTTAAAATTTAAATTAAATTTAAACTTCAACATACAAAAGCCCAAACAAATGTAAGTTAGAGATATGTCTGTCAATTTTGAAGTGAGCAAGAATATCGCATTCAGAAAAAAAGTTTCAATTTGTTCTGTTCAACCTTTCCCTTTCACCCTCCACATTGGAAAAAGAAAAACTATAAACAGTTCAAAAATACAGCTTTAGGAAAATAAACTGACTAGCTGGGCAAATAAATGTTACTGTTTCCTCTTCAGTATTCTGCAGTTTATTAATGTTCTTTAGATAAAAATTGCCAACAGGAATTGCTCTTTTTTGAAGTGGTAATAATTTTGTTTTCTGTGTAAGGATGTCATTGTTCACTATTTGTTTATATTTCTGTTTTTGGAAAACAAGTATTAAATTATTTTAAGTACTTAAACAAAATTGAGGTATACCTACTTGATCATGTTAAAATGTCAAAATAACAATAATAAGTATTTAGAAAAGTCACATTTACTTGACTTCTATTGGATGGAGATTTTTTTCAAGTATTTCATGGTTGTATCAGATCTCATAAACATTAAGGCTGATGACTTGTTCTCTGCCATTGTAAGATCTGCCCTTTTGAGTAACAAAGCTCAAAAGCACTATTAAAATGGAAAAAGAACAGACTTAAAGTATTTCCTGTGTCTCCCATAGGCACGTTATGGTTTCATTTTGCCTTAAAGAGAAATAATATCCAAACTTTTATAATCTACATGTAATAATGATTTTAATAGGATAAAGTTTTAGATGATATTCTCATATTATTTATCAGATGTTAAAGTTCAGACTTGCAATACAATATGCACAATTAAATCATGCCCAAATAGCTAGGATTGGTTTCAGAAATGTGTATGTAAAAAACTTAAAAGAGATCACATTGCTCCTTCATCACCTCTGTTTTTGCTGGCATAATGTTAGTAGATTTGCAGTTTTCCTTTCTTACTCATATAAATAGGCTTAGAGAAAAGATGGATTAGAAAATCTTTACATAGAATATTTCCGTTTCCGTTTTACTTAAATTAAAAAGGAACTTTCTGTATTTACAATTTTACAAAAGCAAAAAACTGCAATTCATTGAAAGAAGGAAGAGGCTCTAATTTTCAGCTATGTGGTTCACTCATAGTATCTAATACAGAAAATGAGCAAAAAGTATTTTTCAGATTCCTAATAATGCAACAAATGCATTATTCTTTAAGCTTAAAAATGCTGCTTATTAATAGAGTATGTGTACCTAAAAAAAAATCAAGCTTATTTATGTGAAAGCAACATGGTCAGGATAACAGTTCTTTTCAGAGAGAGTATTCATTTGTAAAAGTTAGCTTTCTTCTTGGCAGTGTTGGAGAGGAATGTTGGATTTAATTTAAAATGATTAATGAGATTTTGTCAGACTCCCTGCCTTTACCACCACTGCAGTTTGTCAGCACAACAACCTGGGAAACCCGGACGCCACTCTGTCGCCCTAAACTGCTTTCCAGGAAAAAATAAACCTGAGTAACTAGTGCCAGATACATGTCAATGGTATTGTCTTTCAGCTGTTGAAAGTTTAACTGTAAATTGGGACATTTACACATTCTGAGGAAGTGAACCTCATTCGTTACTTCAATAGTCTGTTTTTGACAGTGAATACCAGAGCAAGCACAGCCTTTATTATTAACCTTATGGAAAATACTATAATCCATGCAGAGGAGAAATTCTTTAACAGTGAAAAATATATATCAAAACTTGTTTAGCTACGTTTTTCTGGAGAAAGACCATCTACATTTCATTAGGAGGATCTCATCCTTTGAGCACTACACACGCCAATAGGTTGCTAGGAATGCTCTGTTGGACTGAAGGGAAATGCATCTGTGTTCACATGTGTGCCAGAATCTGAAAAGTTCACAATACTTTTCATACAGGACCATAACGTAAGAAAATGAGTAATTATTTTGAAATGTAAGGTAGATATTGAAAATTATTTACAATTTGCCTTTTTTGCTTTCCTTGTGGAAATTTGTTCTGTTGGTCTACAGCTTGAGCATTATGTTCTCCTTAACACATGAAATACACAAAAACTGAAAAGACTATTTTAATTTCAAAAGCAGCCTTCCCCTTCCAAGGAAACACATTCCTGCCTGTGCTGCAAAAGTCTTTCTGCAGTCACATAACGTTGTATCAACAAACTGACCTTGCATTCACTCCTGTGGACCCCTTTGTACACCAGTTCTATCAGATAAGTCAGCGGGCCAAAAATCCTGTGAGGCTTCACAGTGATGTAGATGGTGAAAAAGACTTAGTACTGCTCTACTACACTAGGCAGAACATATTCCTTATGAGCCACAATGGCACACTTATTCTTTGCATGACTTTTATCTTAGCTATTTCTTGTGTGTTAAAAAAACTATTTTCACAACTGCAGTTTCCCTGTCTTCCTATCCAGAATTCGGACTAATTGTCTTCATTACATGCAACACAATTGAATTGAAATATATTTTTATAACTGGAGAACTTCTGAAGCTTACTTGCCTTCAGGCAGCATAAATCACCTGCGTAAAAAAACAAGCAAGAAAATCACAGAACTGCATTAGCAGTGCTGGAGAAGTGCATCTCTCAGTGTGCTTCTTAGTCAAAATCAAGATGATGTATTTTTTTACATTAAGTGTAATTCTTGTTTCTATATTCCACTTAGGAATTTATATCAATAAATGTATTTGCTACTGCTCCATGCTGTCAAGTCTGACAGTGCCATTTCTGATTTTGTACTAGCAAAAGCTGGACTTTTTTTGGTTTGGTTTGGTTTTTCCCTTGGCATAGCAGAGAAATTTAGAATAAATACTCAACGTTCATTTATCACTGCAAAAATATAATAAAAATGCTTGACTCTTTTTTCTCTATATATAAGCTTTAGATATGTAATAAAATATGGAAGTCACATGATTAGTAATCAGCTTTTGTTAAATTCTTTTTCAACTTTTTAAAAGTAAATACATTAGTATATGATTTTCCTTTCTTGCTATTAAGTGTTCACAGTGCACATAGGGCTGCATGACATATACTGAAAATCACAGCACTTACAAGCCTAATTTGGAGTTTTAAATGGTACATAGACTGACGTTCTGATTTCCTATATAAGATAGATTTCATTTAAAATCATAAATTGTCGAACATAAATCAAGATTTATGATCTGAGTCTAAAGATTCAAGTTAGTAAAACAGAAAGAGCCAAGGGAAGAAATGTTCTTTGATAAGATTTTTCATTAAAACTAAAATGTTGTTGGTTTTAATGCAGATGAAGACAGACGTTTTAAAGAGGTGAGATTAGTGGTTTTTGTAAGAGGAAACCTGGTCCCAGACTTGTTCAGACCTCATCCTCCCTCTTTCCTGCAGTAACATAACAGCCTTCCTGCCCTGCCCAACACCTCTTCACCTCTCCACAGCTATCCACAGGGAGGCTGAGCAGTCTTCCATTGCAGTCTACTCCTCTTCCACCAAATTAGTAAATAGACTGCATGTAGTTTTGTTATTTTTAAAATATAAAGTGTTCTCTGTAATTTCTTAACAGTGGATAAATAACGGATAAAAGATAAATTAGCAGTTAAAATGTATTCTCAGTATCAATATTTTCTAAGAACAGACAGTTGTTCTATTATAAAAAAGGAACAGAAAAGGAAGCCCATGTTGCCATGTGGCAATGGATTTGCCATATGTAGGATGGAAGAAGTCCTGTCAGAGATGGACTAGTGAAGAAAAAGAAGAAAACAGCTCGAATGTTATAGAAACAGAAGTTTTTAAGGTGGTTTAAACAGATTTTAAAATGGCTTTTGCTTTTCTGCAAAGTCATTGCCCCTTTTTCCCCGGACACCCCCTGTGAAGGACTATTGTCTCCCATACAGGAGTGTCCTGGGAAGATGTCCTGAGGTGTTTCTCATTGGTCCTTGTTAACCCCTTCCCATTGGCTGTTAACTCCTTACCTGATTGTTTTTTTCTGTATGACCCTGAACCTGTAATTGGTTCCCTTTTGACCCTCCTAAAAGCCTTATAAACCCCTATCCCACAATAAACTTCCTTTTTTTGTCCCTCCCTCCCTGGTGGTCTGTGTGAGCTCCTTACAGGGTTGCCAGGCCATGTGGCGGGGGGCAGGGGGGAAGAGCATTCACCTTCCAGGTAATGGGCTGGCACCCAGGGCCTGAAGGTTTCCCCCTCCAACTAATCCGTCGTATTGCCAATCATAGTTTTATATCAATCCATTCCAAAATCATCCTCAAATTAATTTAATGAATGCTGATTGATGATCTTTAGTCTATTTTAGAAGTTGTTCGCTACATACTTGAACTAAGAAGAATTTTACACAGAATATGAGATAATACTTGGAGAAGCTTATCTGCATTATCCTTACAAGACAGCTAACAAGTTACACCCTAGTAAAATTGTTGTCCCACTGCTGTCAAAAGCAAATCAGTAACTCAAAGGAGTAGAGTCAGGATGTTATTGAGATTTGGAAGAAGCAAAAGCTTAGAATTATCTTTAATGCCTCACCTTCTCACAAATCCATTGTCTCAACACACTGTTTAAGCTGATAAACGTCACTGTGTTATCAATTGAAACATAGCAGTATTCTCAAATCTTTTGGGATAATCTATTCTCAATAAAGAAGAGAAGCAAAAGCAGGTTGACTCTTTGGAGTGTTTATGCTTACTACAAGTAGTGTAAGTCATACTTAATACAAATAGTGCCAGAAAGTGTTTAACCTCAGAAAAAAGAGAAATTGTAAAATTCAATGCCCGTGATGCATAGGAGATCTGTAAAACAAAAAGCAGAGTCCCACCTGTATAGGTATGGCAGAATATTGATCTAAAAGAAAAGCCGTCTCAGTTTTAGTAAAATCTAATCTTCTCAAGCAATGATTGAAGTGTCCATTTGGTTTCACTCCCTTCATAGCCAATTTTCAGTGTAGAGGTGTACCACATAATGTAGCAAAGGAGAATTTGTGTTTTAAGAGGCTGATGAATAGTAACCTGTCTGCTCTGGCCAGCACTTCTCACAAACAGTCTTTGGTGAGTCAGTAGCATTGTCAGATCTTCCGGAAAGACATTTGTCACTTGCCATATCACAAATTTTAGAAAAAATGCTCAAAAGGCTGAAGAAAGCCAGGTTGGAGGATGAAGGGTGGAGTTGTTTATACTCTTAGGTATGTGTATTGTATAATTCTCTCCCCTTTCCTCCTTTTTCATTTTCTTTCTTTCCAGAAAAGCTTGCTTATATCAGTCTTAATAATAATTTCTCTTGGGGGAAGAGACGGAAAGACTGAATCTTCGAGGATAAAAATATATGTGAGCTTTCAGTTTTTCCATAACATTAAAATCACTTACATCAAAATTATTAGGTATTTGCAGAGTCTTCAGATACTATTTTAATGACTATGTATTTCATGTAGTATTTTAACTGGAAATTGTCATTTAATACATTTATCACTCATTGTGTCAGTCTTATACATCACAAATCAAGACAAGTTTCTGTGAAAGGACTCCATAATACATTTCTGTGGAAAATAATACCTCAGGTCCGCAAGAATAAAGCTTTGATTGCTAAAGCTTTCACTTACATGATGATAAGTATAAATTGTTATATGAAAATGGAACTGCCTTTAAGCAAGCAAGTAATCCAATCCATTTTAAACACAGGTCGTTAAAAGGGGGATCTTATTCTGCTGACCATACACATCTTTCTGAGAAGCCAATGAAACAACTTCCCTACTATTTATGTCTCTAAGACCCAGTCAGCTTGGAAGGACAGCACCAAAACCCACTTTCCTGACATGAGTAGTATTTGGCTTAGGCTCCTTATTGGATTTGTTTTAACAGATGACAACCATGGAGTGAAATTACCAAATACCAAGTTTATTCTTGGTAGGAAAACTTGCACAACAAATGCAATAAGTTCAAAAAGAGAAAATTATTCTTTTCCATAAAAGCGATGCAGTCACAAGGTCTTTCCTAAACTAATCCGACACTGGTCCTCAATTATACAAGCTTGTTTGGAAGGTTTCACCAGTTGGGAAAAGCTTCTCTTGATGCTCTCTGCCAGAGCACAGCTTCTCCTCTCTGAGCATCATTCCCTAGGCTTTCCTCAATCTCACTATCCAGAAAGGGCCACAGTTTCAGATCATGGCAGGGTAGATTAAGAACAACACACCGTTTCTGCAGCACCAACAAGTCCTCTATATCTGTTAATCTCCTAATTTACACCAGCACAGAATAAGCTCTTCTCTTTTAAGTCCTGACACTTGATCAGCTTTTCCTACCCTAACTATTCTTTCTGCATTACTGGGATGTTCAGATCTGTTGCATTCTTTGTGCTATGGACTCCTCGTTCGCTCATATCCTTTTGCAAGCAAAAGACTCAGAAAGAGAGGGCACAAACTCCATACTGTGCAGGGCTCTTCTTATCAAAAGATCATTTAAAAAACCAAACCAAAACAACACAGTGCATTCCCAAGAACCTATCCCTGGATACAAATATGTTTCAAATTAAAAAGTAAGGCTAGAAATGACTGCAACATAAAGAATACTTTGCTGACTAGCAAATCTGGTAAACTCATGTCTTTTCCAGATGTATCTATTGCATTGTATTTTAAAACAACCACGTTTCATGTTTTTCAGCCACGTACTCTTGAAATTGTCTCTCTGACTGTAAGCATAATATTTTTTTTTAAGTTTTCAAGTTGGTTAGATACTTTTTTCTTTCTCTTTTCCAGTATTTTCCTTGCTAGTATTAAAGCATACAATGTAACATAACTGCCTAACAATACCTCCTACTTTTTCACTGTGATTTCCTGACTTTGTCAGAATCTTTATAGATAGATTTTTTTTTTCTATAAGCCTTTCTAAGAGAAACCCTAACTACTCCAAAGAAGACAAAATTTATATGTATATGTTTATGCCTTGTATATATCCTAGGCTCCTGGTCTGTTTGCTTGCCAGTATGATTGATTGACTGCGTCTCAAAAGTTGTTTATAAAAACCGGCAGGCCCAGTGTTTGTACAGATCTGAAAACACCCAAAGAAAACCAAGCGCCCGGTGATCTCCCTCTTGGCTCTGTTCCTGCAGCCTCAAATGGGAGTAGTGTTGCGGCGGTGGTTCTAAATAGTGCCGCCGGCGACCTGCCCTTCCTCCTCCTCCCTGGGCTGCAGCGGAGCCCCCGCAGTCGGGGGATTTGCACGTTCGCGGACCGCGGATGGCGGCTAAGCGGAGCGGCCCTCGGGGATTGCGAGGGCGACCTGGGAAGATTAATCAGTTTGTCGTTGCTCAGGCTCCGAAGAGGCGGGGGGATCGCGGGAGGGGGGGAGGAGCGGTGTCTTATTTTTTCTTCCCCTGTTTCAGGAGAGTCCTCTGTCTCCCCAGGGTGACAATCGAGTCACTTTACAGCTGTGTCACCTGGAGCAAAAATGAAATAATAAAAAACAAGCTACCCACAGATTGAGAAGGCTTACTCCAATATTTTTTTGCATGTTAAAACCCCCAACCCCGCCGGAGTCGAGCAGAGCCTAGCCGAGTCGAGCAGAGCCTAGCCTAGCCGAGCCGAGCTGTGCCGTGGCGAGCCCCGCCCCGCCGGTCTCCACCTGCCGGGGTGCAGGGTAGGGAGAATATTCTGCCCTAATCCCCCTCTCTCGGGGGTCTTTTCCATGTGGATCCCATTATCATCATTTGCTCCTAGTATAAGGGGGATTAAGGCGATTAGAATGAAAATAATTAAATGATTTTTCAATTCACCCCTTCATGCAACTGGAAAGAGAGAGAAGGGACTCTACCCAGAGAAACCGAGATGGGGTCTGGGATTTGAAGGGGTTTATTTTTAAAGGAAAGGAAGGAAAGGGGGAAACCTTCGCAGCTGTCAACTGTTTTCCAAACACTAAATTAATGCTGGCCAGACCTTTGTCGTAACGTGGCCCTACTGTTTTCAAATGGGTTTTCTACCCTGTAATTGTTAAGTTTCTGCATTGAATATACAAGCAAAATAAAACTAAAAAATTCTCGGATGCTCTGGTGTTTTGTTGTTGTTTTGGAGGTGGGAAGGTGGAGAAAATCTTTTGGGGATGGGGTAGTTTGTTTTTTTATTTGTTTTTTTCTTCCTATTACAAGCAAAAATCCTCTATTTCATCATTTCGAATAAAGCCATAGTCCTGACGAAAGGATTTAAAGATTTAAAAATAACAGACGGACTTTAATCTGATGAAAGGATAATCATTTAATCAGCCTCTCTTCTTTTTCAATGGAAGTGCACTGAACAAATGACAAAACTGCTTGTATACATATGCACACACTAAAGCTATGTGTTCATTTAGGTATCTTTATGAACCTGTACCTCAATATTTACTGTTTTCGTTTGCACGGATAAAATTTAGAGCTTAAATCCGTGTTTGAGAAAAGGTAAAAGGATTAGTTAATTACAAGCGCCTTCGCCGTCTTCTCTCCCTTTGTTTTTTTGTTGGTTTTTTTCTTTGTTTTGGGTTTGTTTTTTGGGGTTTTTTTTTGTTGTTGTTGTTTTTGGGTTTTTTTAAGGTAGAGTTAACATTACAGAGCGTATTAAAATACAGGAGTCCACTGGGGAAATTCGCGTGGCAGATTTTCGAAGACAAAAGGAGAGAACCTTCCCAAAGACAGTGGACGCTGCGCTGATTGTCGCCCCATCTGATTTATCTACCTGTGTCACGATGCGTGCCAGCCCTGCCGCAGAGCTGGCCGGGAGGCAGCGGGGGGGACAGAGAAGGCGCTTCTCCACAAAGTTCCCCCCCGCCTTTGCCCGGAGAAGCAAAGTCACTGGAATCAGTCTATTAACTTCAAATGGGCAGAGACAGCGACATAACCCACCCCTTCATAATCATAACGAACTGAATTAAAATTTTAACCCCCCCCTGAAAGGACTGGTGCTGAGGGAGGAGGCAGTCTAGCCAGAGACTTTCAGAAAATGCGAAGTTTAAAGTTCTAATGCCTTTGCTACCCGAAGGCACAGCGCCAGAGCGGGTAATTCCTTTTACTAATTACTTGACAACAAGCAGATCAAAAAGAAAATATAACATTTGTGTGCTCCCTGCATACCTGAAAATCCTAACAAAAATATTGTCGATGCTCGGCTCTCACTGCTCTAAGCATACACGTCTGCCCACAGGCAGCACTTGGTTTGGTTTTAAAGGTTCTTCTACAGCTGGAAAATTGCCTTGCGGGGTGCTGTTACTTTTAAAATAGTAGATCTTTTAGGGTGAAATTTAAGGACAGAGTTTCTTAGATTTAACGAGGAGGGGAATCCAGCTTGTTGTCGGAAGTTAATTTTCAGCTACTAGAGAAGTTTCTGACTTCAAATATTTTTCTTTCCTCTATAAATGTTATTGGCCTCCTTTCATAGTTACTAAAAAGTTTATCCGGCAAGTCGAAGCCTGAATCCCGGCATTCATTTGGCAGTAACTCCTTTAGTAAATACTTGCTATTACCGCGTAGTGCCCTTTGCCCGCTGGGTCTCGCCATCAGCCCGGCAGTGTAATTCTTACCCACCGAAGCGATCATTAATGGCAAACCTGCGGCTGCGAGGCGCTTCTCAGTTACCAATAAAACCTTTACTGCTGCTTGGCCCGAAGTGTCCTTTGAGAGCACGCTTTTGGGCGCTTTTAGTGCCTGAGCGCTGTTCTGCCTAATACCTCCCTTCCTGATCGCATTACTGGCCGTTCCCCCAGTACCCTTTATGAGCAATAAAAGCTCCCGCAGGCCTCGCTCGGGGCCGCGCCACCGCGCCCCAGGGACGGGCTCAGCTCTCATGCGGTCCGGGCGCGGAGCAGGGGACCGAACCGCGCGGGTTTTTATCCCCCCGTTTTAATGCCAAATAGACAAACCCTCGGCTTTACTCCCTTCCATTTCTTCATGGAAGTCGCGCACAGAGCTTCAGAGGGGAAGTGTCTTCTCCCGTGGCATTTCCCGCGGTGGCTGGCAGCGAAGGGCCCGCAGAGTTCCGCGGGGCTGCGGCAGAGCTGCGCGAGGGACGAGGGAGGGGCAGCGGGCGGGACGCGCACTCCGCGTCTCCGGGTTATCTCCGTCCCCCCGTTGTGGGACAGACAGCTGGCTTGGGGACAGGGCGGCGGCGCTCCCCGGGCTGCCAATAGCCGCCTCCCCTTGGTCAGGTCCATGCCATTCAGAAAACGCCGAGAGGAGGGAAAAAGAGGGAGAATGAAAAAAAAAAATGTGCTAAAACCTCCCACGAAGACACAAAAAAACCCACCCCAAAACAAACCATAAATCCAAACAAAAAGCTCAAACCAACAGCAACAACACAACTTCAACCTGTAGTGGCCAAATACGATTTACCTGTTGTGGCCGGAAAGGATGCTATCGCTCTTCCTTCTGGTGGGACTGCCTATCCTGGGAGATCCCCCGTCTCCTCCGGCGGCCTCTCCCTCTGTTCCCTAGAATGACACAAGCGTGTGTAACACAAAGCGACCCCCCACGCACACGCTCCCCTGGGTTCGGGATCGGCGCTCGCAGCCGTACCCGGGGCGCCCCCCTCCCCGCACCATATAAGGCGCTTCGGGAAAGCTTCGCAGGACCCGCCAGTGCCAAGCGCTGTCCCTGCCAGTTTAGCCCTTAAGCACGGGGAAACCATCCTTCTTCAGCAACACCCTAGTGGTTTTTTGTGTTCTGTGGTGTTGGGGTTTTTTGGTTGTTGTTTTTTTCCCTGAGGGTATGCACTGAGGTTGATCTCAGCGAGCCCCTCAGACATGCTGAGAAGAAGCCTCCCACCCAGCTGGGGCTCCTCGGGAACCTCCAGAGCCGCGGGAGCCCCAGCCCCGTGAGGCGAGATGAGGCGCTCAGCCGGAGTGCTCAGCTGCCCGCCGCCCGCGCACTGCGGCCGGCCCCGTCTGTCTCCTGGTTGTAGGTTTCAGGCTGGATGGAGTCCTCCCTCACACGGACGTTTGATTTAAATCTGCCTCCCGGGAAATGCAAATAAATAACTTAATCGGGAGGAGGGGAAAAAAAATTTAAAAGAACACCCAATCCTGAGGCTGACAGGAGTTACAGACACTAAATACATGTAGGGATGGGAGAAAGAGTAAAAGTAAATAAATCTCGGTTACCTAATTGAAAGGCAGAAGTGAGCCCTTTGTGTACACAGGGCTTCACGGAGAGGAAAGCCAGAACACGGGGGGAGCTCAGGGGCTCCTCTTGCCCCTGCTGGCGACGGGAGATTTACCTTTACCCGGCCGTCTCCTCTGGGAAAAAAAAAAAAAAAAAAAAAAAAAAAAAAAAAAAAAAAAAAAAAAAAAGAGAAGCCCAGTAACAGGGGCGACAGGCTGAGCGGCACGGAGAGCTGCCCCCGCTGCGGGGAGTGAAGTTGGGGATTACCTGTGGCGGTGAGGAGGCTTGGGAGCCGGCGGCTCCTGCAGCACCAGTGGCAAACGGGCAACAAGGCTGGAAAGGTGTAAATAAAACACAATGAAAAAAAATAACACTTTTCGACGCCCCCTCCCATCTGCAAATAGTCTGTGCTGCTCCAGGAATGCAACGGGACTAACGAAGGAACGCAGCTTTTTAGCGGGCTAAAATAATGGTTTGACGGGGTTTCACGTTTTGGATTTTTTTTTAAAACTAAGTGACTTTGCAAGGGTATTCGTACACGTTTCTGTGCCTAGAAGCCAAAGGATCAAATGGGGTCTCCAAAATCAGTTGTATTTAATTATTTGGGGACAAATCTGATACTTTGTGATTTTGACCTAATATGAGAATTAACTGAAAACGAATCTCAAGAGAAGGCTTTTTGGTGTCTCACATATGCCCACAAGCTTTTCTCCCTACATTTATAATCGTGCCCAATAATTCCCCAAATGTAGAGGATAATGCATCTTGGAACTGTGAACTTACTCACACTGCACTTGTTTGAAGAATTTAGGTCTTTTTTACTTGAGAAGGTGCATAGTACTGAAGGACACTCTGGACACATGCTTTCAGACTGCAAATCAACCTTATTCTTTGTTCACCCACAGTAATTAATAACAACTGTGATTAACAACTTCAATTTAATGTCTTATATTGCTCTCCACATGAAAGTGTACTGATGATCTACAGTATGCAGTTTTCAGTGTTACTACTATATGCAGAACAACTCTCAACCATTTCTTTTTTAAAACGTGACCTTTCAGGTACCCCTCTCCAGGATATCAAGAGGATACTTTCCCCACTGGTCCCAAACTCGTTTGCAACAATTCAGCCTCTCCACAAGCCAGCCTCTCACTGGACACTGATTCTGGCATCATTTCCCCAAAAACCATCTGTCTGATAACTCCAAAGAGAGTACAATCATTTCCATTCAACTGTTTCAGTTAAGAAAAAAAAGCAGACTGTTATAACAGATCTGTCCTAAAACTCAATTAATGTGCACATATATGCACAAATATCATTACTTTTTCTAATACCTGTCCTGTACATTATGGATGCAGTCAGAAGTGTCTTAAAACTGGTGTGCAATATTCTTGATGTGCAGGTGCATATCTGGTTTTACCAGGAATGGAGAGACTGAAAAGGCCCTGTTTAGTGTCATCAACACTATTTAGTGTCATGCATACCCTGCTAATCAGATGGAGCAACTGCAGAAAAGCAATGGCCTCTCAGATTACTCCAGGCCATTGCATCTGTGATTGTAGAGTCTTAAAAAAATAACTATCACATTCATCTACTGTCATAATTTCCTACTATCTCCATTTTCCAGCTCCGGATACAGTGTTCTGAAAATACGGTTTTCATGTAGAAATACAAAGCTGATAAAATAATAATAAATAAGGTAATTTAAATAAAAATGTAACCATTCATGAGGTGTGGAGCCAAAAATATTTAAGGTTACTGTTAAAAAAACCTGAAAAAATATTATTCTTGCTCAGTTTCTCAAATTCTCACTTTTAAAATGAAAGTGTAAATTTAATTTACAGTTAACTTATAAAGTTTATTTATGGAAATGTTATCAGATTATTTTCTGCATAGGCAACTGTAGACTCTGAGAGATCCCAACAGTGACTTTCAGTTCTCCTAAGGGAGCACAGCAGCAATTGTTCAGTAATTAGCAACATTAATCAGGAGTCTACATCCTGCAGTTTAAAGCAGTGAACGGAGAAGGTAAACACATATAAATCCTTATGTCTTAGAGAGAAATCTTGCATTATGACTCTGTTGTCAATATGGAAAGTTTCCACACTAGCCCTAGCACTAGGGGAAACAGTGGCTGAAACACTGATTGGTGTGGGTGAGAATTAACTCTTTAGGCAACTGAAAAGGGCAAGGTCAGCAGAATGCTCACAGGAGAAATTTCATGCCTCAGGAAAAAGTCAAGAGAGAAGTGACTGTTTGTAGGCAATTGTAGTGTCAGTCTGGCTATGCAAAATACTTAGATTTCTCTCCCATTTTTCTGAGAGCCAGTCAGATTGGCCTCAAGTGGTCCCAGGTGGTCCCTTACTGCTTTGTGTTGGTGAATCTGGACGCAGGGCACTACAGGAGGTTTCCCAAAGTCTCATGCAAGGTCAGGAGTGGTTTTTACTGCCTATTTCTCCAAGAAACCTGCTGCAGTGATCTGATCTACTTTCTCACCTTCTGGGATGCTACTGTTGTGATTTCTCCTCTTGCATTTGTTTTACTGAAATACATAGAGAAAGACGGACGAAAATTTGAGAAAGCATGAAAGCAATTTTAATGGCTGGAGACTCATTTTTCTCATCTTCCTGAAGTCAGAAAACCTCTTGATTTGATACAGCACTTATTACCTAGATACTGGAGGGTTGATTCCTAAGATGGCTACATAAGAATTTACAAAACAAAAAGACACAGCCCTGCCCTCCCTGTTTCCACTGTCCCGTGGGTGTTTTTTGGTCATCTAACTGCATCCCCACTCTGGACTCTTTCTTTCTGCTTCAAAGGGCAGACACTGAAATATCTTAGCCAGGGAAACTGAGACCAAAGCTCATTACCTGACATATTACTGCTGAGAAACCCAGAGGTAGCTATTTCATGTTGCAGTATGCAAATTGAAAAAAACAGAGCATTATGAAGTGGGGCTCATTAGACAAAGACTGAGGTCCTCTCTGAGGGGTGTGGAGCTGTCTGAAGTCTCAGGCAGCATCAACAGCACCTGGAGAAGCAATCATGGCCCTACTTTTGGAAAGAAAAGGCAGAGTGCCAGGTGGCAGCCAACCAGAGGAGCCGAGGTCTAAACAAAAACCTTATAGTAAACCAAATCAAACCACCAACAACAACAACAAGAAAAAGGAGAAAAAAAATCCTAAACTCTAAACAGGGAAGTAGTCTTTTGAGGTAACACATATTTCATTGAGAGGTATTAAAAAAATAAGTTGTCTATGGTGTCTCCTGCTTTTCTAAAGGGCTTGTTTTCTCAGATACCTGCACCAAAAATATCACAAAACATTACCTAACTTATTTGTGATTCAGAAAGCCACTAAGGGGAAAAAAAAAAAAGCTTTCTTCAAGGGAAGTTTGATGTGCTATTTAGCCTGCTCTGTCATTTTTCTTGTCTCTCTTCATAATCCCTATGTAATCCAGAAATGGCCAGTAAAAAAGAGAGACCCTCTGCTTGTTTAATTACTTCCTGAAAATTTGAAAACTACTACTTCAGTCTCATTGGATAATCTACTTTTAAATTACCTAGTCTTTCAAAGACAACATAATTATTTGAGTACATTTACTTCCCTAGCTATACATCATGCCTATCAAAATTAAATGCTTCCAACATACCATTGCACCATTTCAACATTTTGCTTCTGTAATACATTTAACAGTAAATTGATGCTATACTTCTTTTTTAAAAAAAATTCTTACCTTTAGGAGTAAAGCACAGTAGAAGTGGATCTTTTTTTTTTGTTTTTTGATGAGGGAGTAAAATTATGTAAAGAAAGATAGAGACTTATAGAATGCAAAGCTTGGTGGCAATATTTGTAGTATTTAAGAGTTCTTCTTTTTTTCCTGGTTAAGAAAAAGACTATTTCATTAGTTCAACTAATTTCTGAACAAAATATTTACTCAGGCATAACTTAATGAGTTTTCATTTTTTTCTACATATAACCTACATAAGATCAAAGTTATCTCAAAAGAATTCATATGATTTTCCTCTGAAATTTTTTAAGACATTTTTCCAATACAATAAAAGGATGTACAGAAACTAAGAATAAACAGTCCAATGTACTCATTTAGCAGACTATTCCACTGCCATTTTAACTGGTGAATATGTAAATTTTTAGAAATACTGTTTTTCTCTGATCCATATGATTATTTCTGCTTCTATATCAGAAAACCAAAAAAGGTCTTGACAACACGTATTGATTCATCATCAAAATATGCAGTAAGCACGTATTCAGGGTGCGATCACTGTGTTTTTCAAAGCTGAAAGACTATCCCACACAGTACTAGGATTTCTCCTGTAGAGAAACAGGAAGTGAAAAGCAGTCACAAAACCAGACCTCTCTCCCAGATATTAGCATTGCTTTTGAGCATTCCTCTCTCAGGATATGGTGAATTTGAGGTTGGTGGGTTTTTTGTTTGTTTGTAGTGACACGTGTCAATAAGCCCTCTTTCCAAAAGAGAGCAGTTATAATTGCAGGAATACATGCAGACTCTCATGGTGGGTCCTATTGGTATATGCACCACATGTGCGTGCATGCATGCAAGCCAGAAGACTGTCTACGGCACATGTGCAGGTCAACCCAACATGAGCAAAACCAAAAGCAAAGGAGGTAAAGAAACAGCACATAAAAAAAAGGAAAAAGAAAGAACCCCCTCTTGCTTCTAAATCATCACAAAGACTGCAATATCCTGTTATCTGTTGTAGTAAATTCATATACAAAAATAAAGAAACAAATGTTACCCTTCTGTGAAGGAAGATAATAAAAGATTGATTCTTTAAAAAGGAAAAAAAAAAAAACAAGCAAAAAACAAACAGAGGAGAGAAAAAATGTGTTGTTTTAAGCTACTCGAGGAAAGCACAGGCTGACATAACATTTAAGCTGCCCAAATTTCTTCATATTGTCTGTTACTGTTGTCTTACCGAGCAAACAGTATAGACATGAGATAAAAAACAAGTAAAAGCCAGTTGATATCTGGTTGCCACAAACCTGTTTCTAAATCATGCCTTTGACCTAGCGGAAGCAAGCTTTCTACACTGTTTTGCATTTATTTGTTCCTACTACAGAGCTAAAAAGGACTAAAGAGCACCAACTGAAAATGCTTTTTAAAGAACTGATAGCAAATGCATTTTACCCCAAAGAAAGAATACCATTCACCAAGGATTGGTGTTGATTTAAAAGATCTATGCAGAATGCCTCCTTAATTCCATTATTATGGTTACCTAATGGCAATTAGGTATATGTAAGGAAGGCAAAAGTGTCAAGTTGTAACATTAAATGATGAGAAAACAACACAACCACTTCAGAAACCTAGAGTTTTTAGTTTAATGTCAAGGAATTAAAATCAGTTAGTCACCTGTTTTTAAAATTCTCTTTTCTGGTTTCATTGATTTACCAACTCAAGTTTCATCCTCTCTCATACACTACTCTTACATGTTCAGAAAATATTAAAAAATTACAAATCTTATTAAAACATATGAAACTTTTGCAGAAATTCCATATAAATAAGCCATGGAATGCATAAAAAAATCTTCCTCCTTTCCCTACTACGGGATCACGGCAAAACATGTGCAAAGTGAAAACTGATACATGAGAAAATATTTAACTGCTATCTACTGAACTCACATGAATAAGCTTGACTCCAGGGATATTTGCAAGACCTGGAAAGAATGACAGTAATCAACTACACAGAGATGACTAAATTTTAAAAGTTAAAGCTGCAGAACAAAATTGTTAGAGATATATGCCCACGATTGGACCCTCAGGATCTTATTTTGCCCCCTAATGAAGTCTGGTCAACAACTCCCACTAATATTAGTGGAAAGTGTCCCGCACTTCTGAAAATTGCAATACTTATTAAACTGCCTAAATAAGGTGCTTGATTAGGCAGAAGGCACAATAAATGGAGAAAGTAACCGCCCATATCCTGATACTTGCACACACACTTTCAGTGTACTTGGTCTGCTACTGTGAATAGTTGATGCTTTTATTTCTGTGGGTAGCCCCATAACAGTTTTCATTCTTCTGTGGTATTCAGTGGCATACACAGATTCTCTCTGTTTCCAAGGCTTTTATTATTATTGTTTCATTTTAATGTGTAGATCAACCTAAGTTGATACATTAGAAACCTAAACTAAACATGATAGCTTATTTGGATTCAATTGCCTTTGATTGTGGTTAGTTGATTTTGAGTAATCAGCAGCAGCCTTAGAAAATAAAGACACTTGAAATTTCCGTAAAAATTTAAATTATTTTATTTGTTTATTTAAAAGAATATTCCATAATAGCTTTTACTGACTATCCCATATTAGCTTAATATCTAAGGTCAGAACAGTCACAGCAGAATTAAATCACTGTTCTGAATGGAGTCATGCTCATACAGTGATTTATAAAAATGGATTAGATCTTAAAAATCAATCATTGTAAATGAAAGAATTCCAGGAAACATCCCACCTGGAATTAGTATCTAATTAAGTTCAACAATCTCAAAAGGAAAGAAAAAACTTTAGTTACTTATGCACATGTATCTGTCCTTTCCAACTTTTCTTATATAGAAACTCTTATATAGTAGCTGCCAATCAAGATCTATATTTTTGCTTCAGTCCCAACTTTTGGATTCATGTTGCACTGTATGTCCATTTAAAATAGTAATTAACCATTTCTAAACTTCTGATCCACCTTAAAAAACTTGTACTAGAATAAATTTTCATATAGAATTTTGACCCAGAAGTTCCCAAAAATACCTGAGAAAAAGTTGTTCTGATAGCAGTTTACAGTACAAATAAATAAATAAAAATATTTTAAAATCGACATTTCCTTTCTCTGTCTTGGTTTTTATATGACCTTGATTTTTTCTTTAAGTGTTAGAATGCTATTTCCTATCCTCAAACCACATTTCTCTAATCGGATATTGCAGAGCTGCTACACAATATCCACGTTCCTGACATATAGATAGTTTTCTCAGTTTGAAATTTGTCCTTGCTACATGCATACTCCTTGGGGCAAGGCCCAGGGGTGAATCTTCACTTCAGTGGAGTATCTTTCCCAGTTGATCATGATGGAATCATCATTTTGTAAAGAAAGTATATTTGCAAGACATATAAAGCTCCTCTAGAGGTAGAGTGAAATGAAAGTGGAAACAACTCGGTAACTGTAGTCAGATAACTATTTCTTTATCCTTAGAAAAATAAAATAAATAACTAAATAACTAAATAAAATAAAATAAAATAACTTTATAAGTAAATGTAATAAGCTCTATCCAATTATGGGTAATTTTTTGACAATCTGCAATAAAAAGACCAAGAGTTTCCTCTTCCCCTTAAGGGATTTCTTTTCACTTATTTATTTTTGACTTTGAAAAAGGGTAAGAATTATTTCTTTGAACAACTGGCTGCAGATTAAAATTAACACTGTACATTTCAATTATTATCAATTCATCAGGGAGCAAAAGGAATTGGTATCTTTTTAATTAAAATATTTTTATCAGATAACCTAAGCCTCCAAAGCCATATATTTGATTTTAATTAAAAAAAAATTCTGGTTGTGATCATTGTTCAGAATTAATATACCAAATAAAATATGGGAAGAAAGGAGGTAAAGGGAGGTTATATAGTGTTACCTGATAAAAGGAGACAGTAATATTTAAAATGAGGTAAGTGTTACGCCGATTTATGATGTATTTTATCTTCTAGAGAAACCCTAGTTTATCGTAGTGTCGTTCAGTTTGAAACGTCAGCTGTATATCTTTCTGCTTTTGAATGTAACTCTAGGTTGAAAGGAAAAGGTTTGCAGTGACCTTATGCATAAGTAGATCAAAAGCTTGGCATTTTTTCTGGGTTAATTCACTTTGATATTGAAATGGTTTTGTTGTCATAAATACATAAATATTATAAATATTTTATAAATATATTGAAATAATATTAATTAATAACACTTAACATGCCTCTCATCTTCATGGTGCTGTACAAACATCTATTAATCAAAAAGGATGAAAACATTCCTTTTGTTTTAGTCCCCACTCAAATTACCCTGTAAACATCCTCATCCCTAAACCACTAGCACCAAGATTCATATTTTTTCTTTGTTTTGAAAACAAAACATCTTCATTCACAGTCTGCTTTCCTTTGTATCCATAACATACCTGTATCAGGAGTTTTGCCAGTACACCAAAAAAAGTGTTTTAGTTTGTAAGATAGCAGGGCAAAGCAAATCAGCCTCTAAATCACACACTTAGTCTAATCCCTCAAAAGCAACGCAGCAGCCCAGAGCCAGACTAACGTGTGTTACAACTAGAGCACACAGCAGGGCGAGCAGAGGTGGCACTTGGCTTCAGCTGCGTGTTGTGCACAGGATGAAAATGCTTTGGCTTTTAAGGGTGGTATTGAATGCTGTATTTATTACGTTTTTTAAACTAAAATCATAAGCCAAACAGGATTCAAGAGTTGCTGTGATTGAAGGAATAAAGATGTCACCAACTTGCAGATGAGCAGGATTTAATTTCTCTCAAGGTAGCATTTTTTCCTTCCTGCTGACTTCCAAATATCAAAGAAGCAGTGAAATGTCACTTCTTGGTAAACACTCTCTAAATATGCTGTTGGTTCTCAGCTCCTAGAATTATACCAGTGGACCATTTACCATTCAAAATCACAACAATCAAGGATTTCTGGTCCTAATGCTTGAGGGCATTTATCCATCCCATTTCTGTGTGTGCACCCATATATCCAATGGAGAATACATTTCAATTTTTTTTCATAGACTTTGTAGTATACACATGCTTTAAAGCATTTAACTGAAGAAAAAAAGTTATGATCTTCTCTTGCAGTGTCAGTGGGTTATTTTACTCTGCGTAGACTGAGCCAGTCCCCCTGAGCACCATTGTTTATTTCCATTTACAGCAATTTGTACAATAATGCGTAGTATAGTCTAAGGATTATAGCAAACTGACACAATTGTCATCACGAATTATCAAAATAGTGCCAGCCTGAAGTCCCGTGACCTTCCACTTTTCATCTTTAGAAAACAACTTTTGGTCTAGGTTACAGTATATTTATTCATAATGCTGTTCATTTTTTGGATCTCATAGCTTGTTCCCAGAGTAAATGGGGAAATAACTATCGTAATCTATAAACCATTACCATATTTGCCTCATGAGACTTCAGTGTCTGGGCTGTACACTTTAGTGTTAACATCTTGGATGTAACTACAAGAAAACAAATCATGACTAAATCAGAAAGATTTGTTTTATTTTTACTCTTTAAAAAAAAAGCCAAATTCTTCCAATTAAGGAAAAGAAGAAACTTGCATAAATCTTCCAGGGACCTCAGCTCACAATTTAAGCTCATTATGGTAGAAAAGGAATTAATAACTGTTGAGAACTCAGATGCATTCTGGGGATTTAAATTAGCATAATTTAGACACATAAAACAGTAGGATTTTATTTATTGCATATACAATCACTTAGCTTCTCATTACATCAACCTGCTGGATCCATTGGGCCCATTCCAAATCAGACAAAAGCAAAGGGAGAGTCTCCTATTGGCTTAAGGTGTTTTGGGTTTGGCTTATTGAAGAAAACAGGTCTTGAAGACCTTTTCAGACTTTGTCTTGGGCAGATCCAGACACATTGGGCATTTTGAACAAAGTTTAAGTGCCACTTAAGGCTTTAATTTTTTTCTGTTAGTCTTCCACTGAATGGCTTTCAGATTATCATCTGAATCATTTATGCACACACCTAGACAGATGCACATACATACACAAAGATGTAGAGCATCAAGACTTACTTAGAAAATTAAGTGTATGCTTTTCTGATTCCCTTTTATGACCCTGAAAAGGAAAAAAATATTTACTTTCTTTCAAGTCTCAGGACAAAAAAATTCTTCAGAGACCCAAATCAGAGCAATGACCGAATTCATGACTGAACTGACAATGAAATGGAAGTATGTAGGTGTCCCTTGAGTCTTCCTTCAGTGGTTACATGTTAAAGAAGCATCTGTTTGTCTGCTATTTGTTAAGTTTCTACCAAGCTAGAAAATCCATAGAAATTTGCAATATTTGATGTTGCACTAGCAACAAGTTATGGCTTATTAAAATATTAAGAAAACAAAGCAACTATAGAACATGTATTTGTACAGGAGCCCAGTTACTGTATCTTTCCCTCTTTTGTATTTTTTCAGGGAGAAACATTATGCTTTTCTGAAACATACTGCTCTGATGAAGAAAGAGAACAAATACATTTCAGTCAGCTTAGCAAGCTGACTCTGGAGTGTTGGCAGCTGAGGTATATGGGAAGGAAGTTTGCAGACAAGCCCCTCTTTTGCCAACAGGAGTAGGGAGTAAGAAAAACATGCAGGCCAACTTGATCCTTAGTAATTGTCAGGGTATACAAATTATAAGGCACTCCAGCATGCACACACCACTAAAAGACACCATGAATCACCAGGGACAGGGTTAATTTACCCCTGCACAAATCTGAAGGGAGAGTTTTGATCTCTCTTTTACATTTTGCCATAGCGCACACTTTCTGTCATGTTTTTTTACTATTCATTTATTCATAGCAGCCCCAAACCAAACAAAGCACAAGCCTCACACATTTAGTACTATGCTAGCTGTCATTTATCACCTGTGCTTTACAAAAGGTGAACCTGAAAACACAGAGAGTCTGCCATTTACCACAGTCAAAGGAGCAAGTAGGAGACCTAAAAATAAAACTTCTTCTCAAGGCAGCTTCTCGGGCTCTAGGTATAGATCTGTGTTTTCCCAGTCACATATTGTGCCCTTAGAATCTGAGGGCAGGAAAGAGCCTTCTTCATTTAAATCCATTGCAATTCCAAGAAAGAGAATCTTTGACTTGTTTGCTGTGCTTTCTTTGACATACTGCCTTCAGGGCAATGTTCAAAATGACCTTACATAACAGTTTACATTCATAATCCATCACTGCACAGGGAAATCAAAACAACAGACTCTTTCCCGCTTCATTATGAAGAGCTGCTCTTGTTCTATGTTGTGTCCTTGGGAAAGAAGCAGTAATGAAGTCAGTTTAGAACTACAAAAAACGCAGAACACCCCTGCCTCCAGAAAACCCCTTGACAATGTGCATTTGCAAATTAGTTGCATCTTGGCAATGCGCATTTACAAAATGCAAAAATCAAGTGGCTTAAAAATTGATAAAACAATTTTTCTCCAATACTCAAAGGCCTTTTAATACTTGATTATCAGGTGACAAATCTGGCTGAAGTATCTCAAATCACATTTAGAACATATTAAATATTGATATATGCACACATTATGCCTTTTTTTATTTGTCCAAGTTACTTTTTTTTTTCATCAAAGACTGCATTTAGTACAGATTTCTTTTCCTTTCAATTTCTTTCTTCATCTATCAATATAATACTCCAGGATCTTGCAAAATAATGTTATTACTTACCAGAACAGGAGAAATCTCACCATCTCTTAACTTGAGGCTGACAATGAAAGCCTCTCTCATCCTACTCCCATCAGTCCAATAAAAAAACCCCCATTGTTACTCACCTCACAAAGTGAGTGATTTAACGAACATGACGCAGCAGGTTTAGAGATAAGAAGACAACTAATTGATAAAAACCTTGCATTTTGAAGTATTCTTACTATCACCAAATCTAAAACAGTTTTGCTAAATGGCTCCCCTTCTTTGGTAAGAGAAACAAGGATGGGAGCTTTACAATAACCTTCAGTGCTTCTTGATAAATAGCAAAAAAAGCTCAGTGGAAATGTTCAACTTCTCTATGATTAAAAAACAAACCTTTAATGTAGTTTTTGTTTACTGTGTCATAAGTGCAGCATTGGAAGTTGTTGCCAAAGAATCATTGGAACAGGCATCACTAAAGCAGTGTCAGCCAGCCAACTCTTTGAAAATGATTCAGTTCCTCTAGTCTTATGACTAAAATAATATCCAGTGGCTCCAGCTCGAAGCCTGGTTAATACATCTGTCCAGAACACATAATTACTCGGTCATAACATTCCCCCGGCTACCAGCCAACAAACCAATCAGCATTTCTTCCTAACTCACTAGAATTTTTGCTGTGTCAAACTGTTTGATCTCTAGGTAGTAAAAATGCGAAAAATGGAAGGACACTGCACTAGAAGGTTTTAATTTAACATAGTTTCTCATGGAAATTAAATCTGAAGAGAAACATGTTTTTGTTGACATTGCCGAAGTTCAGATTTTCGTTCTGCTTCAGGAATGATATTGACATATTTATCTTGCAGCTTTTTTCTTATCTCTTCGCCAGCTAAGATTCTGCAATGTAATCTCACTTTCATTAATTACTTTCATGAAAAAAACTCATGTTTATGAGAAAGTAAAAATGATACCAGTAAATTTAACAGGCCACTATGTGTGTGACTACCAAGGAGTATACTGTGTACATTGTGCATGGAAATGAAACTGAAAGAGGTGAAACACAGTCTGGATTTACACAGATATTGTTATCCACAGTTCTCTAAGTTTTATTTGTACGCCCATATATTTAATTTTCTTAAGATAAATTTTGAAAACTTTGATACAAATCCTGAGGCACTGTGTAACTATAAAAGCTTTCTATTGACTTCACCAGGATACAGAATCAAGACAACAGTAGTGTTAGACTTACTTACCATATCATGTGCCAAAACCACACGCAGGAAAGCACTTCGTGCACATTTCAGAGTAATTCAATCTTTTCTCTATGCAAATATGGTATTTCTAAAGTGACAAAATGAATTGCTAAATTTTCTGTAGGGAAGAACTTAAGCATCACTCTCAAAAGTGCAACCTCAAAGAAACCGCATGATTTTCAAGTTCATAGTATATTAGTTGGCTCAAGTGCTGTAGTTTTACACAGTATCCTCTTTTGCAATGTCTCATGGCCAACATTTAGAATTAAGGCACTATAAGAATACAAATAAAGAACAACACACCTCCCCTGTGCATATGGACTATTAATCATTTATTCTGGTAAATAGGAAACAAACAATTTCCCTAATTTCCTTTACAAGATTTCACAAGAGTCACACCAGATATAGTAACATATGTTTAGAGTAGTATGTGGGAGAGTAGTAAGGTCCCCCTGTTCATCTGAAAGGGAAGACTAGAAGGAAGATGTAGCTCTCATCTGAATTCTGTGTCTAGGTTTTCCCTTCCTAGGTCACAGAAGTAAGAGGGATTGGGAGGATCCTTCTTTCAAAAGAAGCTAGAATGTGGTTGGAGTTGGCTTACAGAGACACTCAGATGCTTTCCTGATTCAGGCTTTGCCGTTTATTTCCTATTAGTATCAAATGTCTCAGATTCAGTATCTAGTCTGCGCAAAAGTGGAGTTTAAAGGACCCAAACAGTATATTATGAGTTTTTGGCCTAGTACAATACAAGGATGGTTAAATATTTCAAAGGTCTATACATTTGTTCAATGAGTGTTAATAGTAGTATCATACATTTCAACATTAACAAATATTTTATGCATTTAGATGCAGATAATCTCTGATAGAACTGCAAAATGATTAATTATAACCAAAGGATACCAAGGAATGATGGAGTTCTTATCATGTGCATCAGCTTCTACTTGAAATCACCCTTCCTTTCCTGAATCTAAATATTCAAACTATTATAGGTAAAAGCAAAGCCAACTCTTCACAACACTTTGTACAAAATGAGTAAACGCTGTATACCTAACAAATACAGAGGATACCTAACAAATACAAAGGCTGGTGGCTTGTTTGGAAATGCCAGAATAATATTGCCTGAAGTCATGTGATCTACCCACATTAGTTGCCTCTTCATGCAAGAGCACCTTTATGCAGCTTTAGTTCTATGATCCTGCATTAGATTTGCAACAGGACTCCTATATTATTTGATGAAATCATAATACTGCATTTTTTTGTCTTCTGCATTGCTTGTATGCTCAAGCATTAGACAGAGGCAGGTTTTCCAGCTCAGCTTTGAATGCAAAGCTATGAATTTCATGTTTTTATACCCAATTTCACCTGCCTCACTCACATCCAGGTTAATGGAGTACTTTGCAGATTTATTTAGACCTTACTATTAATAATTATGAAGCCTTTTTTGCTGACCCCTACCTGAGTTACAGGCAGTTACCCGCATGTCCAGCAACAGTTCAAATAAAAGGATAGGAAACATTTTTCTAGTGACCCCACCCATCAGCAAAATTCAGTTTTGGCAGCTACAGGTATACGCTCCAGAAACCCAAACATGTCTGTTCTTGGGGCATGACAAATTAATCCTTGCTGTTTTGCTATCCTGCAGACAAGATACTTTCCACCTGAAGCTCATTACCTCAAATCATCTAAAATTCTTCAGTTTTAAAATAACACATAAACCCTCTCACTCAGACTCCTTGTTACAACAAAAAATGTTGCTTGTGTGTTGTATTTTATTAATTTAACTTATCCAGAAGGGATTTGTCTGATCAGATTTAAATAGTTGTTATGTGTTTACAGTTACATTTGCATCAAGAGCTGTTGTCTGGTTATCTTTTATACTGAATAAAAGAAACAGATATTATAGGGCATGACTTCAAGGATCTATGTCTCTATTGTCTAAAAAAGTTAGCTACAGGTTTAGTGTTCAGACAAATCTCAAATAACTGTTTACAGTGTCTGCTATTTTTCAGTTACTTTCACTGAATGATCAGAAATGGACATACACATATTGAATCTGAAGGCCACACCAGCTGGGTTTATAACTGAAAAAAGTAGATTAATAAATATTCTACATTGAAACAGATCAACTGAATTCTTTCGCAGTTCAAACCTGATGCCTGGATGTTCTCACTAAGTCACTGGCCATGTTAATTTTCAATTATTTTGCATAAAGAATTGTTTATACAGTTATAGCTAGCCAGAACTTAATAGCATGGATATGTTCACTGGTTGGTTAAATGAGTTGTCTTAGTAAAGTACTATCAGCAGAAAAGCAAATACTGGAACTCATTTGAGCCACAGGGCAAGGACTGTTTCAAAAGTACATATTGACCTGCAACAACAGCTGCATAGAATTAAGTCTGTATTTCA
Source organism: Lepidothrix coronata (assembly GCF_001604755.1). Taxonomy (NCBI): domain Eukaryota; kingdom Metazoa; phylum Chordata; class Aves; order Passeriformes; family Pipridae; genus Lepidothrix; species Lepidothrix coronata. The sequence goes on along the minus strand of NW_016690236.1, from coordinate 2,452,475 downwards.
GCAGGACCATGAGAACAGGTACTTGCTGCAGTGGCAACAAAGTATTTCCCAGTCAATTCATGCACAAACTGAAACTATTCACTCATTAGTGTTCTTAATTGAACATAAAAGCCATGAAGCCTACCCATAGAAAGACCACAGTGAAATCTGAAGGGGAATATTTAAACACTGGGTGCTTGAGCAGAGTCGCCTGTTAATTTGATTTATTTTTGAAATAAAATTGTAGCCCAAAACTGACCAAAGAGGATTCAAATGAAGTTTTTTTTCCAGTCTGGTTCTGCACAGTGGCACATCTGGAGAAAGGCTGTTGTGCACTCTTGATTCAGAGTATCTATCAGGGTTTTTTGTTCTGGTTGTTTCCTCTGCTCCTTATTTTAAATCAAAGATTGTTGAAGTTAAACACTTTCTTACAAATCCAGGAGGGATTTTTTTTGTCTCATTCCTTTCTTAAATAAACCCCAAGTGACTCAATTTGAATTCTTGAGGTCTGTACAAAGAGGATAGCATATGAGCAGACAGTACAGATCTCATGTTAAAAGCTAATACTAATTAAATTAAAAAGCTAATACCCCCTGTTTCCTACTTTCTAGGGAGCTGGTACACTCGGCAGTATTTTCTCTTTCCTGCTCTTCCTCTCCCAAAGATCCATATTTCAAATCCAAAGAACGTATTCCAACAATCATTTGTTCCTGTGTCCTCTGGATTTTCCAGTCCTTGATCTTCTTATTTGCTTTGCTGGTACTAGGAAAACACATAAGCGGCATAATAAAATGTTATTAAAATATTTATGAGTTGAAGAGAACTCAACGAAACAACATTCTGAAAAAGAGCATCAAGTACCACTTCAGCATGTCACTGAAAGAAGTGGAAAGGTTAACAAGTTGTCCTAATTTATTCCAAAAGTAAATTTAGTACAGAAGTGAAAGAAAGCATTAAGCCTTATAATCAAAAGATCTATATACTAAAGATTTTATGTACCAAAGTAACAGTCCCTCCTCTGATTCTCATATGTATCCCCTAAATACGCCTTGGTCACATTTACATGGATGATAGCTAGATACTGTTTTTTCCCTGAAATTGTTATTGCTCCTCTCAGTAACACAAAATTCTGATACATCCAACCTTGCCAAAACATCAGCTAACCATAGGCCCTGAGGTATCTGTTACCCTCTCCACCAGCAGTGGGGAGAGGCATTTGGAACACAATTTTACCTCTGGAGATTTCTATCAGTTGTGAGGCTCAAAGTTAAGGGAACATTGTCTCAACTAAGGTTACTTCAAATGAAGGACTTAATTTCCACCTTTATGGGGCAGTGAGGTGCATCCAGACTGACATCTCACAGGACTCTTTGCTGAGGCACGACAACCACAATAATCTCTGATGTGTGGTGCTCTCTTTCCTCTGCTGCCACTCTTTCCAAAGACAATATTTATCCTTCTACTAAGAAATGAACATGAAAGCTAGTGTGTGATCAAATGTACAGTATGATGCAAACCACTTCATGTCATGACAAAAACAGCCAACAGACAGCATGCCAGTGATGATATCATTTGTAGACAACAGTTAATTTGAAAACTGGAAGGGAGAAGCCAATATTTCTAGTGTGATGTGATTTTGTACTGAAAGGCCCTCACATAAATGCACACATGCACAGGAATGGAATTAAAAACACTTAGTTTTGGGACTGAACACTAGAAAATGTACAGTTGGGAACAACTTTGCATTGGGCAGTAGACAAGATAACTGGCTTTATTTTTTAACTTGCTATTGAACATGTATTTACATTTCCTTATATTTGCAGGCTTAAGCAGCAAGCTGGATACTAACAGAGTGCTTTTGTTCTCTCAGAATATGCATCTTTTCTAAACCATTTATCATGGTTTGCACTGGTAAAAAAAAAAAACTTAAATTATTATTAAATATACCTTTGACTGAATCCAGGCTACAATGTAACGAGCAACTATGCATTTTGGATGAACTCTAAAGAGCTTCTTATAGTTATATTCCTTCACCAAGACAATCCACTGGATTTCAGAGAGTATACTTATATTGCAGTCTGTGTATATAGATGCTGTATATATTACCACTTCGTTAAAATAACAAGAAGAAACATGAAAAAATATAAAGAATAAAGATGAAAGACATAACTACTTAGTTTGGAAATTAAACATAAATTAAGGTGGAACAAATTCTCATTATTTACTTAGGGCCTGATCCAAAGCTCTTTAAAGTCAGTGGAAAGAACATCAACTGCGCAAGGATTTAAAATGTAACACTAGAGCTGGATGCTTTGAAAAAATGTTTGGGAAAGAAGTACACAAAAAAAAGGCCTACTTAGAAGTGAGGAGGGAAAGGGCTTCCTAGATTATCTTATACCATTTTTACCTGTGGGACAGTTTTGATCTCAGTTTTAAAAGGATGTGCATTGCTTTATTTCATCTGTGCAAGAATGAAGCTTACTGAAAGTTTGTGGCACTGGATCAAGTGTAAGAAAGGGCTAGAACAGGAAATAAAATACCTTGTGTAGTATTCACCAGTGTTGTAATTATGGGAGGACACCTGAAAGCAGCTATATATTCTTCCACTGTATTTAGTGCTGATGAGGCCACACCTTGAGTACTGTGTCCAGTTCTGGGCCCCTCAGTTCAGGAAGGATATTGAGGTGCTGGAGCAGGTCCACAGAAGAGCAACAAGGCTGGGGCACAAGTCCTGTGAGGAGAGGCTGAGGGAGCTGGGGTTGTTTAGTCTGGAGAAGAGGAGGCTCAGGGGAGACCTCATCATGCTCTACAACTCCCTGAAAGGAGGTTGTAGCCAGGTGGGGGTTGGTCTCTTGTCCCAGGCAACCAGCAGTAGGACAAGAGGGCACAGTCTTAAGCTGTGCCGGGGAGATTTAGGTTGGATATTAGGAAGAAATTCTTTACAGAGAGGGTAATCAGGCATTGGAATGGGCTGCCCGAGGAAGTGGTGGATTCACCATCCCTGGAGGTTTTTAAACTGAGACTGGATGTGGCACTTAGTGCCGTGGTCTAGTAACCATGGTGGTGTTGGATCAAGGGTTGGACTTGATGATCTCAGAGGTCTTTTCCAACCCAGCTGATTCTATGATGCTATGAGTCTATGTCTGTGATCTCTGCTGAGGTAGAGGCACTGTCTCAGCCCATTCTGGAGCTCAGAACAGCAACCTATGTACCACAGATTTGGGAGCACACTGGTGCACCATGTGTGTCTTGAGGCCCACGCTGCTGAAACCTGTGAAGATCAAAGAAATTAACAACCAGAAAAAAATCACTACTTCTCAGGATTTACAGATTTCTGTCCAGTATTGTCCAACATTTCCACTGATAATAAACAGTGTATCCAAAGTATAGGATGAGACCTTTGAGATGGTAAGGTTTTTCTTGCCGATGAAATTTGGATTTTTTTCTCTTTTGCTTTTATATTTGTCTCTGTCTTTTTGCTCTTATGTTTGTCCTTCGGGAGTTTTGAATTAAAAGTTTCTCTCTACAAGTGAGCCCATTGATTATTCGGACTGGATATTAAGTTATCATTAAATTTAGCACACCACAAGGTTGAAGTTCAGATATTAGTTCTTGAGCACAGACACTACGTGGCACTTACACAGAACACTCCTACAGTCATTTTATTATATTGGACAGCATAGAGCTTTCCATTTGAGATACAGGAGAGAGAAAATCTGAGTTGAAAGTATGAACATAAGTCTTCAAGAACACACAAAATTATAGGATGGGGACGGCTTTTCATATGCATTTTCCTGTCCCACAAGAGTGTGAAAGTCAGTGTTGGATAGTTGTTACAAAAATTCCCTTAAAGCTTTCTTCTCATTCACTATTATATTTTTTTCTCCATGACTATTGAAGTCCATAACAATCAAACTAACAGAACTTGAGACTTGGTATAGTAGGTAGTATACCATTGAGACTTGGTATAGTAGGTAGCCTCGGTCCTGTCTTTCCATCAACAGAAAGTATGATAAAAATAATAGTAGAGAAACCATTATTTGAAAAAGCCTAGGTCAGTGCAATTGACAGAGAATCGCAGAATTAAATCATTGATAAAACATACTTTATTTTGTAAAATTTTGATACTGAACTTTTCTTGCTCTGTTTTGATTGTAAGTCATCCAAGGAAAGAATGAAGGAGGAATTTAGTGTTTGCTTGTAAAAGCACTGGAAACAGAAACCTGAGCCAACTGAAGTCTTACAGTAAAAGAATTTACTCACTACCACATTGCTACTGTTTAATTGTTTATTACTTTGAAAATGCGGTCCCAATAGTAACATTAAAATCTGGTTCTAGGCCAACGCAGGCACATAAGGTAGAGCTGGAAAAGATCTAGTTAGTTTACAGCATTACATTTTGCAGTGTCAAAGCAGCAAAAGTTTACTTTTGGTTCAAAGACATCATAATATCTTGTTTCAATTAAATGCTGAAAACATAAACAGACTGAGATAGTTCTTTCTCCTTTTTTTATGTTTAGACTCATCATAGTGGAAATAGCTTGCAATATATGGATGAAACTAGACAGATACAGTGATATTATTCTGGGAAATAAAGCTCTTCAAGAACCTATGTCTGCCCTGGTGAGCCAGTTGAGAAGTTCATCTGCTTAAACTTTGGTGACCAAATTTGAAGAAAAGCTTCCAAAAAGATAAGTCAGCAATGCAAAACAGGTGTGGGGAAACTTCTGCTTTCACATAAAGAGCAATTTTCACAGGAAATGTAGGCTGTTCAGCTGCCAATTCTATTTATGGCATCTTCAGGTTTCTCCCCTCTCCATTCATACTAAAAGTACCCAGATTAGAATTTGGATGCCCAAATCAACTCCATGCCTTTTTGGAATGTAGTAAAGCAGTCTCCTAGGAGACAGTTGTGACTTTCCTTTCAGATCTTGATCTAGTTACTATAATTCTAGTTATACACAGAGATGATGCTTCTTGCCTATGGCAACAATTTCTTCCCCAAGAAACTGATATTACCACCTCCACCATTTTCACTACTATGCATCAGAGCATGGTGGTTTGCATTCTGTATGCAGAAAGAGTTCTTTGAGTAATATCATGTTCTTCAGTGTATTTCATTCAACATATATTCTGCAACACATTCCGTAGTATTTTCATTGAGCTATGCCTTCAGTCAATTCTCAAGAGGCTGCTTTAGTCAGCTCCTCACTCTTCCCCTCCACCCTAGGAAAAAATCCCAATACAATACCAAAATAAATGCACAATCACTCGACAGCATTATTGCTCTTTTTCCTGACATTATCACACAGCTGAGATGTTGACTGGTGCCCTCCTGGGAGGGGACAGCGCCATCCCCCAAAGGTGACCATGAGTCCGCATGAAAAATTGAGCCATAGCATCTCACTCAAATTCGCAGAGCAATGCAAATGAAGCAGCATGATCCATACTGCAAATAGCCATGATTTGCTCTGCAGCAATGATCACCGCTTGCATCTCTTCCAGCCCTATGTGCTCCTGTAGCAAGCAGTGTCTCCTACCTAGTCTCTGTGTCTCTAAGTTATTATGTAACCTTATCAAAAGCAGTGAGTCTATTTCTGGTTTATATCTTAAATTTGCTAATGTACCTCTTTTCTCTGTTTTGTTAGCCTGTCTCCTAGCTTGAAATCTGTGAAGAGAAACAGAGAATATTCTTTTGTAGAAGGCTAGCACATTTTTATAGTAATTACTAAATTACAAGAAAATATTAAATGTATTTTTAGGCTATATTATATTTTGTGAAAGAACTTTAGCTTTTTCCTCATGGCATTACTAGAAAAATGGTAGTATACGAAATGGAATGTAAATACCCCCAATTATTTTATGCATATTGTTTTTAACCATACCATTCTGAATGATCAAACTGCTTTTCAAACTCATGTACAAATAACATGGCTTAGCTGCTAAAGCCACAGAAGAAACTGCTATACCACAGAATGGATTAGCACAGTTGTTTTTTTTCCTGGCAGAGTGTTTGTTCTGCACTTTCAATAAAATATTGTATTTCACAATAAAGAACACATTAGCAAAGTCTTAGTCTCTGTCTTGCAGCCAAAAAGCCCTCAAAACCATTCAGAAGGTGGTATTTTTCCTTGGTTACCCTGAATACAATATTTAAGAAGAGTATTATATAAGAGGTATCAAGTAGGAACAAAGGTCTCTGTCTTCAAGTCCCAGAAGATTAAGATGGCATAAAGAAAAATTTAGCATTTCAAACTGCTCTGTCAAAATCAATTCCTGTAAACATATATCTAACATTATAAGAAGTGGATATTTGAGATTGTATAAAGAAACCACTCAGAACAGAACAAAGGACTGGCAGAAAGATTCTTCACAGCAACTGCTGGCTTTACAGAAAACCAAATTGAAGATTCAAGGAATAGAGAAAGAGGCCAAAAGAATCACAGTAGAATCATAGCATCATAGAATCAGCTGGGTTGGAAAAGACCTCTGAGATCATCAAGTCCAACCCTTGATCCAACACCACCATGGTTATTAGACCATGGCACTAAGTGCCACATCCAGTCTCAGCTTAAAAACCTCCAGGGATGGTGAATCCACCACTTTCTCGGGCAGCCCATTCCAATGCCTGATTACCTCTCTGTAAAGAATTTCTTCCTAATATCCAACCTAAATCTCCCCGGCACAGCTTAAGACTGTGCCCTCTTGTCCTACTGCTGGTTGCCTGGGACAAGAGACCAACCCCCACCTGGCTACAACCTCCTTTCAGGGAGTTGTAGAGCGTGATGAGGTCTCCCCTGAGCCTCCTCTTCTCCAGACTAAACAACCCCAGCTCCCTCAGCCTCTCCTCACAGGACTTGTGCTCGAGTCCCTTCCCCAGCCTTGTTGCTCTTCCCTGGACCTGCTCCAGCACCTCAATATCCTTCCTGAACTGAGGGGCCCAGAACTGGACACAGTACTCAAGGTGTGGCCTCATCAGCACTGAGTACAGGGGAACAATCTCTTCCCTGGACTTGCTGGACACACTGTTCCTGATACAGGCCAGGATGCCATTGGCCTTCTTGGCCACCTGGGCACACTGCTGGCTCATGTTCAGCTTCCTGTCAATCCAAACTCCCAGGTTCTTTTCTGCCTGGCTACTCTCAAGCCACTCTGTGCCCAGCCTGATATGGTCTATCAAGTGTTGCGATATCTGCTGAGTGCAAGATGTTTATTGTCACTTTAAAGTAAAAATAATTTTTATTTGGCTGGATAAAGCAACTACATTTGCAGAGATACATCCTCATTTTTATCTGTGCTTCAAACACACAGGCTGAAGATCACAGTCATACTGTTGCTGCACAGACTGCTGCACAGGTAAATCCTCTCCAGAAGGTTACACAGATTGATTAATGAACATCTCCCATGGCTGCCTTTGGCTGTCCCAAGTGTCTTCTGTCCTGCTGCAGATGAAGATGTTTAAATCTGTGCTAGAGGAGGCCAAGGAGTCTCCACAGCCAATGTGAGGTCCTGACATTCTTGTTTTCTTTCCTACCTTGCATATGCATAGAGGTGGAAGGCTGATCTGACCTGCAATTATAGGGCTTTATAGTTTTCTTTCAGCATACCATCAAATAATTCACTGTTTTTAAAAAAATCATCTGCTCTTACAACAATCTCATTTTCTGGTTGACAGGTTTTGAAAAAAAATTTAAAAATCAGATTTCATACTACTTCTGTGTCATGCAGAATGCTCCATATCAGAATACAACCCTGTAAAGAGCAAAGACCACTTTCTTTGGATTTAATATGGAAAGCCACCATACTTTACACACCCCAACAAAGTAAAATGTTGAAACAGAGTGTATACCTACAAGAATGTAGTGTTGCTGGTGAGGTGACATGCTCAAACGTCAGTGCATGCTCCCACTTAGCTGGATCAAGCCTTTGAGTTTGCTATTCATATGGTAACTGCCACAAAAGAGGCTTTGGAATTGTGTTGAATGTTATTTTACTTACATACAGATCCCGATGTTTTCCTACTCTTCTTATTTAGAAGACACACCTGTGTTGCTTCTGTGTGTATAGCATGAATCAAAGGTGCTGAATGGAGGCTGAAATGACACAACTTTGCGAAACCTAGCCATGATGAGTGCTGAGACATGAAAAATAGATTCCAATATTTATTCCTGCAAGATTTTATTCAATCCAGTTTCATCCACAAAGCAACCAATGTCATGAGTTTAGGAAGTAAGTGAACTTACACATAAGCTCAGAGCAATTGTGGTCTAAGGGGAAATGGAATTTTCTGACACCACATCTCTTGTGTAGAAGTTACATTTATCATCCACATTCCTCTTGGGATGCACTGTGTCTTTGAAAAGAGAAGAAAGTGCATTTATTAATGTCCCTGTAAATAACCTCACCCATTTCCTTTGCTGTTTTTTCAGCAAAGAATTGTATTTGGATACTAAATTTAAGCAATCTCTACCAGGGAAGAAGAGCAGAGTACAGCAGAATCAGTAGAAAGTGCCAAGTTGGAGGAAAACAATTTGAAATTATCTTTCTAGCTTAGCTCAGAAAATCAGAAACATAGTTTATGTCTGGATTTTCTTAACGGTATTAAGCAAAGATAAAAAATTCCAAACAAAACCACAGAATATTAGAGACAGACTTTCTAAGATGCTTCCAAAGATGCATTCACTAAGCTTGTACACACACTTCTTGCCCAAAAGCTCTCATGATTACACAGATCATGACAGTGCAGACTTCACACATCATAGAAGCTAATTTTTCATTTTAATCAGCTAACACACAAGCTAGAGCTCCAAAATGACAAGTTAGTGTCTGGTTTTTTTTGTTGTTGTTGTTGTTGTTTTAACAAGAGAAGACATATCATTGAAACAGGAATAAACTATTGAATATTGTAATTAAAGCTTTTATACTTTTAGTTAATAAAATAAATATATAGATATACATTATACCTTCTTTGAGTACGTCTCACAGAATAAAAGAAGACCAGAGTAAAAAGGTGGCCATGGAAGTCAATCAGGCTTTTCCAGCCTCATTTAAGTCAGGTGCACTTCACTCACGATCTTAATGCTAAAGTGGCATTCTAGAATAAGTATGATGCACAGAACAACAGAGAAACATGATTTCAAGAATGATAAAAAGAAATTCATGAAAGAACTCATCACGTTATTTATAAATTTGGTACATAAATTTACTTTAATTTCAGAATTTGCTAGGTAAATTAGAATTATGGTTGAAGAGCTGTAAAAAAGCTGTGAAGAAAGGAATTGTATCAGCAAACAGACATAAAATTTGCTCCCTCTACTTGCTTGCATGGGGGGCTCAGGTTTTTTTCAGTAAATATACAGTTTGGTCATTGATCAAATAATTCTTTTTTTTTCCTTCTAACTGGGAACTTACCTCTAGTTAGGCACTCTCTCCCTTTTTTTTTGGTCTTCCTTTTAAATCCTTTTTTAGCCCCCAAAGATTAGGACTGGTTTTAGTCCAACCTTATGAGAATCCTTTCATGTTACATGTATTTGTATGCGGTAATTACATAAAGATTTCCTTAACCCTTACCCAATGATCCCTAAGAAGGATTAAGAGCAACTTTTCCATGAGAGAGTCCAGTCAGCTGTACTTGCAGACCACTTTCTAATGTTTTTTAACCTTGTGTCATTTGGACTTCCCTTTCCAAACAGATACATTTCAGTAAGTGGCTCATTAGCATCACATAGGACAAGAAACCTTACTTTTTCCCTTTTTAAACTACCATATCCTTAGCTATATATCTCTGGTGTTTGTACTGATATTACAGCCACTTCAGTAAATTGAAGCTTTTCCACAGATCTCTACTCCAAATCAGCGCCAGCCTCAATTCTTCGACTGAGGCAAATGCCAGACGTTGTTTATACAGTGGTAATCAACATGGTAAATTTAGAATATAACAGAATAAATTATGATAAATTTGCTGCCTCAGGATAAAGATAACATATGGGTAGAGTCAGTGGTTATCTCTTAAAAAAAGGGGGAAATTGATGAACAGACATTTTTTTTTCTTTCCAGGCTATCAGAATAAATTTTTTTTTCCCCTCTGGGATTTTTAGAAAAAGAAGATGGGACATGTGGATCTCATGAACTCTGATGCTAAATACAGCTACAACTTTTGAAAGACTGTCTTCCCTATATTTCAAGTTGAACTACATGTTCTTTCTTTAGCATTAAGAGTTGTTTTCTTTCTTTCTATTTTTTTTTCCCGTCTTCTCTCCAGAAGTCAGGAAATGAACTGTGTGTCATCAGAGAGCAAAGCAGTACAGAACCCAGGGGGCCTAATAGCAATGGTGCTTTTTTTCCCCACCTCAGCAGCATGATTTGCTGTTCCCAGAGGGGATTTCAGACTCATCTGCTAGTGGAAAATCAGTGATGGTGTTGGTTTGGGGGGTTTTGGTGAGGGTTTATTGTTGGGTTTGTTTTTTTGTTGTTTGTTTGGGGGGTTTTGTTTTTGTTTTTAACCTCAGAATATTTATTAAAAAAGCCCAAAACCCAACACATCTTTTCACTGAGCATGGGATTGCACTTCACTTTCCTTCTCAAACTTAGTGCTTATTTTTTTTAGCAAAGTTAATTTACCTGGAGAATGAGTTTTCAGAAAATATCCATTCCAAATGCAAACTATATTCAGAGTAGACCGACATTTCTCTCCCTCTGTCAAATACTTGCACTGGGCCCAAAATTTGTGGGAGGAAAATCACATGTTTGTACTTAGTATGTAACTTTGACAAATCTGCAGGGGAATGAAGATGATTAGGATCTAACTAAATCCTAATCTACCTCCAAAGCATGACAGTCCTATGTAATAGATGTCACCTGTCTGTATTGGGACATTTCGTAAGTAAAATACTGCAGCTAGAATACACACACACAAACGTACAGTCAGTCCTTTGTTAAACTAACAGGCAGAATTACGTTTCTTCAATTTAATTTTCCACTTCTGCCTTTCAACTCCACCAAACTTTAAGTATGTGTCTAAGTTCAACAGGCTTTAATAGGATTCAAACACATGCTTTGCCTCACTAAGGAGGAAACTCATCTGTCTACTCACTTAAATTATGCATTTTGCTGAATGAGAGACTTTATGTCCTGTTACATCAGTACTGAGACAAGATGTGAAGGTGGAAGCCCAAAACCTGATAACAGTTATTTGTCCGTTCTCCAGGTCACGGCAAGGACGATGAGCACGCAGCACATCTTCATTTTCATCTTCCTCTTGATACATTATTTGAGCATGGGATATTCCAAGCAAAACAGGTACATCTAGGCCAGGGAGGTACCCACATACCCAGCCCTCTCAAATGTGTTACTCAGAGCTACCTAGGGGATAAACACTGACAGCTGGTAGGCCAGGCATCTTAGGGGCTGCTACAGTATTGATTTTAACCTCCAGAATGATAGCAAAGAAGCAAAATTCCATCACCATGTCTATTTTTTTTAAGTAAAATAGCCTTTCCCATTTTCCAGAATATCCTAAGTCAGTAAGAAATATTTATAGCACACAACATGGTATCAGTTACAGTACCAGGGGTTTTTTGGTGAGGACCTGAACAGGACCCAGTTGTATTTCCATGCAGAGAGGCACAATTCCTGAACTTGCCTGAGTTCATCCCAGGGGGCTGCTGTGGTGACGATCTATACTCATTGCAACCCAGACTCAGAAAAACCCATCATCAATCACTGAGCCTGTTGGAGAACAACTAGAAGCACTTAATTCTCTGTACCTTAACCATTTCAATCTTTTCCCTCATGCCTCATTCTCTTTTTTGCTCACTCACTGCAGCCGCACAAAACGTCATAACATTTCAGAAAGATATTTACAATCTCAGGCATCCAAGTGACCAGCATTTCCCTGTGACCTTCTCACCCTACCAGTTAGCTGTCGAGTTTTTCTATGTTGTATCCTTACAGAAATTTTTCTTAGGCTTCTATAGCTTAAACACAGCCATTCCAATGTTAGTGCTTGTAAAGTTTACATTTGTCTGGAGTGTGACTGCTCTGTGGGAGCAAAATACCATCTACCTGGCACAAGTGCCTAACCCTGTAAACCACAGCTTAATCTGGCAGCACAGAGCACTTGGGAAATTTAACACATTACCGAGCTGTAAATATAACTTCAAATTTCCATTGACTCCTGCCTTTAACCAGACAAATTTTGCAGTTGGCTACTACCACTCCTAAAATGAAGGTATTTGTATTTTTCATATTGAAACACAACAGATGAGTTTAAATATATAACCTAATAAGGGCTTTTTCTGTGCTATTTGAGAAGAAAACCCCTTGCACTTGGAAATCATGTTTCCCATTAAAAAAAACAAACCCAAACACCAAAACAAAAACCAGAGTTTAAATTCACTCAGTAAAATAACCCCACAACACGCAATCTGAAATACCATATAAACAAACCACTTAAAGCGTGCTTCAAAGATGGTTATTGCATTAGCATAGGCAGGACATTCGGTAGAAAAAATGCCTCTAGAGAGAATAAAATAAGTAAAAATAAAAAATCTAATGTTAAATTGATTTTCTTACTAAAGTCTATAGCAATTATGAACTTTGAAACACTTTGAGAAATAACGCAAGAGAACACTGAAAATTTTCCCTGTTAACTGGGGGTGTGGACGACCTTACCCTGATTTAAATGTTTGCGCATATACAGACATATCTAGGCAGATAGATCAATTGCATTTAAGTAAGCAATGCAAAGCCACTGATAGTTCCTACTGGCTCTACTTTCCATCAGGAGTCACTGGAGATTCTACTGTTCCTAGGGACATCAGCTTAGCTCCTGTCCTGGAGCTGACGAGCAGCATGGATTGGCAGATAGCCCTGATACCCTCACTGAAGTGTACTGTCTCTTCCATCAACTGTGTTTACTTTTTAGGGTAAAATCGTTGCAATTGCTCATTCTGCAATTAGAAGTTTCGGTGCGAACAAACCACACTCGGTTTGAAGAATGACCACTCACATTGGTTTCCTGTTCTATTTTACTGCTTAAAATGTGGCAGCAACTCAAAGTCTAAACCCAGTACAGGGCCTCCTCATTTTAACTGAGGTAGATCCTCTTGTGAGAGGACAGGCTGAACCTCCAAGAAGTTTCAGTCTTTCAGAGGGATTTGCAGAGACAAAAGCCAGGTAAGTGCTTTGCTTTTCCTAAATACCATCCAGAAACAAGCACAAGACAGGGAAAAGAGATGCTACTGTGGAGCATATTATTTTACAGGTGGACAACTGAGGCAGAAGAATATTTTAAAAGTACCTCTTAAAGTGTTTTAAAAGTGTTGAAAATATGAGCCTAAGTGAACTCGTCAAGGTTACAGAGGCAGCCTTTGCCTGAATGTGAAAATAGATGCATGTGTCCAAATTCCATGTCAGGCTCATAGTAGTCTTTTTCTCAGCCAATTTGTGCATTAAAAATATTCAGAAAAGCCTCCATTTGTAGGAAGTCAAAGTTTCAGATGAGCAATTCTTGTAACTGAAAAGACATACTAAATCCAGGGGAATGAATCATTCACCAGAAAAGAGAGAGTTAACTGCATATTCACACAGCAAAGATAGAATATATCACTTTTTTCCATGCTGTAGTTTGCTCCATACTTTTAGAATGTATTTAGACTGAGTGACCATGTATGCAAAGGAAAACTTTACAAGCAGATAAGTCTTCTAGAGCTGAGTGTTTGCCAAGACAAAAGTGTGTGGTTTATTTTAAAAGGAGGAGTGGTTATCACTCAGAACATACTATTTCTGTTAAGCAGTGAAGGCAAAAATTAATCCTTAAAATTTTTACTTGTCCTTAAAATAGAACTTTCAAGAAATAAATATCACAGTTTTTAGCCTATACTGAAATAAAAAGAAGATAGCAATTTTTATAGAGGAACATTTTTAATACAAAAGGAAGCATATTTTGGAAAACTGTTTAATGGAGAAATGAAACTCCAGTACAAAGGAGGTCTTACATACAGGTGTTATGTATTATAATCTGCATTACAGTACTATACTATCCACATGAGACCATGTACAATTAAAAGCTTCTGGACTTTATTCAGGTTTGTGGGTTTCATTCTAATTTAATATACAGCAAGTCTTACTTCTGCAGACATGAGTACCTCCACTGGCTTCAGTGAACCCTCAGACTTTCTAGTGGCATAAGTATTGAAACTCTTACTCATTTCTGTTTCAATTCTCAGATGTCACTGTGCAAGAGTGAAAGCTCAGAAAATTTTTTATATTCACCATTTTCAAGAAAAAGTAAAGAAAACGGAAGACTTCATATTTCTTACGGTTTATCTCAAAATGTCTTGTCAAGACCAAAATGAACTTCTCCCTCTTTTTATAAGACTAAGAGCAGGTTTTTACTCCAGAGGTAAAAATGGATCAATTCAACAGAAATCAGAGAGAACTTCAGAAGATTAAAAGTCATGAAAGGCAGAATCACATCAAATCCATATCATCTGTTTAACAGAACAAAAACAACAGGAAAAGCACATTTGTATTAACTTCTTCTTTTCAAAGTAGTGTTCACTACTATGAGTTACTGTATGGTTCTTAATACTGTATGGGTTCTTAATTTATATCAACTGGGGGATATTTTATTTGTTCAAAGAATTTGTTTTTAGTCCATATACTGAAGAAATTTAAGTTCACACCTTTGTTTTTGATATACCTAAAAAAGTTTAACACATTACATCACTCTCTCTCTTGCCAGTAAGTAAACCCATTTGCTCCAGACAACTGAGAACCTTTTGGGAACCCGAGCTGGTCCACGGGGAAGAGGGGAGAAGGGTGGTAGCCACTAGGTGGCAATAGAAACCCCTCAAATAAACTATCATTCCTCACACTTTCTATGCCATTCAAGAGCTATCAATTTCAACTGAGGTGTTGAATCAAAAGAAAGCAAACAAAATTTCATATTTATCATTAAACCCCAGCACAATTTTCAGTAAGGTTAATAGGAAACAAGTGATTTATCACTGTAGTACTTTAATTTCTTTTACTTATCTTCATATTTTCTCCCAAGATCATTATTTAACATGCCATGCAGTAGGAAAAAATATTTTCAATTATTATTTCAGAATTATTGGAGAGTACTGTGATAATTTCAGTTATGCTTAATAAATTTATCACTCTGCCATAACTACAGAAGTCAGATGGATGAAATTACTTTTCTGAGTTTGGAAAGCATTAACAGACTTAAATTACCACTGACTTAGCTTCTGATTGTATTAAACATTTTTTTCTCAAGTTCTAAAATCTCAGTGACCCTTACAGGGGACTTAAGGAGAAAATTAGTCTCCAAATTAGGTCTAAAGTTACATATAGAAAAGTATCTCAAGTGAAGAGATTCATTGTTTCAAATTTAGCACAAGAGTTTCTGTGCTAGAAAGTTCCTTGTTTGTATATGTGCAACTCACCAAAATGCTAAAAATTTCACACTGCTCATTTTTGCAACTTGTGAGTTAGTAAAACTAAAAGTCACAACTTAATGCACATACACATCGTAACAGAGTTAAGATTGTGGACTTCAGTTGCAGGAAGATATGAGTGTATAAATTTGGTGTTGTCATTTTCAAACCCTAGATTTTTCAACTTCAGCATCTTTTTAATGTTGGTCTTGCATATAATTTTTTTCTGTACAAACAAAGCCTCCTGTAGTGAACTCCTCCTTGACCTTATCATGGTCGTTCAACTACTGAACATTGAAACTTATACCCCTAAGTGCCAGGAGTGCAGGGGCAGGACCAAAGAGAATAAATTATCAACTTTTGAAAAAACTGTGTCCAGATCAGGTTTTTGAAAGTTCAGCCTGTTTTCTGTTTACAATGCCATTTACTTGACATAGAAATGCATTTTTTTCATTGATATTTTTTGTCTACAGATTTAAAATACTGAGAAACAACATTAAACTCTTATTAAAATTGAAATATATTCACAGGCATACACGTGAACACTGCCTGATATCTGTAGACTTTCCCTTAAAAATGTGACTAAAAATATATTTGAAAAAAATTCGGTTTAAAATTTGAAATCATTATTTTCCTGTTTGCAAGTGTTATAGAGTCATACACTTTTTATTCTTTACCAGAACAATCAATTTTAGGGAGGATCTGAAGGTGATGTAATTGTATAAGGTATACTTTACTTAAATAACAAAAAAAGGCAAAAGGGTGCAGTAAGCATAGGTATACCATTTTATTCCCAAATATTTTATAAAAATCTGAAGCATTCAGGGTGTAACTCATTTTTATTTTATTCCTCTACAACTAGCATTAATAAACATAATGCAAGAATACATATACACCCTTCCTGCCATTTCCTTTTTGTTTAGTCCATCTGGTTGCTCAGGTCTTGTGGTTATGTAAATATACAGCATCTAGAGATTCTGGTACTAAACAAGGCAAAAATTATACATCAAAGTTACCAGACAAGTATGAATAAAATAATAATAAATTGAATTTGGAAGTGTTGCTTTATTGCTAGGTTATTGGGAGAAAGAGTTATAAAATCCCACAGGTATAAACATACAGAGGAAATCAATATTTTCTCAGATTTGTGTCAATCAGTTTAAAAAAAAACATATCTGACAAGTGGACAACAAGCCACATAAGGAGTTCTTATAGACAAAAGATCATTGAAGGCTTGTGAATTCACTTAAAGAGTCACATATAAACAGCCTTTGTGAAGCCCATGCATCTCTCTTCTGTCTGAGAGCACACAGTAACAGGCCCTAAGGAAAGAAAGCTTTTGGTTGTTAAACTTTGGTAAGCTAACGTATTGTTAAAAATCTCTTACAATTATGCCAAACTCACACAGCTAGAAAAAAGAAAAAATAGGAGCAAGATAATGTTGACCTTTCACATTATCATCTCTTTTCAAAATGCTTCTTGATAGGGCCTATTGTCCCATTTACTTCATTCACTTTGTTCTCTACCAGAGTTCTTGGGGAAATAGGGGTAAAGGGAAATAAATTCAAGTAGTTATTCATTGTTTTATATTTAACTACTATCCCAGTAGAAATTCATTCTTCCTCAGACCTGGCAGAAAAAGGCAATGGCAGGAAACAGAGCGAGAAACAGAGAAGTAGAAAGAGCAGCTGTTCTCCAACTACCATGCAAAGATGCTCCATCTGTGTAGCACTTGGAGTGACCTCAGGTGGTGAACTACCTTTCTTCTGCAGGTAAGGATGATGACTGGGTACCTGGAGAGTCCCTGATAAATGAGGAGGTTTTGTCACAGGAAAAGTCTGAAGTGTTTGCAAATCCAGCACATCTTCAGCATCTGATATTTTCAATTTTTAGCCAGGTTATGGCATTTGCTGCTAGTCCAAAGGGTGAGGAGCTTTCTAATTTCTGGGAGACTTCTATATTTTTCTTCTCTCTGAGGAAGAAAACTCACAAAACTTTTTGCTAAAGGAAATTAGCCCACAGTAGGTAGGAGAGATAGGGATACTGAAATCTGAGCTCTGACCAGCTCAGCAGAGAATGATCCCCAGTCCACAGGTTTTGATGCTTCAAGCCGAAGTAGTTTCAGAGATGACCACCTCACTCACCCACTTCTCTGTTTCGAAGCAAACCTTCCTCAAAGTAGAGTCCACCTTCTCCATTGCTGCAACTCACGGCCCACAATGTTGGTTGAAACTAAAATCAAGACGATAACCAGCCCCAGCACACATCTCTGGAGTTTGGCTGGCATCACTCTGAATTTCACAGGACCCTCTAGTGTGCCCTTCTGTTCCTAATGGAAAAACTCAGATTTGGAGACCTCTCTGCTGTTGAGCATTTTCAAGGGTTTGGTTTCTTTCCATTACAGTCACATAGTTGTCACAAAGTGGAGTTGTGTTCTGGAAGGACAGGGGTACAGGTGGTTTTCACCCAGCTCCTGCAATACACCAAAGGTTGTATGCATTTTGCATACACCAAAGGTTATTTAGCTGTGCCTTTCTAACCACACAGACTTTTGCATCTTTTGAAGTTATCTTTGGAATAATATCCTGGCTGTTGTTAAAAGCGCTTGTTATTTTCTTCTTTCTGCTCAGTATAAAACAAAATGCACTTAATATTTTATTCTGTTTATTTAAAAGTTTATTGATTTATTAAATTAAAAGCTTTTTCTCACCCAGAAAACATTCAGAGCATTTCTCCAGATATCTATCCAACATTTTATTCTGTTCTTCAGGACTGGCCCAAATAAAGCACATGTTTTTTCTTGAATAAAATTACCTTTAGTTCCTGCTCTTCTACTCAAATACTTTTATTTTAAAATTTGACTGATGTGGAAAATAATGGAATGACAGCTTCCAAAAAAATTATCCTAAACTGATTGTAAATGAAGATTATTTTCAGCTAAAGATCTTGAGTGCGTGCTTTACATTGTCATTCCTAACTAATACAGTTCTTTAAATAGATGAAATTAAAAAGCACAGTTACAATAGAAGAACAACTAAAATATGTTGGTCGTTTTCTGTTTATATTGGAGTGAGCGGGACTTGGGTATTTATAAAAGTTCAGGTATGACACAAAGGTTGTTTACATGTGGAATAAAGGAGACATTTAAAAATGGTTCATGATCAGTTTTAGGCAGCTCCTTTAGCTATTCATTGTGGGAGAGCGAAAACCCCACATATACAGCATTCTTATAATTTACTTTCTGTGACATCCATTAGGAATGGTTCTGCATGACGGTAGACTGTCTTTCCTGAATCACATTTTTAGAGAAAATTTTTCAGGTGAGAAAACGTTAAAATACACCCTCCTCTCATATACCCTCCTCTAATTCCTTTGACCAGGTTTTCAGAGTTCTACTTACTGGGTTTGGTCTGATTTCCCTTCACAGACCAGTCTTGCATTTTGCGTGCTCACAGTCTTTGGTGCAGTCATGCTTGATTTACATCATTTAAGACCAAAGGTGGATACCTGGGTAAAATCTAGGCCATGTAAAAGGCAGTGGCAAAGCTCCCATTGACTCTGATGGGGCTAAAATTTCATCCTTTTCTCTTTAAGCAAAGGCTGTCCCTTGCTCCAGCTACTCTAGCACTGAATCATCAATTTCACAACTGCTTCACAAACCAAAATAGGCTGAAATATATAAAAAGAGTAGGGAAGGTAGATAAATTATTTAAAGATATACCAACTAAGTATGAACTGAAATTTAGAAAGGTAACATATATAGGCTGGCTGTATGGAAAAACATCCTGACTATACATTAATCAATCCTCAATAGGAATATTAAACAAGGCCAACATTTTCGGACTGAGATGCCTAAAGTTCAAATCTAAATTTGTAGTTAGGAATTCAGTTTTAAGACTACCTGGCTTGAAAAGTGTGGTTCTAATCTGAATTTATCCTTCATGTTTTCACATGAACCCCACAAACTAAAGAAAACTACTGATATGACTAAACTCCATACTTTACTATTTCAAAATAAATGCTTCAGGAAAACTCCTGTCATTTAACAAAAGAACTTTCTCAGACAACTGAATAAGCACAACCAATTCTCCAAACAATAATATGCACACATCAGAACTCAGTAACATAGATCACTGCTGGGAAAATACTGCAGGGAAATGGAATAAAGGAGAACTATATTGTCATTAAAATTTTACTTTTAATCTTTGCTATATAAAGAAACACAGAACTTGAAAGGATTGTGGGACTTCTCTGGAATTATATGTCCTGATGCTTGAGAATAAATATTATTTTAGATCTTCTTTTAAAAATATATATTAAACATATTGCCATACTACACTATATTAAAGAGATTTCCCATTTTAATAATAAAAATAACTCATATTAGTTTGAAAGTTGCAAGATGTTAACATCAGATGGGAAACAGTTTAAAAGACAAGTGCTAAAAATAACCTTTAAAATACATTGTACGCTGATGTTTCAAAGATGAGTGAAAGTTACACTTGGCAAGGGTGTTGGATCCTTTCATATACTGGATATGTTTAGCTTTGGTATTTTCTTAACAAATGGTTAGTATTGGGCCCTATGTCCCTGGAGGAAAGACATCACCCTATAGTGACATGTTTCTATACAAACATACTCAAACCAAGGTCATCACTCACCTTCCTAAACCCTCAGTAACACAGGCCAACAACTTAATTTACAGAGAGAGGCTGTATGAAGTGTGGGACTAGCAGATCCCAGGGTCCAGTCAAGGTCTGCCACTGAATTAAGGGAACAGATGGAGTGGCTCAAGCTAGAAGAGAATTTTTTTTTCCTACTTCACCCATATATTTCCACATGCATCCCTAACTCATGCTTAACCCTTTCCCATATAGGGAGGCACATTAGCTGAAAGATATGAACACCAATTCACTTCGTTGTACCACTTCTACACAAGACCGCATATTATCTCTAAGTTGGTGCCCAGATACTACAATGAATTCAACAACTTCACTGCAATTTGCAGTTCTGGCTTTCCCATTATAATTTGCATAATAGCTTCCTATTAACAAACCTGCAGGCTCAGTGTCTCTTAATCAGATCTTTAAATGATCAACAAGATTCAAACCAGATAGAGTTCAGCCATGATTTTGATTCCTCCCTTTTTCTTATTTGCATCTGACAGGTATATATATATATTCAAGTTCCCAAGCTTTCTGATGCTGCATGTTGGCAGCCACTGGTCACTATTTGAAAGCAAAACTATCAGTCTGAATTCTTTTAAGTTTACCAATTTTTAAAAATTATAGCTACTGACAAAGCAAGACTGGAAATATATAAACTAGTAAACCCATACATCTTATGTCCAAACATAACTATCACAAGTGTCTCTTCCCACAAGAAAGAAATGACATCACTTGGGGATTGAAAATACACAAAATTGAAGTGGTTTATCTTTCTTAAATTGAGTTTTACTTTTCCTTTTAATATTAGATAACAATAAAAATCAAAGTTACAATAATTCAATAAGGATCAGTTATCTAGCTGGGTCTGCGAGTTTCATACCCTGACACTGAAAGATGGCAGACACACAGCAATCTCAGCAGTTCCATCAGATATAATAGTAGTAAACTCAGATTTACACTTTGGGGTTTTTTGCCTGAGCTTGGCATTTAGCATGTCAGAACTTCTCTGAAGAGGATCATATTCTTTGCTCAAAAAATATGAGTGATACATAAAATTTTTTTGTCTTCTGTCAAGAGGCTGCAATCTTTCACAGCATGAAAGAGAATTTTTGAAAACAGAATTCTGGGAAACAGAATTCTGTAAATAAACAGGTAAATTTATCTGCCAGTTGTTACCTTCTTGCATATGTGCCCCTCTGCAGGAAAGTCTGGTGGTATAGACTTACAGTGTCTGACTGCATAGAAAAGGAGGGGTTGCCATCTCTTACTTTTATTCCCGTAACATCTGCTACTGGTCATTGTTACAGACTGAGGCTTTGATCTAATCCAGAATGGCTATTCCTATGTCCTATGACTGTTTTTATAAATTAAAGCCATAGCCTTTCTCCTTCCCATCACTCTTGGTCACACTGTTTAGCATTTTTATATAACATAGAATATAGTTATCGGAGAAATATAATATACTGGTGTACATTGTTGGAAATTAATTCTGAAATCTTTAATCAGCTTTATGTACTTTACAAAGGGTCAAAATTCTTCAGGTCTTTCAAATTATTAATTGTCTCAGATTGCTTTGTAAAGTTAGTTGTGAACATCTGTTGAGAAATCAGAACCCTGTCTATCCACTGCAAATTATGAAAGATCAGTAATTTGCATTGCCAGTGGTCAGAAAATTCCCTCTAATTTACTCAATATTCCAGTCCAGTAAGGAGTTATTTACCTCTCAAGAACTGTACTTCTTTGAAATGTGTTATGCACATGTAGTCCATTCTTGGACTGTACGTGCTCCTTGTGCCTGAACTATCCATGAGCACACGCACAATAAGAATGGACTCCATGTGGACGATTACTCACTGAAAAGAAAGTTATTTAGGTTGTAAAGTCAAGGAGCAAAAAATTAGGAAATGCCAAATTTACTGTTGTCTGTGCAATAGTGACCCCAGTGGAGAAATTCATTATTTACTGTCACAGTGCAAGAAGTCGAATTCTCTTTCCCAAGTAAAAGAAAAACGTCTAACTTCTAAATGTCTTCTTGCCAAGTGCTGAAAATACATGCGGCTCAGACAGTGCCAGGAGTAGCATTCTGAAATTACTATTGCAAACTCAAAGGAAATAGCTTGTATCCTGTGGGGGGAAGGGGATAAAAATCCTGGAGTAACTTTCACTCTTTCTCTACATAATTTATGTTACCTTGATTTGCATTCTGTTGTTTTTCAAATGCATAGGATTCATTTTATATGAATTTTTCCTTCCTTGCATCCTGCTCACTAACTAGATCATCCGGTGCATTCTCATCCACTGAAAAATAGGTTTTCTGGGAGAACAAGGAATGAGTCTCCCTTTATTCAAAATAATACTCACACTCGGTTCTAGTGAGTAAAGCCCTTTTCTAGCTAGGATGCAGTTTTTCCACAATAGTGTAGTGCCTTCTGTTCCATGTTACCAGGATTTTCCCCTCTCAGTCTTTAATCCTATTTTTGTCAAAAATCTACCCTGTTTTTACTACATTTGTTTCCTCATCTCCCTTTCCTTAGTTGTTTCTCTCTCCTGTTTGCTAGCTAAAATTCAGTTTTTTCTTCTCTTCTCTCTTTATTCCCATGCCTGTCTGTGCTTCTCAGAAGTCTAGTATTCTTTATGGCAGCACCTACGTAAAGAAGTTAAGCTGCATTTCTCATTTATTATCTATTCACCATGTGATAAGCAGTGTGAAAACTGAAGTCAGTGGTAATGTCTGCCTTGTTACACTGAGTTCCAGTTTTCTGGAGAAGTGGCTCACATTCAATTATCTTTATCACAAAATAGCACAGTTGTATATATATATATATACATAAAAGAGAGAAATACCAATTGGACTTCTTTTAGATTAGAATATTCTGAATTTGGTCATAAGAGTATCAAGAACAAACATTCTTTGTCTTGAATATTTAAAGAGGGAATAAGTGCTCAAAGCAAAACTGTGATTTATCATAAAAACATACAAAATCTGAATTTTTGTTTTCAGTAATTTATTTTCTTGGCTTTAGAAAAGTGTCCTAGCAAATATCTGGGTACTGAAATTGGCTCCCCAGGGAAGTGGTCACAGCGCCAAGCCTGCCAGAGTTAAAGAAGCATTCGGATGATACTCTCAGGCACATTGTGTATCTCTTGGGAATAGTTCTGTGCAGGGCTGAGAGTTGGACTTGATGATTCTTGTGGGTCCCTTTCAACTCAGCATATTCTGTGATCCTGTGAAACAGATAGGCACGATTGTCATTCTGTGTTGACACAACAGTCCCAATCCCTTGCACGTATACTGTTTGTGTAACTGGTGACATCCATAGGCACGTCAATTCACATGCACAGGCCTATGATTTATGCTCACAGTTAAGGTAGCTGCATGAAAATGCGAGCCATGCAGTGGCACCTGTACTTGAACCAAGGACATGTGAAGAAAACTGAAGCTCAAGATGGGCTTCTTGATCAGCCTGTCTACATGACTCTTATTTTGGATAGCAGTACATTTCTCTAGTACGTGAAGGATTAAAAACAGTTTTCTCTCTGTGAAGGAACTAGTGTCATACACTCACATTGCTTGCCAATCTTTTTGTTCGGTTTTGTTTTGTCGGTTTTTTTAAATAATACAGATTGAACATTGTAAGTTTCTCATTGTGAGATATTCTGTGTAATATTCTTATATACATATTTTAATTTTTCAATATCTTTTTTAAAAAGTGGAAAATAGGTTTCATTGTCATCTTCCATTATTAATATTCTCTCTATACATACAAAAACTGAATAGCTCATTTTATCATAAAGTTGTACTGGGAATGATGTTCAATTGGGTACTCATTTTGACTCCCAAATCTTTTTTTGGAACCACTGCTTTTCAATACACAGTGTCCTGTTCTGGAAATATGTCTTGTTTCTAGACTTTTCTTTTAAATTGTGCACATTCCAGTGTATTTGTATTGTGCAAGCTCGTAGGGAGATGCTTAGCAACTACATAAATATATCTCCAGCATGGAACCAGAGAAGGGATTTTTTCCCCCCCCCCCTGTAATTTGGGGCCTTTACTTAATTATTTAACAACTATTTGGCTATCAACTTTTAATTGGGTAATAAAAGGCCTTTGTTGTCACCTTGTGAGACTGTCAGTGGATGAAATAGGGTAACTCTTAGGTTAAAAAAAAAAAGAAGAAGAAAGCAGATCTAGACGATCCTATACTACTTAGTACAACTTTTGCTTTTCATGGAAAACTCACCAGAAGACACACTTAAGATCAACTTGTCAAATTTCCTTAGTGCTCTTGGGAATTGTGAAACAACTGAAGAAGGATCCAGTCCTAGGTCTATGTGTGTTCTCAGCTAGTATTGGAATCTAGCTAATGAAGGGAGCAATGTTTTTCCTAGTTACGGCTTTAAAGTACATTTATCGTGCAGCTTATACTCTGGCAGAAAACCCATTCCTAATCTGTTTTAAAACAAATAGATTGTGTACAGCTGTCTCTATATCCAAGGCAAAATGATGATTTAATGTTGATTAAGAGAGAAGGCCTTTGAAGTGAGTGAGGCAGGAGCCCATAGTATGTCTCTAGTGATCATTATCAGTCTTTCCCTGAAGGGTGACTTGGTGCCAAAAGCGCTTTCCCTTGACTGGCTGAGGTGGATTCAGGAGCAAATGCTTTGTAAATTTAAAAAGACCTTCTCATTCACAGGCCTCCGATGTCTTATTCCTTTAGCTGTATTAATGTCTGAGAATAAGCAGATGTAGTCTTTTTTACCAGCTAACTACAAAAAGGGGCAAGGTCCACTGCTCCACGGCACCGTGGGCACCACAAGAAGAGCAGCCAAGCATGTATCCTGCAGTAAAATCAAAGAAAAGTTGCTGGGCTTGTTTATTTTCTTTTAATTTATTTTTTTTTCATATGAACAGCTGCTTTAGCAAAGGAAAAAGCGCTTGGAGTTAGCTTTTTATAGCTAAACAGTTTTGTGAATAATTATATAAAAGTATAGTAAAAGCACTCACATTCTCTCTCTTTCACTTGTTTGTCTCACATTACAGGCCAAACACCAGTCACAATACATGTGTGGGTATGTGGGCCTACATATAAACATTGTATATTATATACACATACACACACAGGCTTACATTGCCATCTGAAATGAAATGAGTGGTAGGTCATTTGTGTTTGCATCTGTCTATCCATCTGTCTACAATTTGGCTAAAAAATTCACAGCACCAGTGACAGATAAGAGCAATCCTGTGTTTTTTCATGCTAGCAGTTGTAAAGAATGCAATTTTCATGTAGCTGAAACTGTGTTTCTTTGATCGACAATTGCAATTTATATTCATTTAGGAAAATGCTGATTTTGTCTCATCAAAAAAAGAGGGGAAAAAAACCCAATAATTTTCTTGAAAAAATTCTTTTCATCTCAATTTATGGGAGTCTAGTTTTACAAAACCTAAAAAATCATCGTTGGCTGTTTATTTCTTAGTATTTCATAAATAAGCATCATATATGCTCTACATGAACAGCACTTATCATCAAAGACTTCATAGCTACTGTTTATAGCAAACCATTACTAACATACTTTCTCAAATACCATAGTATTAGGTAAAAGCAAAAATATGATTTCGAGCACACAGTGCTCTTCCATAAGTATAACCAAGGCATTTTTTTTTCCACTGCTGAGAAAGGACATTTTGCTATTGACTTCAGGGGGAGGGTGGGGAAGGAAACCGATCCTTTGATGGAGAAGGGTTTTGTATAATTGTCTGTAATTTAAAAATTATGTTAATGTTGTACTGTGAGAGCTGCCAGATTGACAATTCTGGGAATTTAAGTAGAGAGCAATAGCCTGGGTTTCTCAACATTGCTCCATTATTGTGTTGCAAATCATGCCAGGAGGGAGATATTCTTAAATATACATAACTTTAAATATACATAACCAAGTGCAGAAGAGCATTTCTAAACCCATATTGTAAAATCTTAATTCTTCCTCAACCCTCTTCCTCCCAAATAACCAAAACCAGACAATTTTTTGGCTTAAAATATTTTGTTTAGGGGTATTTTCATGAAAAGTTGAAATAATAAACCATTTTTTTCCATAGAAAAATGTTTTATATGAAATTTTCAGCTAGTCATATAAAATTTAAAACTTTTCTTCCTATAAACATAAAATTCAATTTTGTTTTATCTTTTTTCTTTTTAATGTGGTTAGTTTTTCAGCTTTCATTCCTAATCTGTAACAAAAAACACCCAAAACATGGAAAAGCATGCACTTAATATGATTTTCACAGTGTTTCAAAACAGTTATTTTGTTAATGTCTGACTGTTTCATGGCTAGATAAAGCAAGGCATGGATAGTACCATACAGCATCAAAATCTTTTTTGTGACAATCTCCTGTGAAACCTGCAATTGTGAATTTGACAGCTAAAGATTTTGGTGGGAACAGACTTGCAAGGAAAGGTCAGATCATTCTCCAAGCCAACTTAATCTCTGACCTTGCTAAAACTGATGAAGGTAGCGATTAATCCCAATTATAGAGTTTGATTTTGTGTAATGTACAATATAAAATTTATGTAATTAAGTTTGTCTGATAAATTATGCCTAGATTTAGTTGCTGACTGATTAGCCAGTGTCTCTAGTAAGGTGCCATTATTAGATTTAGTAAAGGGAATTATCTGTTTTAAACACATATTCTCCTGGTTATGGAATGACAGTCTGTAAACATGTCATTCAAAAGTTGGGGTTTTTTCCCCCCTGAATCTTTTCTCACCAAAATATCAGGACTTTTTTAACAATTCAGTGAGAATGTTGAGTTTGACATTTTCCATCGCTTGCATGTTTCTGTTTTGTTCCAGAGGGCAATAAAAATGAATGACCTGCAGGTTTGGGTTTTGTTTCTTTAAAAAAAAATGACACTCTGCAAAACATCTACAATTTTGGAAAAATCATTTAAAATAGGTAAGAACCCCATAACAACTTAGTTTTTCTACTTTATAACTTTCTAGTACTTAAAGACATTTTGAAAAGTTACAAAGTTACTGTTTCAGCATCAAATATCGTAAAGTATCTTGTATAAGTCGAAGGTATAATTGGCAAAACTTAACAGAAAGACCTCAAAAAAAATATTTCAAGATATAAAAATGGGAAATCTGCAAACCCTATGCAGTCTGCCAAAAGACCTGATCCTACAAAAGCTGTGTTTGCCGTTTACTGCTTTGATCAGTTCTCCAGCAGTTGTGGGCCTACTTATCATGGTAGCATACATAATTATTAAATGTTTAGTGGATTTGATTCTTAGTGTCCAGACATTTTTCTAAATCCGTGTTGAGACTCCCTTTGTAAGCTCATGTATATTTAATTGATTTAGTCTATTATTTTGTTTTCATGTCTGTGGCAGAGGAGCTTCTCATTCTCAAATTTCACATTCCTTGACTAACTTAAAAGATTCTTTTGCCCAGTGTCACAATTGACTAGAATTTCAATACTCTAAATAGGTTTTGGGCTAAAAATTAGTCCCATATTATGCCTACATGTTAAGCAAATTAAAAGTATTTATTTACAGAGCAGATCCTCACAACAGTAAGAAAAGCATTATCACATAGAGTCAAACCCCATTCGCCTTATTTAAATACAGCTGAAAAAAAAGAAAATTTGTTCTTACTTGAACTAAGAATAGGCAATTTTGGTCTCTAAGAAAAGTATCCGAACAGATCATTGTAAATGGCATAAACATCATCTCTGTGCTTTAAGCCTTCTGTCATTGCACTGTCCACTCTGATGTTAAATTGAGGTGATCTAATTTTTGCAATCCAAAAATATGTCAGTATTTTCCCACCCACAACCAAAAGAGAAGCTCATGTTCTTCTAAATAGTGTGGTTTCAAGACCCCAAGAATATTCAACATTCAAAGAAATGAGGCTAATTAGATCAATTTATGGAAAAAATGCATGATCCATTCTTTAATAAACCATTGGCCAATATAATATGGCTGACAACAGGGTCCCTCATAACCAGACAATTAACTAATTCTGAATTAATTAAGAAGTAACAGAGTGTGGAAAACTCTGTGACTTTTGCCAGAGATTTTAGTTTCTTCCAGGGAAGAAACAGCACAAATAGAGATAATTATGAATCTCAAGTAATTAGAACTAATGCAGAAGCACCATCCACAAAAAGCCCAAAAGCTGACTTGACTGTACTGTGCTCGCAGAACTACATAATGCAATCGGGAATTAAATGCCAGAGGATTGTGTGAGGCTCCTGAGAAAGAAGTAATGTAGAATTTCATGGAATATGATCTTTCTTGTCCCATTCTCTGGTTAAGTGATTTTTATCTTTATTTTCTCTTTTTTCTTACTTTTGCTGCTCATAGTGTCCTGAGGATACATCTTATTCACAGAATTTTGGTCTTAAGTTTGCAGCTGAGTAGAAAACTGCCTAAAATATCTTGAGGTATTATGCTATTAGCCTCTTTCACTATATCTGTGGTATTCCAAATAGTAATAATAAATGTGGAAAAATAGGCTGAAGTACATTGGTTAAGAATCAGTTAAAGAAAATGAGCCAAAAATAACATCTGCACCAGCAAATCTGCAGTGCTTAGCATACGGTTTTAATTTAAAAATATTTACTCCTAAATTTTGAGAGCTGTGAGAGCTTTTAGATGTGTGCTTCTCATTAAAAAGATGCTGGCAGATAGTGTAGGCCAAATATTGGCTCTGGAGAAAGAATGGTTCAGAAAAGACCTAATATTAGGCCACATTGAGCTGTTGATTTTTTTAGGCAGAAGTCTTCACTGAACCCTAACAGAATTCACTTTGAAAAATTTATTTTAATAATTGAAGCTCTCATTTGACTTTTTGTGAGATAAATGTTTAACAAGGGTATTGGATGGACGTGGATATCATACAGTAACTAACTAGAGATGGGCCAATTTAACTTTTTTTATAAGATTTTAACAAAAATCCATTGTTATATGTTAAAAAAATGTCCTTTAAATGTAGCATTAAGTATTTGAGTTTTTAGACAGTAGACAGTTCACTCTGAAGTAAAGGAGAATGAAGCAGTAAGTAAGACTGTGTATCCACACTGGGTACCTAACTGGGGGTATAAAATACCTAACATTTGTGTGCTGGGTTGTAGCCTGCCCGAATCAATATCCTATTACTTTAAAATGTCATTTTGTCATTTTAATTAAAATAAAATACAAGAGAAGCAAAAACAAATTGACAACACTATAAAAATATTGTTATGTGACTAGCTAAATGTAAATATTTTTGCAATTAAGCATTCCAAACTTTTTGGTGATTTTCTTTCCTTTTTGTTGTATTTACTTTTTCTACAAACTGCATAAAAATTATTTTTAATTGTCCAGTGATAAAAGCTGTCCAGCAACAGAAAAGACTACGTCTGCTTCAACGGCAGACATATAAAACCTGTGTGACAAACATGATCATTAAAGAATCTGATTTTCTTGTTGGGAGGGTTTAATGCTGTTGGGTGTAGTATTAAAATGTAGAATTTGATAGTGCGTCTTAAAATTTTAATGATGTGTTCATGAATATAAAACATGCTTCCATCAGTGACTTTATGACTTCTCCTCTGCATAATTAGTGGTATCTGTTTTATGAGCTTACTGTTGTTGCCTTGATCCCATGAAAATGTGAAACCACCGTAATAATTTACACCATTGCAGACCTTTAAAGATATGAGCTGGAATTTCTTCCTCTTTTCTCATTCCATATTCCCTTGCATTTAATATCAAAGCAGAATTTTAAGTGGCCTTTGTGAAAGCTGGGAAAGGAAAAAAATTCAAGGACAACAATTAATTTTAAACATTTGACATAACAATGTAATATTTGCCTCAGGTTAAATCTGTGTTGTTATCTTCTTTTAGAGAACAAGACAAGCTTCCTACCACAAAGCTGGTAAATTTAAGTGAGTTCATACATTGAGGAATGTGCAAAATAAATTGTGACTAACTTCCAGATGATAATCGTTCTATGATATAATCAGTTAACTTCTGAACTATCATTTACTGTACATTCTTCCTCCTCCAGACTTCAGCAAGCACTGGACCCATATGAATAAAATGTCATTTGATTAATGAGAAGAAACATGGCACTATGTTTAGACACTTAGACCAAATATTAGGCAAGAAGGACAGCAGTTTCTTCTTTGGTTTTAGATGTGTAAAACAAGGCTGATGTTGGTTAAAACAATGGTGGGTTATTTTGGCATTTAACAGGGATGACTAGTTAATCTTCCTTCACTCAAAGAAGATAGTGTGAGCAATATTTGCAAACGCATATTCCAAATGAACACATATGCTCCTAGAGGTTACTCAAAACCAGAAGACATATAATTTATGCAACTAGAAAAGATGGCTTTGTACAAGGGCCATCCACAGACTGATTCTGAACTGTTTACCTTCAGAATTTAAACAAAATTAAAAATTAAAAATTGACCACCGTGCAGCAAGGAAAAAGAGTTTCAACTTTCAGTCCAAAAGGTTGATCTTCGAATGAGTTGTGTAAATACCATTCATAAAACAAACAAACAAAAGTAAAAATTAATTCTGAAAATAGGTAAAGCCTCTAATGATGTTTTGGTAACACTACTGAGTATAGTACTTGAACTAGCTGAGTCTTTAGCAAATTAAATAGCATCATTTTGCTACTCATCTAGGAAGAAGACACAGAGATAAAAAAATGTACTCAGCAGAAATTAACATTTCAGTAAATATTGTGTAAGCATGAAAAAATATTTTTTTTCTCTGCCAGTTGAATTTCATTTTAAAGGACACTGTTTTGGTTGTTTGTATCAAGGGAGGTTACCATCTTTGTCTGAGGGTTATAAATGGAGACACATCATTGTCATAGGTGCTCTCATAGGAGTAGCACTTCTTGCTACATTTTCTATTATTCTCTGCAGTCATCCCTTTGATTGAGATATAGTACATCCAGTGACTGAAAAAAAAATTCATCCCACCAGAAAACCTTGACATGAGAAGAGTTTGGGCACAAATTACCACACTCCAGAGGCAATGCAGCCTGATAAGGAAATGGAGTCAAAACAATGCATCCTTTCAAAATCAGGTTCATTAAGAATTGTTCATTCAAAAAGAGAAACAAAAGAAACCACAAAACACAATGTTCCAAACTTCTTTATGATTTGGGATGAAAATAAATATCAGTTGTAAATACTTCAAGGGACCAAAGTTCAGTTATAATGCAAACAAGGATTTCAGGTCCTCCTTATCTCAGCTCTTCCCATTTTACAAACAACAAGCAGTCCCAGCTGCAAGATCCCTGTTTCTCACTGCCTTCCAAAGTGTCTGCCACAGAAGGGCTTATCTCACCTTGCTTTTGCTCCCTGCAGCATGGCTAGGTAAGTGGAACTCCAATTTAAACTAGCTCCTTTTGCTATGGGACTAACTAGTTAAAGAGTTAAATTAATCTCAGTATTTGGCTCTCTATACCAGTTCCAGTTTTGCACTCCCTATTTGAATTTTACTGGACTTTCTTCTGAAGAACATTTTCTTGTTGCTTACTTCAGTGGGAGGTTATCTTTTTCCTTTGAAGGTTATATTGTGATTGGCAGAGGGTCAGGAAACATCAGTCACATTGGCCTGTTACGGAAATACTTTGAAAAATAAATGTGAAAGACAAATGTTAAGTAAAGAGACTCCTTAATCAGCAACAGTTCCATAAGACTTCAGTTCCTGTGAGGTATCCACTTTGTTTACACAGTTTATTAATATGTACATTTGGGAGCAATGGGAGATTCTCTGTTGACTTTGATAGTCAAGCTTAAGATAAACGAGAAGTTCATGCTCTGTCGGCAGGATGTTCACAAAGCAACAGACTAAAAAACAAACACGCTATTTGGCCACTGTCAAGATTTCATGTAGATTAGAAGACTTTTGTTATTATACAGTGCTGCAGGATTCCCCTAAGCTTTGTCTTGCATCAACTGAGCTTGCTAAAATTAGTACTCTATCACTTTATGACAGCATCCACAAGATTAACAGAGTACTGCTTAAAATATGTTCTCACGATACAGAGGGGCTAGAAATTCTGATATTCTAATATATTCTAAAATAATACAATTTCTAGTTTTCTAATTTTACAATCCATTTTTATTTATATATACTAAAAATGAGACAGAAATTTAAGAATGCATTCAGTATGTATTATATGATATATAATCTAAAGTACATATAATTTTTTTGAAGTGTCTGAGAATGGACCTTGCACTTTCTGATATATAGCTCCAAATGCACTTATAATTGGATAAGAATATTCAAAGTATTATGAATAATATCAAAGCAGGCCAGGAGCCTATTGCTTCTGGATAAATCCATTTCACTCTTGCCAGTAGCAAAGAGCGCAATCAGCAGAAGGGCATATATCCTTCGGATTTAAAACTTGAGCTGTCTTTATTTGATTCAGTTGACCTTAATAGTCATGTTTGCAGGGATTCCAATTAGCAGCTGGTTGTAACATACTGTACCATGTGTGCTGGATCTCTAAGGTACAAGTAGGAGTTTAAAGATGGAGGGTCAGACTTACCTGTCATTTTTATAAAAATTAATTTCCTCTAGGCATTTTAAAAGAAAAAATAATAGCAAACACATTAGAATAGTGCAGCCTTTATGGGAAATGGCAATTTAAGCAGCAGCCCATATGTTCCAATTTCAGGAGGTCAAAATGTTACATAGTACTTCATAGACTTCAGTATTCTGCACTGTATTGTCACTGTCCATTGCTGCTATGGGGCACAGTCAGTCCAAGTGCCATTACCAGGAAATCTTCCTTTGTATTGGTGTTCAATACAATTTCCTTTGTATTGAAATGTGCATAAACCTGGGACAGGAAGTTAAACCTCCATAAAGTGCAGGTTTGTTGTCAAGTTAGGATTAATTCAACAGCAAAAGGTGGAAAAGACATTCCTACTCTTTCTAGTTTCATCTACTTACTCTCTCAACCCCTGCTCCAATTTATTGTCTGCCCAGCTGTGCCAATGCAACTATTCATATGGCTGTGCTCTATGTCAGATCAGTACACCGAAATGATAGGAAAGACCTCAAAAAAAAAAAAAAGCATCAGTAATTTTCCTGTTCACAGATTGTCACAATTATTTTGGTATTTGCTAACCAAACAATAGTTTTGGAAAATTATTCCTTTTGGATTTAATTTTTTTTCTTGTAGCTACATTTCCATTTCACAATTTTAGTCAGCAATATGACTTATTTTTCTCATTGCACTCCAGTATTTGGGGATTCTAATGACAGGAATAATACACTGGTGAAATTTTATCACTGTCCATGTTCAAAGTTACCAAGGTTTGTTTACTTTAGATGTATCTTTAAGAACAGACATTTAGGGAGACTTCTTGACCTGCAGTTTCCATTCAAACAGCTGAGATCTCGCCCTGGGCAAGTTATAGAGAGAAATTGCTTCAGACGATTGTCTGCCCAACTCCATCCTCTGACACCTCTAAGTGCTCAGAAACAGGCTTAGGTTTAATCCTAAATTTAATAGAGAAACATCCTATTCCACAGGATAGAATTTCAGCTTTTTTAGAAGGGACAAAATACATTTATGCCAAGCAAGATTTTACAAGTTCCAAAGAGAAAAGTTTAGTACCAGGATAGAAATAACTTTATTTATGTTTAAAACCACTAATGCACTAATTTTGATTCTGGTCCCCTTATCCTTTCCCCCTACTGTCTCAGCAGGTCGTTAAGGTTCATAAACGCACAACATCTAGCAGCAGGGGACTGCACAACTCTTAACTTGGGTGAGATCTGCCCCGTACAACTTCAAGGTGGACAAGGGCAAGATGTGAAACTTCTCATCCAAAATCTGCTAATTGGTTGTATCTGTAAATAGTTACACTGACAAACAACTTTTCAGCACATAGTTAGGCCTTTTTAAGAGAGCAATAGAATTTTCAGTGAGTAAATCAAAGGCTCTGGCATCATGTGGATGTTAATGCAAGGCAAGACTGCAGCTCCCTGCAGGAGTCATGCTACAGTATTGGGGCTCAAAGTCCAAAAAGCAGCCCTAGAAAGCCTGAATAAAGCCTGGCCTTCCAGCTGAAGCTTTGCCCTATGTTTGAAAGCAGGAGATATGGGAAGAAGGAAAATAAGTAAAACTTCAGCCCTAAGTATGGGATCAGTCACCTTAAAAAAATGCAGTTGTCTTCTTGAGAAACTTTTACTGGGCAAAAACCCCTCCACGTTCTAGAAATCCAGTCCTGTAAAAAATTAGAGGAATGAGGAGGAGATGTATCCCTCCCTTCTATAATTTTTTCCTGAATGATAGATTGATTCTGGATTGTGTTCAGGAATGATGTAACAGAAAGAAAGCAGCAGGATTTGAGTTGTATTGGAACTGTCTGAGAAAAACATAGTGGATATATATGTTTCTCTGCTGTGTGACGCTTTATGAATAGATGGGGATAATGGGACCTTGACATAGATTCTTAAAAACAGCACTGTAAATATTTTTTCCTTCTGATATTGTTTTTTTCTTTTTTTTTTTTAATCATCACTGTTAGGTTCCATGAAGCAAGAAACAAGCAGATGAATGATTGAAGATAATTTGACTCAAGATTAATCAAGAGAGCTTTGGAGAAACTTATGAAATTATTGCATAAAGCAACTATATATAGACACAAACATGTCCCTTTCAGACTCTGTTAATAAGGAGTTGAATACCATCAAGCCTTCTGAATTCTGTAAAGCTCAGATATACAGACTTGGTGAAAATTGTACACATGCTGTAAAGAGAAACTGAGGCACAGGGCAAGACTTGCTCTTTTTACAACATTTGTATTCCTGCTTTTTTAATAATTTCTAATGAAGAAGGTATTAATAGCAGCATTTACAGTCCTGTTATCAGAATCTGTGAGTTGTTTACAAACTTAAAAACTTTACTTTCAGTTTAAAAATAATCTATTTTAATACTGTCTGGAAGATCAGGGCAGGATTGGGACCAACATTTTCTAGATCTTCATTTCTTCCATGGGAAAACTTGCCTCCAGAGCTCCAAATTTTGGTAAGGATTCTACTTTCTGATAGCTGTATCTACAGAGTATTTCACTTTCCTATTTTCTAAATACCCTCAGGTGATTTCAATTTGCCTTTGTTTTCTCCTGCTTTTAAGCAGTCACCAATTCAACAATTACTCACAGAATAAACTGCTTCAAACAAATGGTTACAAAGCCACTTTGCAGTTGAATTTGGAGAAAGCAAAGATCAGACAATGGTGTTTGTAAGGTGGCCAATCCTAGCTTTGGAGACTAAATTCCAAGACATCAAAAAATAGATATCTAATATTAAACACTATTTAAAGCCATAAAGAAGTCATCAGTGCCAAAACATATGTTAAAAAATGTGATTCATAACATAAGACAAATTACAATTTCTATTAATACCCTAACTTTCAGGGTTTATAGATATACACATTCTGATTAACCTGGTTTAAGGGCCATGAAGATCTTCCAATGTCAGGACAATCAGATCTTCAGGACAATCAGACCTTCCCAATAAGCAAATAGCTGACATTTGTCAGAGGCATCCTTTAAAAACCTTCACAACAACCTGAGCTCACCTCATTGTTTTAAGAAACCACATGAGTTTCCTCACTCATAGTCAAGGAGAAAACATAGTCACTGGCTGAACTCTTACAATTTCCAGATGCCTATTGACATACTACCCTATCTTTTTCTTGTCATTTAACCTCTGCCTGAAAAACTAGGAAAAACAGTCTAACACATAGGAAAATCAAACGTATTTTGTTGCTTGTTCAACCAGTGTAATGTATATACATTATTTAATAATATATACATATATATAATAATATATATACACTATACTTGCATATATACATACACGCACTCATATATATACATCACTTTTGGGGGAGTGGCTGTTTGAGTAAAGCAGACTGTACTTCTCTGCTTTATTCTATTTTTTTTCACATCATTAAAATAAGCAATTTAAATCGTTGTCACTAACAGTTTTAAACAAAATGTTGTGAATAGGATTATGAGGAATGATCCCAGAACTTACTGATGAACATTAAACATTGAAGCCTTCTACGTTTCACAACAAGGCTAGAAAATATGTGAAGATAATAATTCATCTGTTTCTCAGGTTTTTAAGTGTCTGATGCTCAAGAGACAAATGGTAATAGGACTTTATTTCCTGTGTTCTTCACAAAATTTCTCTATTTTTTTGTTCATATGAATAGGTTAAAGTGGACTAGCCTGTCTTGACTTATACAGAAAGAAACAGTAAGCTGATTTAAAGAAACAAATGTACTTGACTCAACTGTCTTAACATTATGGGACAAATTCTCCATCAGTTATACACATGCAACTTTTATCAGTTTCTGAGGAAGCATATGGTTCTAAGCACAGCTCTCATATTTTAGTTGCTGCCAAACACATATGCACGTGCACATACACTTACAGTCCTGTCCATTCCCTTAGTTCAAAGCTAGGAATGAGAGGGTTTTGAGATTTCAAACATTTTCCTGCTCTGACTCAGGGCAAAAAGTTGAAATCTCATAAATTTTCATCAATGCACATTCCAAACAAAAGCTTGGATTGAGTTTTGGTAGGATTTTTTTTATTTTTAAATATTGCTATTTGTCCTGAAATGAGACAGGAAAAAAAAAACATGTCTGTTTTGAATTATCCCTGGAGTTTTTAATTTGTTTGTTTTAAAAGACATAAACTGGACCAGATAATTTCTGTGGTTTTTATTTGGATACCTTAGCACTTCCTTCTTGCACTTCCTTCTAAAGAAGCTTAGTAGAAAAATCCCCTGATCAGCTGTTACTCCTAGGTTACGTCAAGCTTAAAACTCAGAACCGTCATTTTTTTGTGTGGCAAGGATTAAAGCCAGTTTCTCTGTCAGTGTTGGGAACAGAGGAATGTTTAGTGAGAAGAGAGATGGTGGGATATGGTGACTGGAGCAGGAAAAGGCTGTAGTCTCCATTCTCTTCCTTATTCTGCCATCAACTGGATGCATAGTCCTTCACAGATTGTGTGATTTTAATGCCTAAACGTCAGCTCTGGATGCTACAAGTGTTTTGCTGGAAAAAGGACTCCTATTGTTTGTATAACCTGCACTACAAAAACTATTCCTTTGCCAGTGTAATTTATAATTTATTATTATAATAGTTTATTATTATTATTCAAAGTTCAAGAGTATAGTTCCAAGGGATTATACTTCTTTCTCTGCACTGAAAAAAATTACCTGGGCAGAAATTTGTACTGAAGATAGAAGTTTCCTCTCTTTTCAACGTATGACGGGAATGAGAACTTGGAAAAGCATTTGCACATTGTGGCATCTGTGCTGCTGCATAATTAATATCATGTTTCTCAGCAGCAGCAGAATACAAGTAGCTGATTTTTCCAAAGTGACGACCGTCGTCACTTGCCCTCGACTGTGATGTGAGAAGTGGCTGAGCAGTGCTTTAGGAAACCAGGCTGCTCAAACGTGCTACTAGAAGAGACAGTAGTATACAGCAGCTTACTTGCCTTTAGTTTGCATGGAGCTCTCTGATAAAATCCTGGCAGGCTGAAGATGGAGACTGTGAGGATGGTTCCCTGCTTTTTCATCATGTTAGTAAGACCTTCAGATCCGTTAAGCTTATTTTATGATGTTTTGCTGGTTCTTATTCTTTTGAGGAAATATAGGCTTGAGCAACAGAATCTGGGCTCTTCCACAACTCTTAAAATATAGCATTTAGAGAAGTTTCCAGTAAAGGAATGAGTGTTGTCAACTAGTTAGCACAAATCATTGGCAAAATCCCTCAACTCTGTACAGGCAGAATAATTACATACAAATGCATTCGGAAATACTACGGAAAATGTAGTCCAGTGACCTGGCACGGTTACAGCGCAATTTAGCAAGTATGTTAGAACAAATTACTCCTTTTAACCATAAGCCATTCTGCTTCACGCTTTTAATGAAGGCCTGTGCCACACACTAGAATACTTCTCACCTCATTACTACTCATAAAAAGCAATGATCCATTCAAAGGCTCCTCATATCTCCCATATGAGACGTAAAAGAACCCACTCTTTCTCAATCTGGCAGAAAAGAGAAGAACGGCTTCTTACTTCAGCCTTTGATGTTGATCATTAGGATGTTTACTAGATAAAAGAACTGAAAAATTTATCTGTGTAACTTCACTGTTGACGTGTGGTAGCGTTCTGCCTCCTGGCCCCTGGCTCCCTATTTATAAATGTAAATCTCTTGTTGCTGTTTAGGGAAGGAAAGGGATTTCAAGAATTCTCCTGAGCAATTATTTTTCTCTCTGTGTGTATATATGTGTACATTTACATACAAAAAATACAACAAAATGGAAGAGAAGGGTAGAGAGAGAAATATCCAGTGAACTTGAAGAATGTAATGAGGCAGTAAAACAGAAACTATGAACTGAATAAAAATAAAATGCAACAGGCTGTCTGATAAGCAAGTTTAAAAAGAAATCATGTGTGAATTTAAGCTAGTTATTACACAAACACATGCACACATACCACACACTCACTACACATAGTAGTTGTGTGTACTTAAAAACACAACTGCTGCCACAAAGATGCAAAATTTTAAAAAAATGCAAAATTTAAAAATACACAGTGCTGCAAACAGCATTTTTTCGAGGAGGAATGTTCTTATTTATTGGTAAGCCCATACATATTACTTTATTTTTACTCTTTCTTGAAACTGGTTTCTGACAGATTCTGCATTACCTACTCCTGCACCATGACTCCAATGACTAGCTCACAGGCACTGCAGTCAGTAACACAAGGTGGCCTAAGGTCTTTCCTGACAACCTGCTGGGCTTTAACCCATTTCCCCAAACAGATGGACAATGGCTAGAGGAGAGTTAGGTTATGATTCTTTATGATACGCAGCTGTGCTGTTCTTGTTCTGTCAGTGGAGATGACTCAACCCCAAATCATTTGTCATCACAATTTTTTTAATTACTTTCTAATTCTGTCAAACAGACATGGGTTGCTTTGAGAGTTTTTAATAAAGCTCTTCTTACTGGAATTATGTCCACTGAACCAAAGAAGAAGTGCAAACTTCAAAATTTAATCAACAAATGTGAAAAAATTAATTGCCTAAGGGCTTACCAGGCTGGAACATGGCCACAGACAGGTATGTTGTGCATCAGTAAGATGCATGTAGATGCAAGAGGGTTCTTCACCAGTCAGTGAAGTACATGGAAGTACAGAAGACTAAGACTTGCCATTCTCATTAAAGCCAGCAGTTTCTTTAACCTGGTATCCTGTTCTAGCCAACGGTGTGTGATGCTTCAAAGTAGCATGCAAGCTACCCCACAACCACCAAAAATAATACTCTAATAACCTGCCTGTAGGAAAGGTTTCCCTCCTAATCTTAAGCAGCTAGTTATGCCAGGAAGCTTGGGTATTTTAAATCCCTTGTATCTTATCCTAGGTAAGTATGAATGTTTTATTATCTATATAAATGTCTAATCATATTTAAGTTCTAGAAAGCCTATCTTCAAAGCATTATAGCAGCATTAACTGATCATGCCTTAAAAGGGGAGGTGGGTAAGTATGCTGTTGCCATCTCTCCATTTTCTTAAATATACAAAAAGTAAAGTATGGAGTGCCTCAGCTCAGTGCCCAAGCCAAACAACAACTGAATATAAAAGCTGGAGTTAAAATACTGGAGTTCATGATTCATAGCAGTCTGTGAATGCAACAAGCTACGAAGTTCACATGCATTTTGCTCACATTTAACTAGAAAATGTGAAGGCAATATTTTCTTGATTATTTTTGACTTATCAAAAACTTTATAACAATTTATTAAAAATATAATTTGGTAGTTGCCAGACTATGACATCTTGGCATCTTTCTTTAGAGGTAACCCAGACAGACTGCATTAAATCTGTGATGATTCTTCACGATTTTGAGGAAGACAGCATTAAAAAAAGAGAGAAAAAAAAAGGCAATAAATTACTACAAACTGCATTGAATAGGTACTGCCTTTTGTTTCGTGTCTGTCCAGTGACTGTCCCAACAGGCTTCTGTGAGCTCAGAAACTCTGTAAACCGCAATCATAGGCAATAGTATCAAACACCAAGAAACACTTCAGCTATATTCCTTCTAAGTT
Source organism: Lepidothrix coronata (assembly GCF_001604755.1). Lineage (NCBI taxonomy): Eukaryota > Metazoa > Chordata > Aves > Passeriformes > Pipridae > Lepidothrix > Lepidothrix coronata. The sequence continues at coordinate 2,412,225 of NW_016690236.1, read as the reverse complement.
AAATTGCAGAATCTGTCAGAAACATGAACTTAGCTTTAAGTATTTTGAATATTGTTTAGCTGCATTAAAGAAGTGATAATACCTAGATCAGAAATTTAAAAAAAATAGTAGTTTTACAAGTGTGTGGCCTCAGGAATAACAGCTGCAGTGCTCTGTTTTGTTTGGGAGCTTAAATCCATACACACATACCTAGTTAGAGATTTATCTCTCTTGAAAATAGAATCCTACCAGTGAGTAGTAGGTGGGAGGAGGAAGACTGTAGACATGGTAACAGTATTATTCAAACTTCTCAATATCTTCCTGCATGCATAAATTTGATTGTTGTTTATAAACACCATTCATTTAAAATTCACAACTTCTGTTCACCTGTTGATTGTAAAATCTGTCCAAAAACATCAGAAAACAATTTCATATACCATAAATACTTCTTGATACCAAACACACTCATGGCATTTACATCTGCACTTGAAAAATCTATGTTTATTTTACAATATGTTGGTAAGAATGACAAAAACACAAACAGCATAACCTTGAACCATTTCAATCACAATTGTCATTCACTGATGATATTTTTAAAATCTCCTGAAGCCAGTACAGATAATTGCCAATGCTCCTCTTTGTTTTTACTATCAGACTGTAATAAATTGTTAGATCAGGGTAGGCTGAGGCAAAATATTTAGGAAAAAAAACTTCAAAAATTCCTTTTGAACTTTATCCTAGCTTAGTTGTATAGATTTCTAAGAACAAGAACTTTTCATACCTGTTTCAAAAACAGTACATTCAGGTCTCAGCCTATCTTTTTTACAGCTGACATGCATATTATTTTGTAACAAAGAAACCTGTCAGCTGTATTGGACTGTTTATTACTTTGACAACTTGATTTTGACTTTTTCTGCATGATTTGCCAAGATTAGCTTTTATTTACAGGGTTTTATGTTCTAAGATGAGGTGAAAGTAAGAACAGCAAATATATCTTTTTCCTTGACATCTCTAATAATTTTACCTGGTCAAATGTTTGGATACATAGAAAAATGCAGTAAAAATGCATGATTAGTACACTCCCCTGTGGATTATGAACAGAAAGCATGTGTTGGGCTTACACACAGACGGTGATTTACTCACAGTCACATATGAAGGTATTTGCTCTGTCTCTCCAGTGCCTTTAGTGCTCTTTTCTCATTAAAGAAGACAGATACCAACAGATAATGAAATGGGTCTGTTTTGCAAAATACAGATCTGGCTTTTGAAACAAGCATACCGACTGAAGTACTAGAAGACAATTTTCAAGGATGAACTTTCAAGAGTAAAATATGCTGTTTATTTGTGCCCCTTGTTATATAAAATGTCACAGTGATTGATATTGTAGTATCAGATAAAAGTATTAGCAGAAATAATTCTGTAATCTATTTTCAGATAATGGGCTTGGGGTTCCCTGCTTGCCATAAAATGATATTAGCTATAGAACTGTCTGCATGAAGTAGATTTTAACAAACACTTGATAGAAGCTCCAGATTCCATAAAAACAGACAGTGTAAATTCTGGGTTAAAACCCCAAATGACTACAAGATAACTGTGCATTTCATTCCATCCTATAATGGTGTAAATAGCAGGTTTTCATGATAAATTTTGTTATTTTAAAACGCATGCACCAAAATGATCTTTTGCATCAAATCCCCGTTCATCATAAATCTGCTCACTCTCACTCAGCACACAGCAAATAAAATAATATAGCAATTTGAAAAAATGCAGCTCTTCTTGAAATGCTGCTTTTAATGAGTTTCATCAAATTTGTGGATTTACTTTGGTCTTAGGAACTTTCCAGCTTGACACACGGCTGAGAGGTTTCTGTGAAAAGCCTGTGGGATGCAGGAGGGGATGTGAGTGCCTCAGTAGATGGCAGCCTTCTCTCTGCCTCAGAGGAGAAGGAACCCGCACTCAGCCCTGATGCTGTTGCCCATCAGCTCTGGGCATGGAAAAATAGCCAGCAAACCACATAAGCAAGGCTATTGTGACTTTTCAGCAAAGGGGTTGTTGTTGTGTCTGATGCAGAAGACATGTCCTACACATGATGTGCAAGTGCTGTGAGAAATCCCAAGGTCCACAAAGAGTTGACACAGGTCAATGTGACTGCTCACAGTGTGGGAAGGTAATCACAAGGATCAGCCTTTGCTAGAGGTCCTTTTGAGGCAGAAAATGCTCTAATTATGGCTATAAAGCATGCAGCATGTAGCTTATACTGCAACAGGATTTACTGCTGTTATATTACTCTTCAAATATTACTGATACTGCAGATTAAGATGGTAATGCAGCAGATTGTTTGCTGCATCTCACTGAATTATTAAGATACTTAGGGTTTACTAATGTTCAAAGGACATCTACTAATCACTGGATTACTGAAGATTTGGAAACAAAATAGATGTTCAATTTGTTACCATTTGTTTCTGCTGATTTTATTGCACTCTACATATACCAGTCGCAGATTGTTTATCTGGGACACTATATAGCTAAAACCTTCCTGACAGAGGTATATAAAATAATCAATAGGTTGTGATCATCTGGTTTTAGTAATAAGTGCCACAACAGGTTATATGTAAGGTAAGCATATTTTGAAAATAAAAAAGGAGCACTTCTGTGGCAGTATTTTCTACAGTCATGAAATGTCTCAAGCGCTCTGTATTCTGACTTCTTTCTTTGATCTATCTGCCTGGGTCAGAAAAGCTTCACCTGGAGCAGATCAAAGAAAGCTTGAGCAATGCCTCTTCCTCCTGAACCTCTCTCTCCTTCACTTCCCTCTACTCTACTGTACTGGAAATCAAAAAAAAAAAAAAAGGAATATAAGGTATCCCTCTCGCACAGGCCATGTCTCCTCCAATCTCAAGTGCAGAATTTTATCTCTTCATCAGACAGGACCATCAGACCACCAGGCTCACTCATGTTGCAGGGCTGTCATTCAGCAGATTATGATGGGCTTTAGACAGTGAGTGCCAAGGAATTGCTCAGGTTCTACATCATTAGCAAGGCAAAGCAATTGAATTAGGTAGGATCACTCACACACATAAAATTAGCCTCATGAAGTGTGAAACAGGAATATAGCAAATATATAATGTCTGTTCAAAGATCCAGCTGATAGGAACACAGGGCAAAAAGAAGGGATGGGGAAGAGGGGTGTGCCACCCTTAAAAAGCAACCCTTAAACAAAAATAAATTGTGTGAATGAAAATGGGAAATTGGGAATTTTAAGCAATTGAAAGAGCTCAAATATCAGAACAACTTAAAAACCCAGCACCGTATCTGTCAAATAGACCATGATAGCTGGTTAATTTAGGAAAAAGAAAAAAAATTAACAAATACTTGGAATTCTTCTGATGAAATAGCCTAAGTTACAGTAAAGGTTTTCTAATATAAACGTTCTAGCAGAAATCAAAGGAAATATATTTTGGAAAGGAGAGAGGAATACAAGAAATTTCAAACAAAAGAAATTGTATTTTAATGACTATTACAAACATGGCTAGAAGACAATTGATGTGCTAAAAAATATCCCTTCTAGAAAATCTTTTAAATAGTATGTCTAAATATAGCAAGAACAGCCATGTTAAAATATTTTTATATTTGCTATTTTAACTGCTAAATAAAATAGAAGTCTATTTAAATGGAAAAAAATGCAATACTGTCAGGGTGCTTCAGATCTGTGAAAATCACAGAAAATTTTGTATTACAACTTTAAAATGGCTTTGCTCCAGTCAGTTATATGATAGCTTTACTGCTGATGATAGATACCAGGATCTTAACTGCTGGTGATAGATCCCCAGCTTCAAGGGAGCATCCATATGATATAGCAACATCAGATAGATATAACTGCTGGGCCAGCAGCGAAGCAGTTAACCACCAGAGAGAGGAATTGCCTGAAGGAACGGGAACTGTTAAAAGGTTTGCCACAACCTTGAAGAGGAGAACGAAAAGAAATGGACATTGCTTTAGCTCAGCTCAGCTAGTGGTTAAGGCAGGCTTTCTTTACATGGGCAAGTGATCTCATTTCTGTACGTCATTCACAAAGCATCCTTCAATAGTAATGTAAAGAGAATTTATAAGCAATACTTTGTATGTATAAATCATGTAAAACACTGGTTTAAAGTTATTTTTGTCTTTCTTTTACATTAAATTTCAAACTTCAGGATACACACGCATTTTAGGTGTCCTCCCAGTATTATGCCTGTGTGAAGTCACTGGACCAAACTTTATTCTCGTTTGTACTGGTGTAAATATTTGGAATATACACTGTAGTCAAAGCCGCAATTTGGTACATCTTACTTCAGGAGCCATTTGCTCTAAACTGATAATATGAGATTAAGCCTCATTAAGCTTGAAGTGTTGAAACAACTGTAAGGAAAACGCATATTGCAACTATAGGAATGAAATTCTGTGCTCTATAGTGTTATAAAAGCCAGTCCCCTTCTTTTTTAAAAATAAAGTGGACATCTCTGGCCTGGGAGGCTTAAACGCATTTGGAACTCAGCAGACCAGATAGGTGGTACTTGGGCTGCTATTGTTAATTTTTCACTAAGCTGATAGTTCAGCCTCCCCTTTTGCTGAACAGCTTTACTCTGGTTCCAGCTTCCCTTTGTCTGCAAGGAATGGAGGAGGCAGAATGTTTCCATGGCTGATCTGAAATATATTGAAAAGCAAACTCTGTACAGAAGTCTATCTAAAAGACAAGATAGGTGACATACTTGAAAATACTGAGAATGGTATTTACATAAGGGCTCGCTTCTACTGCACAAATCCCTGAGACTCACAGGTTTATAGTAACTTTTTTCCTAAGTCAAGAGTTACTCCTTTTCTCTAGGAGTCATCCCAAAGAACATAAGCTGCAGTGTTTCTTGGAACAAATTTAATAGACCATATTTTGACATCTATGGAAAATGTACCACTAACATGAAACTTCATTTCCATGTAAGACAGAATATTTAAACCAAGATATGACTGGATTATTTTGACTCTGAGTAAAAAGAGACAGAGAGTAAAAGCACGTTTTATAATGATCATCAAAAAATATTTCCACTGCAATAATCTTTTTACATATCTCTTTTTCACTACTCCACTTGATTCTTACAGTTAAAGAATTATTTCCTCTGTTCTGATGATACCATTTAAAGTCTTCAAGAATATTTTGCTTACAATCAATGTCCTTTACCAAAGCATGGTAGAGAGATAGCAGGTTTCTGAACACTTACATTGTATATGCAGTCCTAATAGTAGGGAATACCTTTATTCAATTCAAATTTATATACACACAGTTGGAAACTGTGAGATAACTCATGATTTTATTATTACCTCAGGTCTCTAAAATTCCAACATTTTTGTTACAGAAACACTGTTCTTATTGCACCAAGTAGACAGCACATAAAATACTTGAGCATTACAGAGAATAGGGATGTGATCCAGAACACTTCCCTGCCAGAGAAGACTGTCTCATCCTGGTCTATAGCTGGGCTCCTTCTTGCTCTGTTTGATTTCATTGCTTCTGCAACTCTAGTTCTCTCGTGGCCCAAGCTCACCTGGAAATTATCAGGCTGCTCTCCAAACAAATGAAAGGGAGACTTAGACCTTCTCAGGCTTGGGATGGATGGCAATCTAGTTCTGCCTCTCAGCAAGTACTCTAAGCACTCAGCTGAAGCTAACAAAGGGATTTGGGTACCTCTTTTGCTTATGGTAGTTCTGTTTTCCAATCTTAAATGATTGGCAAGATATATGATTTCCAGAAGCTGAATTGCAAGCCACTTCCTGGGCATTTCCCATTGCCTGGCTCCAGCACTGGTTTAGCTGCACACTTTAAGCCACTATGACTCTAAAGAGATCCTTTCATGAATACGGAATAAGGGACCTGCTCTTCACACCTTTTTAGCAGCTCAAGTTTCAGCATGGTGATGCTGCTCCCTCGGAAGTGTAATCGTGAGGTCTTTCCCTGATGTATGCCAGTTAAAGCTCCAGGGGACATCTGTGCCACTTTAAGGAATGAGAACTTAGATGAGAGGACCTGAAAAAATGTTTGTGAAGTCTGCATTTGTTTTCTGAGAAGAAAATCTCAGAGATAATTTTTGCAGTTTGTCTAGACTGCTGACTGTTGTGCCACCAGGCAATTAAAGTCTTTTAGTTTCACATGTTAAAGTAATTGGTATAGTTCAATAGTACCGCAGCAACTCAAACACTTAAATCCCAGTATGCAGAGTCTGAGAAGCCTTAGCTCAGGCTGTTTCACTTTGGACTTCATTTTTTGTCTGCTCACTGATAGAAAAAGGCAAGCAGGAGTTTCCATCATTTCCAGTCTTAACTACTCATGAATGCAGAGACTATCTTCAGTTCCCTAACTGGGTCTACTGCTGCCATTGTGTATTACACAAAAAACTGTTTACATAACAGCCTTTTGTTACAAGTTTTAAATCTTCTCAGGCTGCCAGTCTGAGGCAGAGTCTGCCAGCTGGCAGACACAGAGGTGCTTGTGCTCCAACTGTTGGAGGTAATTAACAGCCCAAACTGTCAGAAGGTGACAGCCGGCAGAAAGTTCCTGCCCTGGGGTCACAGATGTATTCCAGCAACTTGCTTCTTGATTTACCAGTAAAAGGAATAATGTAAATAGTATTGGTATTAAATTATCAAACAAGGGGGACTGAGCTCAAGTTATATCTTCTGCCCCCAAATTAACTGACAAAGAAAATTAACATTAAATTAACATTAATATCTTGAAGTAAATAAGTAAGATGTACCTCTTTTGGGGGGGGGGAATCCCAAAAACTAGTCCACTAAAAATTTGATGGACATAAATACTAGGATGTCTGCAGACCATATTGCTGTTGGGTTTACATTTTCCTGATATTGTAGAAAATTAAACTAGTATTTAGTATTAATAATCGGGGCAATGATCATCAGCCACAAGCTCTTAAGCATTGTGTCTTTTATCTTTATGATATCCTACAGCTATCTTCATCTACTGTAAGGTGGTGTAAATTGGCTTATGGGAAGCTATAATGACTGATGTTAGCTGAACATTTGGCTAAGATGTCAACTTGTAAAGGACTGTCAGTCACAAGAAATAAAAATTCTTCATATATATATACTTTTTTTCTGTATACTGGCTCTTACAGTGGTTTATTCTGTGATCCCAGGAAGCTTTGAGATTTTTTCCTGTGTCCTTGAATGATAACCAGCAAAGAAACACAGTAATATTTTCCTAAAGTCCCTTCACGCACACATTTGGCAACTAAGTTCTAGTTGTGTTGTCCCTTTCTACCCAAACTCTGACTTGTGAATAACAATGAATTAGGCTCTTCCTATTTATTGCATTGATATCCAAGAGAGATAAGTAATACTAGTAAAGTTTCCAAAATTACATGCATTCTAAGTAGTAACCGTAAACCAGAAACAAGTAGAAACTTCAGAAGCAACAGAAATGCAAGCAGAAGTGCACATTAGAATAGGCAAAAAGAGAGGCTAAAACACTTTAGTTTACTGTTAGATGTCTCTGTCTAAACTGTGAGTCTCTTGTGTTTTGGAGTCTTGCCTCCTTCACTGTACAGACTGGAAGGCACAACAATTCCCTCTTGGTTGGTGTGGGTTTCGTGGTGCACACACAGATCATGCTCCAGTCTGAGGTCAAGCCATTGCCAGTGCTCACATCTCAGCCCAGGGATGGGCATCCAGATCTCAGCATTTAAGGTATCAATAGGAAGCTCCTGAACATGTGCTGCAGTCTACCAAACACATCTGCTCCTTTCATCCTGAGAGCAAAAGTTTTCTTAGAAGCACTCCACACTTCTCTTAACTTTCAGTAGGACGGGAAATGGTGAGGATTTTGCACATTTCAGTGCATTGACAGAAAGTACAAGTTGATGTGGATCAGCCCTGAATTCTTAGGGCCATTGAAACATAACTCTTGGAAGTTTTTCTGGCATTCATAATTATGTCATGTTTCAATGCAATTTTTTCAAGACCTGATTCCACACCCTTTTAACTTAATGGGAGATTTCCCATTGGTAGCAATAGACATAGGACCAAACCTTTGGTGAATATTAACCCATCAAAAAAAAAATTCAATCTGGGCGATGTTAGCTTACAGCTGTGTTCGTCACTGTGTTCATCTGTTTGAAAAAACTTTGAGAAAAAAACTGTAGGGCAACTTTCATTTCTAACTTTGTTACCCAAGAGAAGAATAATTATAAAAACTGGAAGAAAACTAAGATTTTTGAAATTAATTTTTTAAAAAATACAGAGAACAATACTTAGAAAACCTGAATTGAAAGTAAATTCCCTTTAGGTGGAGGTCTGTGACTGCAGCTCTCAATCCACACAGGAGACGTTACAGAGCAACACAGGATAACCCACTAACAGTATTAGGAGAGATCCTTGCAGTCCAAAAAGCCAGTAAATAAACATAAGAAACCTTTTTTGATTCCTTCAAATTAAAAGGGAAAAAAAGCTAAACTAAATATTAAAGATTGTTTATAAAAACTAATTCAAATAGATGATTAATACCTGATCTCTGAAGTTTTTCACCATATACTATACATCCATAGAATCCCCTTTTTTAAGTTCAAACTTTACTTTCTAACTTGTCTCAGTTCAATGTTTTAATTTTTTTTTTCCAAAATGTTCTGTGTGACATCCTCTTTAGTAGAAACCTTCTTCCTTTCCTGAAAATAATATCAGCAATTTATATGGCTGACAGTTTTCACAATTATGTTCTTCCCCTTCATCACCCCTTTTCCCTTCATTCTGCTGCACCTTTTGGTAGAGTAGTGTCACACAACTCTACTAGAGTTCTGGCCAGGTGGCTCCTCCCCTTGAAAATAAATTTTTTAAACAATGAAGCCTGGTACTCAACAAAGAAGAAAAGCCAACAGTATTCTTAGCCATGCTAGAAAATGCCAAGATAGGCAAAATGTTTAATACTTTTTTATTCATGGTTCACAAAAGGTAGTGATCTGAGATTACAAGTTGTGTGATCAGCACTGATAACAACAGCATTAAACCTCAGTCTGCAGTGAGTTATATAGGACTTCACAAAGGTATTTAAGTGGTGAAGTAAACTTAGAATCATTAGAAATCATTGAAATCAGAAATTAGAGAACCTGCAGAAGTGAAGGTTCTGGAGCACCAAAAAAGTACAAGCATGCTGCTTATTCCTAAAATTGGGCAGAGTTAAGAAACAATGGAAGAGCAAGCCTGACTTTAGACGATTAAAAAGCTAACAGAGCATCTATTTCTAAGCACTTAAAAGATTAACCAGTGAAAAGTAACAGCTGAAAGTTATGTACTGTATCTTCACTAAAACAGTCAGTTCCATTTGCATAAATATTAACCTCATTGGGAAAAAAAAAATACCAATCCAAACAGGAAAATAATGTTTTTCTTACAACACTGTAACAAGGGTGCAGAAGAGACTGTAAAACCAGTATGTTGAAAGGCTGTATCAACTAGGGTTCTACTGAAATCTGTCTGGAGTCTGGTACTGTGCAGTCATTTCATTAATGCTCTGGGTAGTACAACAGGCAGTAAGTTTATTAAATTCTTATATGATAGCAAGCTGGGAGGCGTGCAAGCATTTTGGAGGACAAGGTTAGAATTCAAAATAAGCAAGACGAATGGGAGAAAGAAGCTATAATAAATAGAAAGCAATTCAATCAAGACAAATAAAATATTTAAGTAGGAACAATCAGATTCACAAATACTCTATTAGAAATGTCTTGCCTAGATAGCAGTCCTAGAGCAAAGGATCTGGATGTTATAGTGTATCACATGAATCATAAGTGTGCTAACATTTCAATAAAGTGAATAGCACAATAGGAAGTATAAACACAAGAACTGCATGTACAGCACCCAGTTTTGCAATTACTCTGTCCAATCTGTCAAGATTGGACAAGGCTCAGGATAGAACAAATAAAATGATCAGACATCAAGTAAATGTGAGTTTCAAGGAACAACAGCTAAAAAGGTATTATTTTAGAGGAAAAAACAATGACTTAGAAGAAACGTGACATAGCTATGTAAAAGATTACTACAAAGAATAAATTACTCCCCATGTCTACTGTAGGAAGGAAAATAAGTAATTCAATTAATTTGCAGCAAGAGTATTTATGTTGGAATTTCCCCCTACTATCTCTCTATAAAGGTTCTGGAGAGACAGTGGAATAGGAATGATGTAGGATAGTGAGCAAGGAGGTTCTAGGATCTCCACTGCTAGAGTTTTTAAAGAATAGACTAGGCCAGCTTCTGTCAGGAATGTTTTAGTTCTAATTTGCTTTTAGAAATAGTTTGGAGGCCAGACGAAATGGTCTCTGAGCATCTCTGCTAGCCTCACTTTTTATAAATGTATGTCTGTTACCTGAAGGGTTCAATACCTATTGTAAATATAGTAAATATGTGAGGTGCACAATTTATTGTGCAGATTCCAAATCAAAACAAGCAGTCATATGAATTCCAATTGGAATTGCAAGAAGTATGTAAGAGCGAATTATGCACAGTCCTGGATTACTAAATGGGATTGATTATTCAAAGACCTTGAATTCTGTATCATGTAAAAAAGGCAGCCAGAACAAATTTATAGGGCCAAGTCATAATCCCATCACAGTCAGCAGCAAAACTCTCATTGATTCTAGAGGGATGCAGACTTGGATTGTCTATTTTTTTTTTTAAGATCTGGCATTACATAATGAAAAATATGTCACGTGTTCATCATTATTAAACTGATATTTATAAATGTAAATATTTCACATTGATATCTTGTTGTCAGATTGTCATTTGGTGAAATTCAGTGTGGTCAGTTAAGAAAACAAAATGCTACTAAGTCAGGTAAATCTATCCGCAAGAAATATTTATGAAGAAGCCTGAAATCTGAATTCTCTATTGCCTTTGTTTCTTTACAAAGTTGTATAAATGAGGAAATAGCACCAAAGACCTATTAGTAATAGTTATTTCCTAATTGCAGTGGGAAGCATCCTGCATGTTTAAATAAATATTGTTAACTCTGACCTCTTGGTTTGCCAGGACTGATAAGACAATTGTTTGACCTATATGAAGCACATACAGTATGCATGGACTGAAAGCAGCAGGAAAACAGGAAACAATAAATCAGAAATTAGAGCACTGATTGTTGTAGCTAATTACATCAGACTTCTGCTTAATTTCTCACTCTGTCATTGTAACCTGATTTTCTTGCCAACAGACTTTGCAAATTGCTGGTGTCACGTACATACAGCATATAATAATCTTTAGTTACTGTGATTGACAAATGAATGAGAAGGAGAACATAGTTTATTATGGAAGAATGAACTGTGACACACTCCAGATACCTGCTCAGATGCTTTTTTAATTCATTTACCTAGATATGCTCCATGATACATTTTGCCAGGACCACAGGTTTGGCATCACAACATCATAATTGAATTTGTGTCATGGTTTGATAATGCTTGACAAAGAAGGAAAAATAAGGCTATAAAGGGAGAAAAATGGCCTAGATTGATTTCCACGGCAACAGAGATAGAGTGGTAACAAGAAAATTTAAATCAATTCTGAAAATAACATGCTTAGAATTGGGCATATTAATCAGCATGTTGTTTATTCTTGATGTTATTGTCCTCATACTGCACATCAGATAACTTGGTGTCCTTATTATTGTCTCTGTTTACATTACTCCACTTTCAAATCATAATATCTTTCTTTGTCCTGTTTCATCACTGCCATCAGCATCTTCAGATTACATAAATTAGCCCAGACATTTTACTGCAGCTAGAAATATTTGGTAGAATGTAAACAATTAATTTGTTGGTGTCTAAACAACTTGGCCCTTCTGATCCAACTAAAAGTCATTAGCACTCTTGTTAATGCACTGTCTTTCTGTGTGTGTGCTTTTCTTTAAGCCAGCAGGTTGCTGACATTGTTTTGAAGGGTCGGGCCACAGTGTGTCACAGGCTGTCACCTATGGGGAGAGATGCAGTTTTCACTTTCCTCAATGTCTGTTATACTCCCATCAGCATGAACTTAAGGTTAGTAGAGCCAAAGAAACATACTGGAGAAGTACTAGAAGGATTAATAGTATATCATCATTGCCTTTAACAGTCTGCACCTTGCGTATTATGTATTCTGAAACTGCCTGCATGATTTAGCAAAACAACATCTGGGAAAAAAAACAAAAAACTCTAGGCCAATGTAATGTTTTATTCATGTGGTATACCCATATATCATACCCCTTAATGTTATTTTAAGTATTACAAATTATTTTCTCCACAACTGTTGTCATGTCTGCTTCGTCCTATTTCTTTGGGGTTTTTATCTGTAACTTTGTAAGGGTCAAGGCCTAGAAATCAACCAAAATGCCAATATACTGATGTTTTTAGCTATACATTCTTTTCCCAGAGGGCAACCGCATCACCTCAGCTTACTGCTGCTGTACTAGTAGCTAATATTGGTCTGCAGTGGCTGTCAACCTGTAGGACTTTCTCAGTGTTCTCTTCTTCCCTGCCTGGCAATCATAAAATTGCCCTTGCTCACAAATTTCCTATATTACAGCAACAGCATCATGGTCCTTTAGTGCTCTCTTTAAGAGTCAGTTTCTGGACAACTATACATTCATTGATCATTATGTACGTTATGTGTTTCTGTGCGCAATTATAGATTTAAATATTCAAGTTGGGGGTTGAGTTTTGTTATAATATTTTACAATCCGCAAATCTTTATTCTTCCAAAGCATAACACATTTGTTTAGCCATTTCCGCCTATACTCCAACTTAACAGTGGAGATTAGACTTTTTTTAGAACTCCTCTGTCCCTTTGTCTCAGTTCTACTTTTTTTACAGATAGGTTGATAAGCCTATTTAAAACTGGAAAAAAAAAAAGCAAATCTTATGTCTGCATTACTGACAGAGAAATATGTATTCAAATATCAGAGTAAGTATAATATTTAATAGGAATAAAAACTTACTGGAAAGACTTTTGCTTTACCTGTAATGATAAGGCAACAGTCTTCCTACAACAAGACTGTTGCCATATCACTAAAGAAAAAGCAATAACACTACACCATAACACAGGTTGCTGTTAGCTATGGTGAGCTATTTTATATTTTTATATTATTGGAGGAGCCAGCTGAAAACATTGGTATACCCACTGGTCTTTCAAAAATGTAAGCACCAAGCCAGGGAGCTGCTCTATGTGGCAATACAATAACCTTAAGAGACACTAACAGAGTAGAAGAAGCCCTGTAAAAATTCCAGTTGCTTTCTGATTTCCCTCATGTTATCTTGTTGAATTCCTGGCCTTGTTTCAGAGGCAGCCAGTTCATCCATCTCCATATAGAAGACAAGCACAGTCTTGTTTGTAGCATTGTTATCAAAGACTAATGCATGGATAAAGCAAACAAACAAACTGTAATCCAAAGCTATTTTAACTGCAGCATTAGGGCTAGGAAACCTGCTGATTAACTCTTGTTATGCATGACAGATAATGGGACTAATATATATTTGAAGCATATTCTTAAAACTATAGCTGGGTACAGCCAAGCCTTTTTTTTTTTAAATAGGTAGGTCCATATCCCCTCTCCATTGGTTCTGTTGTGTCCTAGTTGAAGAAGCTTTATATTATTATCTTTCTTAGAACAAAATAATCCTGCAGAATACAATAGGAATCTGGTTTACTATTTTTCTTCATAGCCAGTAGGTATAGTTTCCTCTTGAAAGTTGATTTAGTAACATCTCAGTTGCTTTTCAAAAAGAAAAATTAATGAAAACTGAGCAATTCATATCTTAGCAGTATTTTTCTGTTTGCCGTGTGTTAACTCCCACCTGTTTACCTCTTACTATGAATTTTGACCTTTAACACACAAAAATCTGCAATCTGGCCCTCTGCATCAAACTCTGTACAGAAGTCCTGTAACAAGACCACCCCTTCACAGGTAAGGAAAGCCATTAAACCCTGTGAATTTTCACAGTGGATAAACCTAGATTAATTTGACCCAGGTGTTTGTCTATTACTGTGCATGGGAACACTTGCAGTGTCCCCTAACTGTTTCTCCTGTGGTGGTCCAGCCTTAGTACTCTCTGGACTCTAATCTAAACCATGTAAGAGTACCAGCTGGTGTAGGACTTTGTAGACAGATTCTTGTTATGCTGTTTGTGTCACTTTGATGTATTCTCTTGTTTTACATATGAATACTTGTAGAAGTAGGAGGAAAACACGAAGAGCCATGTGCTGGAATTAAGTTACAATTGTCAATCTCTTACTCAATTTTACAAAAACAAGTCCTTGATTTTATGCTATACATGCAAAATGAAGTGTCATTATGAGCAGTGAAAAAATTTAGAGGCAAATCTGCCCTCATTTACACATATGCAACCCTTCCTGAAGTTAGGCTGTTTGAGCAGAAGTAAGAGACATCTGAATCTGTCCTGTTATTTATTTGCATGCAACACATTTATGTTAATTTATATTTTATTTTAAATGCAAACAATTAAATGACCATTAATGGCTAAGTAATTGGATGCTAAGTCAATATGTGTATGGACTCAATAACCTGAGTTATTGTACCATAAGGTGCCCATAATATAAGCTAGAATATTTTATAAAAAACCTCCATTATTTCAGCACAATTTACTAGACTGAAATAGTGAGAAGAGTAACTTTTACAGTTAATTAATGGGTAAAAATGGGAACTTCCCAACATTCCCTAAACCTGTGCAACTGAAAAACATTTCTAAAATTAATCGTGGCTAAAATATAATACATGACTAAAAGGTGCTCTCACATGCATAGCCTACTGTAAAAAAAATAATATATTGTCAAGACTGAGAGATGTAACAATGTCGGTTGCAAAATTTTTCATAAGGATAAGATGAATCTACGAGGTCTGATTATCCTCTCACAGCACTACAGATTGGCAGCTAATAGCATTAGGCTGGTCTTAAACATGTATAACTGAATTGGGCTCTGGATAATCAGAAAGCTGGCATATCACAGACCAATTTTGTTTGTTATGAATAACCCTGTAAAAATCCAGGGATACATCTGGAAACTCATGTTGTGAGATGAGAATCAGGCCATGCCTGAAAATTGGTAGACATAAACTGAAAGAAAAAACAATGTTTTGAAGCATCTAAAGCTGATCTTGCTACATCTGTCAGATGCATATCAAAAAAACTGCTTCTATCCATTGCAAAGTAATGTATAATTCTGTAGTTGTACTTGTCTTAGGACTGTTTGTGAAGATGTAATGCATACCACCAAGACTCAAATTTTGAGCTAAGTTTGATACCATACTAACATGAATATAAGTGGTACAGATCAGAATTACTCAAAACCACGAACAGAACTATCTCACAAACTGACGCTGAAACTGTCAGAATGGTAAAACTTAACAACTAATTTTAAACACAGAGCTAATAATCGAGCAGTGAGTAACATTTCACTTAGACCAATTAATGATGAAAGCTGCAATTGCCTCTAGACTGCTATATCTTTAGTCGTCAAATTCAGATGTATAAAATTGTTTACAAGCAATGGAGTTGTTGAATACAAATGAATTTCAGATAACTGCATAGATCAGTCTCTGACCTCACAGATTTGTTTAGTCTCATCTTTGAGCACTTCTGATGAGCCATTTTTTCAGGAAATATTTAAGGAAATTAATGATTTTTTATATATATTCTTGATTTTCTTATAATTCAAACTATTGCAAAGGAAAGAGCAATCTTTTCTACCTGGTCTGAAATGCTAATTCCTGAAGAGATTTGTATTCCAAATTTATATCATCCCTTAAGTGAGATGCCTCATCCTGCCTTGAAGATAAGATTCCAGGCATTGTTCAGATACTTGGGCATAATTTATTGTAGCCACACAAAAGTCAGATCTAAATCCTTTTGGACCATGATGCCACAAACCAGCAGTTCAAAGTTCAAAGAGGGAGGCCGACAGAGGCAATTAAGTTATCACTGTTGGGATAACTGTAACCCTTCCTGTGCTTTTAGTGCTTCTGGGATCCTGAAGACTGTGAAATGTTTAAAAAAAAATTTAAAAAGAGTATTCTTCTCAACACTGCCTACATTTTCATTGCATAAATCACAGCAGTTGGAATAAAATACATCCAGTGAATGATTTCCTGCCACTAAGGAAAAAAATCCAAAATCTTGTTTCCTGATGACTACAAACTTCTCTTGACAAACCTCCAGTGCCAAATGTGGTTTCCATTTACTGTTTTGGGATTTATTTGTCTATGCCAAAGTTCAGGTGTGCCAGCTCTTTGTAATAAGCCATTTGGATGAAAGCTTGACTAGCTCAAAGGATTCTGATGTATTTTATTGCTGCCTTTTAAGATTATTGTTCAGAAATACCAACTCTAATTTTGAAATCAATTAGCCATGCAGTCTGATGAGGTGTTGGCCCAGCTCAGGTTCACACCCGCTGTCCGCAGATTATTGTTAAGTTGAGTCAGGTCCTTAGTGCTGCTCTGCATTGCAGGCATCTGGTGTACACATGTTTGATGTCCTCACAAAATGACGCTGATGGCTTAAATGGCAAGGCTCTAATGAAGAAAGTCTAGCAAGTTTGCTGCTGTTTGCCAGAAAAACATGACTTTTACAGAGCAGTGTAAAAGTCTTTTTTTCTCTTGTTTAACTCTCCAATGTCAAAAGAATATAAATCTTCCTTAAAGAGTGGAGATTCAGCAAAGGTAACAAGAATGAGACCTAAGGATCCACTATACACTTGCAGAAGGAAAATCCCTCTGCAGTCCTGCACCTTCCTGGCACCTGCATAACCATGCGCATAAAAGTGCTACCTCCAGGGGGAAGGCCATCTGCCTGCGCTGACCACTGAGCTCTCTGGTGGGCAATAATTTGGTAAAGCCAAAAAGAGAGGCACCTAAGCTTCTTCAAGGGAGACGGAAGTAAATCATAGAATCTTAGAATGACTTGGTTGGAAGGGACCTCAAAGATTATCTAGGTCCACTCCTCCTGTCATGGGCAGCGATGACTTCCCTTAGTCCAGGTGGCTGAAATAATCCAAAATGGTTTAGACTGGTTTTACCATTACAAAATGTCTCATGGTAACCCAGGCAAAGAATGACTATATAAGGTTATTTTCCATTACCTCTTTGCAGCCTAGAAAGTTTTTCTGCATTTTTTTCTAGTTTTGTGCATGAAGTCTAAGAATACAATCTCAGAGGCGTAAGTACAAACTAAAAACACCCAACAGAAATAAAACCCATCAGATTGTGTTCTTTGACACACGTAAGGGAATTAGGTGCTTATTCCCTTAGACGAAAGCTTGTTTGAAAATCAATTTTTCCTTCTTGTAATCAAAAAATATTCCATCAAATTCATGAAAAGGAGCAACTAAACATCAGCAATATGAGTCATACTGGACAAAGACTAATAGCAGGGATGTGTGATGAGATATTTCTAACCATTATTATGCTAGTCTATCTCAAATGATAGAGGTTGAACTACCAGTCTAATCATCTTAAAAGAATTTACAAGTATTGCATTGTGGCTTAGAGTTGGAACTATTTAGCAAAACCAGCCTTCTGTTCAACCCACCTGCAACAGTTTGGAGAATGTTAAGTACACGCAGCCTGAATTTGATCTAACTTTGTTTTTCAAAACCAAAAGCATTTTGATTTTTTCTTATATTTACTGTCATGGTTATGTGATCACTTAGAACCGTTGTCCTCTATGAGGTACAAACACAAAGGTACATACAAACAATTAATCTAGCTCAGAACAATCAGGTATGAAAATCTCATTCTTATCTGGTCAAGGAAATGAACACAGCAGCAATATAATCATGCTCAATAGTCATGCTGAAGTCATGTTGAAGGAAAAATTACTCTATAGAATCCAGACGTGACCATACAGAATACCAATACTCGATAAATTATAAGATTCTTTCCATCTGCAATGTCCTTCCTAATAAGAATGCTAAAAGGAGTGTATGTGACAAGAAAGAAATGGGGAAAAGGAAGGAAGCATAGAAGAGTAAGAAGGAGAGCTGGTCTGAAGGGCAGTTTTGGGAGATGGGGTAAAAATCTATCATAACTGACGAGAATTTTTCCTTTCGTTAAGTCCTGGACAATTGAGCATGTCAAAAAGGTCACGCAAACAAAAGTCTGTATCTGTATAGCCCAGTATCCTGCCCCCAGCAGTGGTCATATAGGGATATAAGAAACAAGTAGAGAACAATCTAATACAATCTCTTAGCTTCTAGCAATAGCTAAGCAGCTTCCTACAAAAGTCACTGATGGATCCATCTTTCAGGAATTGGTTTAGTACTGTTTGATTCCAAATACTTTTTTATTTTACCTTCCATAGCACTCTGTGGCTAACAACTCTATACCATAGTACTCTGTGATAATAATTTAGTTATGCAGGAAGAGAAAAAAGGCCTTCTCTTGACCCTGTTTTCATGTGCTGAGTTCTTGTGTAAAGAAAAAGTAAATAAATATCTTATATTCATCTCTTCCACATAGTTCTTGATTTTGTAATACCTCCTCTATATAGACCACTGTCCTTCTGCTCACCATTCATGCAGTAGTTATTCCATACTTTTAATCAGTACTTATCAGCCTTTTTTATCTGGTTCTGTTTTATGATTGTGGCAATGCGATGAACAGACTCTGTACACCAGATTCCTTTTTAACATGGATTCTCAACATTCTGGAAATCAGAGCCTGCAGATCAAAAGTTTGAAAAATCTTGCCTCCAGACTAGCCAGATCTGGCATCACTCTGTATACCGTAAACAAATAGCTTTTCTTTAGCATCCTGGAAGGTATATTAAGGGAAGTTCTGTTATCTAAAATCCCATAAAATTATAGATGACTGAAGGGGAAAGTGAAGTTCTACCAAAATGCCTCTTCTTTTAAATATTTAAATAACTTTCATTTACACTGGGTCCAAAAAAGAAAGGTGTGTAAATGGAAGCTGTTTGGCTGCTCCTGAGACAACACCGGAATAGTTTAGTCAGTCTATGCAGTTTATGTTAGGTCTATCAAACATTGGCCTTTTTAATTAAGTTTATTAAAGTGCTTTGATATTTTATTAGAAATATATCCTATTTGATAGTTACTCCATTTAGTTTTCTTTTAGTCAGGGATGTAGTTCAGATAAAGGTAACACCAACACAACTGTCAGACTTATTGATTCCTTACCATAATATTAATGCCAGTAGTGCAGGCCAAATTGTTTTGTTCAAAGCTGTTTGACACAACAGATATTATCCTATTACATAAGGCTTGAGGCTAAATGTTGGTAAAATTAAGGAAACCCATTATGATATTTCCTTAGAAGCATTTTTATAAAGTCTGACATCTGAAAACAATACTTAGTCTCAAACACATACCAGGGAGATCACCACCTGACTGCCTCTGTCATGAGTTATTGTTTGGCTCATTAATATTTAAACTTGGACTCTGCAAGCTTTAAAATATATGATGTCCTGGGTACATACTGGTGTATAACAATTTTTGTGTAAATATTTATGTGTTTTAATACATATCAGTGGGAAAAATATAAAATTCTTTTCAGGAAAATTCTTTTTATTAATGAAAATAATTTCTTTATAGCAAGTGGCTAAGTTCACTGGCTCCACATCACACAACAGCACTGGTCATGTCATTAGTAAAGACAGATTCTACAAGCCTTACCTATCTATTAGCTGTTGATATTTGAATGGCGATATGCTGGGGAGTTGGAAGACAATCTCTCAAATGGTTCATCCCATGCTTAGTGCTAAATCCAGTTTCTGGATTGCCTGCAAGGTAAAAATAACAAAGAAAATAAGGAGACCAGAGTTACTCTTTCACCAGACTCCTGCTAATTCTGCTAGTCTGTAAAAGGGAGTCATTTGGGCCAGGGCTCAGGGTAATCCTGCTCTTGGCCACATAAATCTTGATGTGTTATCCTCTTTTTTTTTCCCCTGAGAATTCTGCTTCAATGGGCTATTGGTTCCCTTATTTCTACCTGACTTTTTTTTCTACATTCTTGTTCGTTCCTTGTTCTTGTCTGGGATGTCTCAGGCACTATATAGCCAGATTTGATTTCTCAGCTTGTTGCTTTCCATTTAATTATGTTTTTCCTGAGAAACATGACATTTTCAATCTGAATATGATTTTAATGATTTGTGTTTTATTTTTGTTTTGCTCTTGTTTTTTTTGAAACGGTGGATGAACTGAACTACACAGATACCATCAGTGTGCATCATTAAGTCTTCCTGAAATGTTTTTATTACTCTTTTTTATAATAGCTATTATGATTGATGTTACTGTGCTCCTAATGAGTAACACATAGAGGATAGTAAACGGCTTAGTCTGCAAATTATTGCCTTTCTTGAATTTTAGAACTACTTTGTAAGTAACTAATTTGGCTTTATCAAAACTCTACCTGACTTTGGCTAATTTGTGCAGCTCTTCAAGACTTGTGTGGCCCAAGACACAGGTTACTCCTGAGTAGAACAATACAATAACTACCAGGCAGTAAGCATTAAAAGGAAAAAAGCATGGGAAAAATTACAATGAAAATCCTTCAATGACATCAACCTATTCAAAGCTGGGCCTCATAAAAGTAGAAAACGTGAAGGTTATGTGGCAATATACTGACAAGTTTTAATACCACTTCTTTCATAGCAAATGGCCAACATTGGTGCAGAACTGCCTGCTCGTGGTGTATACATATAGAAATGATAGAAAGAAAAGGCACAACTCTAGAAGTATAGAACACGGGTCACAACACACACATTGAAAACTCATGACCTTCAACATTAAGGCAACAATTCTGTCCTTAACTCTCTGTATGTTATGAACGACAGCAGCTAAAGTAAGGAACACTGGCACCATAAATTGAGAAGTCAGATTCTCTTGCTTTGCTCCAACCTTAATGTTACTCAAATGCTGTTTTGTTGTGCCTTTAATACAATAAAAGACTAATTCCTTAAAAGTCAAGAATATAAGTCATGTAAATGAAAACTTGTAAATTATGTCAGTAATCCATAACTCATACAACTGATTTGGAAACCAGAGCCTTATGGTTCAGAAAGAAGTAATTGCTTTATTAACTCCCATTTATCAGTATAAAACTGGCTAATTTAGCTGACTGATTGATTTATATATTGATACTTTAAATTTAGGTCAACATCCTAATTTAATAAGGAGATCACATATGGATGTTTAAGAATATATTACTTTCTTGTTGGTTGATACTCTAAGCACGCCCTTATTAAGACAGATTATCTACTTTCCCTTGTTCTTTTAAGAGAAGGACAAAACAAATTATATATCTCATTTATTCTACCTGACAGAAAGGCCATGTTTTCATATAACCCCCTCTCTAGTAATATATTGAATGCATGACTAACCACATCATTCATTCTCTTTTTAACATCCATGATGTCATAATCTTTTGCAATAGTAAGGATGTATTCCTGTCTGCAGACTTTTGGAAATCACCACTGGGAGTCAGACTTCCGAAGCACAGTCAAGTCATAAATCTACCAAGTACACTTGAAACAAAAATTGAAAAAAAAAGCTAATATAGATTTATACACCTTCTCCAATAAATGAGGTCTTGTGTACAGTTAGCTGGTTCTAAATTATATGCTAAGAACTCAAGAGTTCTCAGTAATTACCTTTAAATCATAACATTGAGGCAGGGCTGTGCTACTTAGTTTAAGTAAAATTATTAATATTGCCAACTATGATAATATGCTTCTCAGGGAGAGACATGAATTTGGAGCCTAATGAGCACAGTTTTTAGGTATTGGTATTAAATAACTTGCAGTTGTAACGATCATGTTATAATCCATGTAAGCAAGGTTATAGGCAGTATATGATGTACAACCATAACTCTATAATACACATGCTAAAAGTGTGAGCATTGAGTGCATTTAACTTTCAAAATTAGCACACCTTTGAAATGTGGCACTATTAAGATGAGATTCAACAAAGCCAAGTGACTGACCACCGCTGCTGATGGGAGGTAGACAACAAACCGTGTTATCTTTCACTTTGCTTTTGCACACACAAGCTTTCGCTTTGCTTTTGTTTTAAATAAACCACCTTATCACAACCCACAAATCGAATTCCATCTTACTCTCTCCCCTGTCCAGCTGGGAAGGGGAGTGATAGAGCGGCTGGGTGGGCACCTGACATCCAGCCAAGGTCAACCCACCACCCTATATTAAAAGATGTGGCACGTTCTGATGCTGTGCTACAAGAAGCACTTAGGGTAGGATCTAAACATATGCAAAGGTGGCATCTACCTACATCAGTAAATAGCTTCTGGTACCAAAACAGTCACAGTCACACCATCTGCACTGCCAATGTCAAAGCTCATCTAGTTCTAGCTGCAGGGTATCAAAAACAATTGTGGGGAGGAAAGACGGAGCTTCCCATTTCTTCTGAGAAGCAACTATAAGCCCTAATGCCAATTCTCTTCTGTTCTGTCCCTGGTCTTGGTCCTGAACATTTGTTGCTGCTCTGAGACGAGAGCATCACGGTGTTTCCTTAGGCCCTCTTCCAGGGTTGGTAAACTGAAAGTCCTGCAAGCTTAAGGAGAAACTAAATGCAGAAGAGCGCTCTAACCACTAGGCAATAAGAAAAATGTGCATCAGCATCATCACCATATATGCCAGCACTATATTTCCTCTGAAAAATTTTGCTGTGGCTGAAAGCAGTGTAACTGGTGTGAGTTAAATACAGTCAGAAGATGCCTACCTCATCACAGTATCTAGAGAATTCAGTCACTGGGAATTTTTTTCTGTGACTCATAAGTAGCTATAGGCATGAAGTGAAAGACAAATTGCTTGCTTCAGGCAACAGGAAGACAAGTCCTACCACAATCTTATACACCCAAGGAGCATCACTTCAGAAAACTTGAGGTTCTGATACTCCACTGTTTTTGGAGAGTCTTAAAAGCTTATTTGCATCTTGTGTTTAGAGAATAGTCAGTCAGCTTCATCTTTAGCTTATATTTTCCTCCCAGCCTTGGTGTACACTAGTTGTTCAAACATGTATCTCCTTGTTACAATATTACAGGGAATTTCACTTGTTTTTTTTCTTTTTCTTTATATAGATATATATATGTTAAAATATTGTATGATAATTTTATAGAAGTATTCATATATTGTGTTATGTGTGTTAACTCTGGATTCTTAAGATAGAATCTAGGGTGCATGATTTTTATTTAGGCATATGTTGATAGTGTACTGATATTTGCACTAATTGCAACAGCCTAGCTTAGATGAAATTTTCACAAATGCACATGAAGAGGTAATCAACATTTACCAGAAAATGATGACTCATTAAAGAAAAGAATCAGCCAAGGATACAGCATGTCCAGACACTGCAGATTGCCCAAGTTATTTTCTTTCAATGCCCACATATTCAAAATCAGTTTATTTTCAATTTGGTCAATATTAACATAATTTATTAGCCTTGAAATTCACCAGCGAAGAACTAACTCACTCTCTAGAGAGTCACTGAACAAGGAATGCAACAAAGTGAATATCTGAAATAAATAATTAAACTTAAATTGGGGAAAGACCTCAAGCATAATCCTACTTTTCCTATGTTGTCTTTTTTTATGGCAACTCTGACATGTATGTAGGTTGGCATGTTTTTCTTTCCATTTAAGTATAGAGAGCTCACTATCTTTTACATGTGTGTCAGCATTTCCCAGCAGGTAACTGTCTTCGAACTATATGTAATGGCCAAATTTCTGTCTTTAATATTCAGCAGATGTGAGTCCCTTCCTCCTTGAAGACCCAATAGCCCCAGTAGTGGGAGAGTCTCCTGTGCTGTTGATGCTCCCCCTGCTGACAGCATGCAATCAGGAAAATGAGTTGCAAGGGCTTGAGGGAACCGTGGAAAGAAGGAACTACTCAGATGGAGTTAATACAAGAAATAGAAACAGTAGAGGAAATCACAGAGAGAAAGAGATGGACAGAATCAGAGACCACAGTGGCAAAATACCCCAAATCACCAACCCACATGCCCTAAACAATCTGCAGTTGAAACCTAATCTTTTTAAGCAACAGAGTGAGAAGGCTGAAAAAGTTGTGATGGGTTTGAAAGTATTAACAGGAAGAACAAGAATTTCTTTGTAGCAGGCAAACTCATATGGGATATGGGAGATGAAGACTCCAGGCCAGATATACATCAGGCAGATAAGGGACTGAAACTGAAGGCCTGATAATTATCATAAGGACTAAGTTAGTGGTAATTTCCATGATGATTTACAATATTTTCTTCCTTTTTGGTTTTTTCTTTGAATTGAAATAAAAAACTCACAGATTTTGTTAACATTTGTGTTCTTGTACTTGCTGAAAGTCATGTCAAAATCACGTTGTCTTCCTCTCTTCACTCCCCTCCTACCTCCCAACAAAGTTTTCCTGTAAGGCCAAATGAGTTCTTGAATCTTAAAATTCTTTAAGTTTCTACCAAAACCTATGAAAAGTAAAGCTTCAAGAAGCCTTCTTTAGTGATTCACAAACAGGATGACACCCCGCTTCCATCTGCTATCATTAAGAGATAAAGGACTATGGTATATTACTAAAGAAGTAAATATTAATAATTATGTAAATATTATTTAGTATATTACTAAAGAAGTCCAGTAGTATTGATGAGTTTCTAAAGGATCGGGCTTTCATTTTGCATGATCTTTTAGAAGCTTAAGAAATTACACAATATTCCCACTTCTCCTACAACTTTCCACCCACATGAAAGACATACTGCATCTGACCTCCATGGCTGTATTTTTTACGGCATAGTCCTCAATTGCATAGACACTTCATACTCCTGCCTCAAAAACTGAGTAATTCATTTGCCTCCCAACAGAGAACTGCATCTGTATAGCAAATAAAGCTGGTGGTGTTGTATTAAAATTGTGAACAGAAAGTACAACACCATACTTACTCCAATTAAACAAAGCTACCCTGGAGAACTGAGTTTTACCCCTATCTTTGAAGTGAGGGACTGTAGGTAAATAAGCACCCCAAATTTTCATAGCTGATCATTGTTCTTTTCTAATTTGACAGAAAATAATCAAAGGCAGGATTTTTCAATTAATTGATATTTATTTTGGTGGTTAAATGACATCCTATTTCTCTCCGCTGACAGTAAAGTAAATGTAAACAGTCTTAATTCAGATGCAGACATTTATTTCTGTCGCACTTTTAACAGTAGGATCTGAATTTCAGAGGTGAACACTGCCAAACACAACTGAAGACACTCTCAAACACTACCAAAGCCAATGTCTCTCTGTTGTCCAGGCACTAGGCAGCAACATTCCGGTACCAACTGTAGCAACATTCCAGTAGCCCAAGGTTTCAGAGAACATTTGTTACTGCTATAAAAGGACAAGAACAATAGAAAACTCAGGCTAAACATATTTTATATTTGTAGACTCAAATTAGTTGATAGTGTCGATAGTGGTAATTTTCTAATAAATTATATACAAATGAAAAGGATAAACAGAATTGTTACTATCTATAAAATTAACATAGTGTACTTTGCATGTGGTGCACTCGTGCATTCTTATCAATGGCATACCTGTGCTCTGCAAGTATAGTGAGATGCAGGACACCAAATGCCTGAGTGGCATATGAATCCCTTTCAACAATGTTAGCTACCTTTACATTGCTGTTTCATAACTTATAGCTCTGTTGTCTTTTTTTTTTCGTGTATAGCTCACTATATTAGCTATGACTGAAAACTTTACAACAGGAAATACTTTCAGTGAAAGTTGATGTACATCATGAAAAGCGATCAGTTTTTGATGAAGCTTCTTTGAAAATGGTCAAAATGCAAGAGCACCATCATTAAAACATAACCTGGTCCAGCCACGAGAGTAGTCAGTTCAGATCTAGGAGATCCTTTTTCAATGTCCTGCTCTGGAACAGGGCAGGACAGAACAGCAATTTGAACCTGAGCCTTTCACATTCCAGCTAAATGCCCAAAAATTTCCTGCTAGCTCTAATCTATGTGGAAAGAGATGAAGAGAGAGCGCATTAACTATACATGGTTGCAATGAGCAGTTTTATATATGGTAGTAAAACCTAGCTTAGACATACTTGACACAAACAGTCTAGTTTTGCAAAATATGACTTTAAGAAAAGGAAGAAAATACATGGCTGTGTTGTTTTTACAGACCATTCCACAAATGTAGCCTTAAAAACCTTTGGTGGGAAAGGTAAAATCTGTCTTTTGCTGTCACAATACTCTGCTACCATCAATGAATTTTGTTTAGAATAATATGGCCTTAATGCCCCCATCTCCTGTAGAATTGCTCAGACTGGTAGTTGATTAGAGTGGAGAGAGGTGCCAGTATTATCTGTGTTAGTGCTCCAGAGGTCATCCTACACTAACAAGACCGCCCCAGTCAGGGATGACAGAATCCAGCTGTTGCGCCTTCAGCTGAATTAGAAGAATCCACTTAATGCCAGGGATGTATCTCAAAAGATTAACTATTCTAACTAGTTACTTTCCACCTCTGCAGAAGTGGCTGGCTCATCATTATTGTCCTCTTTTTAGCAGAGGCCTATGGTATACATGAAATCATTTACCTTTTTAACCTCATGAACTGTAAGGCACCAAATACACATTATTTTAAAATGGATAAAACAGTTTTAACTTCACTGATTTCTGCTCAAAAGTGAACTCATGTAACAGAGGGTATCGCTCCATTTCAAAGAAGTATGAATATGCATTTTTTAGATGTTAAAGCAGTGTACCAGATGTGCCATGCTCCCTCTATTTAGCAGCAGCGAGCCCCGGATCTGAAAAACAAGAGGAACAGCACAAGCACACTTTCAGCCATTATATAACACAGCTACAATGTAATCTGAAAATCTAACATCCTTAGGTAGAGGCTTATATAAAAAGCTATAGTGTTAACTATATTAGCTAGTGAAGATCTTTTTTTATAGAACTCCCCTGGTAGACTGAAACTTTTCCCTGCCTCGTACTTTCTCATATGTTGTTTTATGGCTTGTATTTTTTGGTTTTTTTGCTAATTTTTTTTCTCTTTAACAGGATGCAAATGAACGTGGCTCTTGTTTCGAAGCTGCTTGGTTGCTTGCATGTCAGCATCCGTGGAAATGTCAGCAGGGCTCCGGGTCTACAGATTTATTGCTTGGCCAGCAGAGGGTACCAGAGTTTTCTAATGACTTCACAGACCCGAAGGGAAAAAAAAATCATGAGGTCAAAGCATACCTATTGTTTCCTTCCATTTCCCACTGGCACTGATTGCTCTGGGCTGTTTTTTTGGTAGAGTGGTGGGGTTTTTTTAGTTCTTGAGTCTTACATTAGATAGGACTGATCTCCAATTTTCTTCCATTCAAATGATCTTGCCTAACAGAAAAGCCATTTCACACTCATTTTATAGTCGAATGTGGTTTAAACACGCACAGGTTTTAATGACATTAGAGTTCTTCAGAAGTTTTAACACCACTTGGACTCTTTTAAATACTTGGCTTTTAGAGTGCTGAAAAGGAGAAAAGATTTGCAAAGCTCGAAAGAAAATTTTTTAATCCCATCAGAAGTGAACCTGAGGGTATGAGAAAGGCCTCTCAATAGGCATTATCATTTGCAAATTAATGGAAGTCCTATTTCAGAAATAGAATCTCTTTCTTTTCATCAGTATTTTGATTTTGCTGATAAAGCTGATGCTTAGAATATGAACCCAGCATAAATTCCCAGATTTATTATCTAGTGATAATAACATTAGAGTGAATGCAAAAACACAGATATGCATTCCCTTCAGCTCAATCCTAAAGTGAAATAAGTATATAAAGCATGATGGAATGTCACAGGGAGGTTTTCCCAAGATTTTGAGGGTTTTCGCTGTTTGTTAAATTAAAAATAAAAATCTTGCCTACAAACATTTCCCCAGAACCTACTTCAGTGCTTAGGGATTGAGTGAAATTATGATGCTGCAAGAACCAAGGAAGTGAAATTTGAGCAAATTAGATGGGATTTCGTCTCCAGTTTTCAGAGATTTTAGTGACATAAGGGATCGTACCATCATGTAGTCTGACTTCTTACATAACAGAAACCATGGAATTTTACCCTGTAATTCCTGTACTGTGTCCAATAAAAATATGGTTGAATTACAGCATAGTATTTAGAAAGGCATCTGGTCTTGATTTTAGGAGTCTGGATAAAATGTTTGCTCCTAATGCTCAGGTCATTCTAAAATGGGATGGGCGCCTAATTCACTTAGACTTTTAATATTTTAATTCCCTCTTTTAAAAATGGCTGCCATTACTGGTGTGGAGCCATACCAATATACAACTAACTTCTTGCTTAATGTTGCTTACAATTATTTTTATAGAGAGGGAAAACAACATGAACCCAGTGAAGAGCTTACTGTTTCTTTAGGTATTGTAAGTCTTCATCTCTCATTTATCCATTCTAAATGCCATTTTTTCTTAGAAGAGATAAATAATAACTTCTTGCAGGTGTAAGTTTTTGACTGATACAATGTGAGAAATAAAAGAAAAACCCAAGTCAGAAAAACACTGAAATATATCCTTAACATTTATACATTAAAAATAATGATAAAAATAGATTAATAGAAGACTCTAAACGCTGCCTCCATAGTGCTGGTACTTTGGAAAACCTGAGAACCAATGCTTTTAGGCTGCGTACCAAGCCAGAAAATTTTGAGAACAATATCCACATCCTCAACTAGAAATTCATATACTGGGATTTCTCCTTCTCTTCATAGTTTCTAATGATGATTCTGCAGCCTTTGGTTTAAATTCTTAAGACATTTTTCTGGTCTGTAGTTGACCATGTATATGTGATCAGCAAAACCAAATCTATGAAAACCGTATATCTTAAGATTGAGGCTGGGAGAGGACAAGGTGATATGTGAAAAGATCTAATACCTTTTCTTATCTGCAGCATCTGGCCGGATGATTTCATGTTGAGAAGCATACGCTTACCCCATGTGCTACCCAGTAATCTTTAAGTACTACTCAGCTTCTCCTGCTTGCCATCCGTTAGGGAAGTCCTCAAGCTACTGTCATTATCAAGTGCCTCTTGTCTGTAGGTACAAAGAATGAGATGGCTCATGAGATGCGTTGCCATCGACTTTACCTTTTGACTTACACTTGGTCAAAGGTGCAATGAAAGAACACATCTTAAATAAGAAGAGATCTGCAGTAATATATAGTTAAAAAAAATATATAGTTAAAATATATAGTTAAAAAAAAACAAAAGGTGAAAGGACTTTTTCCCATTCATGTTGCAGCTGATGTTGAGTAGAAGTCACTGCTAGAGGGCTAACAAAAGCATAGTGTGAGGAATGGCATCTGTTTGGAGGGATGTCAGATGGGGTGTGCTGCCACACATGCCTGCACCTAAGCTTAGCCTTCCAGATATGATCTGAAGTTGCCACTGAAGACTGTGAACTAAAAGAGGTCAAATACAAGCTTTCCAGAGGAGCACAGGTGTCTCACAGAAGGATAGCAGCACACACCTATGGAGAATGAGGGAAGTGGCAATGCCCAAAACAATGTCAGATTGTTTGCTGAATATGAGTCAGAGCCCTCAATCACTTTGTGCTTGAATTCTCCATCTACAATTGCACAAAATGATGTGATGAGAATAACCACACCAAAGAGTGACAGATCCTCACAGCAAGCAGTAATCTGACATTTTAAGTTATTATTTAATTAGAAAGTAGCATGAGAGGAATTAAAA
Organism: Lepidothrix coronata; assembly: GCF_001604755.1. NCBI lineage: Eukaryota > Metazoa > Chordata > Aves > Passeriformes > Pipridae > Lepidothrix > Lepidothrix coronata. The sequence continues at coordinate 2,382,492 of NW_016690236.1, read as the reverse complement.
ATGGTTATAGAGGGGATATGCAGAGGAAGCACAAATGAGATTTAGCAATATTACAGGAATAGTTGCCCTCAGAATGAGAAAAGAGAATTAAATGGGACACATCCAAAATAATAGGGGAAACATGGAGTGAGATATGATATATGAAAAAATAGGAAGATGGAATGATGATTTCTTTGTGTAAAAATCGGTATGGACAAGGAAAATACAACTCTGTACAAAAATTAATATTGACATATAAATGGTAGAATAAACTAGAAATTTTCCATATGTAAAATAAATTACTAAAATACCACTACTCACAAACAAATACATGGTATATATCCTAACTATCCTTCAAAATGAGGTAAGAACTGCACTTGTTCCGTTATTCATTGATGATATTGAGGATTTAGCCAGTTATTATGGAGAATTGCTATGTCACCATTTAATCAGAAGAAATAACAGATTGCAGAACAAGGAACATTTTTTGTTTATTTTCTTAAGACTGGTAAGAATATAACATGATAAATTGGAAAATAAGACAGTTTAAAATGTTAGCTCAATAGAAGACATCATATATTGTTTATGGATTGCAGTGAGGTTTTGCTATTATTTTTTTAATTGTTCCTGCATTACTTGTGGGCATGTGACTATAATTTATGCTGTTATGTTGTCAGGCTTCTGATCATGGGAAGGACTATTTGTTTAGACTGTGTAGCTCTTCACTTTAATTCACTCTGGCTCCAGTGTGACATGTTAAAACTACTATCAATGGAAAATCCAAATTTCCCAGAAAGACTTAAAAGAGCAACCTCAATGAACTGAAATTATCTCCTCTTAAAGCTAATTACCTTAGCACACTTAAGAAAGTAGCACTATAGGAAATCTGTTTCTTTAGACTTTCTTCTATTCCATTAAATGCCTCAGGCCAATATGAATAATTATTGGGTTTTTTTATTACGCTTCTTTCATTATTCATTTACATGTCTGTGAAAGGACATAACACTTAAAACAAATTAAGAGTAATTTTTGAGACATTTTCATAATTAAAAAGCAAATAGAAAATATTTTCACCTTTCCGTTTATTTTATTAAAAAGAAAGTACTGTGAGGTTTCCATTTAATAGGAAGCTTTAAAGCATTAATGAGTCTCTCAGGGCAGTTATTGCAAGTAAATATGGAATGTGTCCAAAATTAAATACATTCTACAATTATCTGTTACCTAAGGGCTGGATTTAGGAAAAATATGCATCAAAGTTTTTTTGCTGATGAAAGCAATACATGATTCTATGTCATCTTCTTTCATGACAATCCACCTCATACCAGTGTGGCAATTTTCCCCAGTTCCCAAGAATGGATTTAGAGTAGTTTCTTTATTTTGACTGACCCAACCACAACTTTGGCAATCGTTTTAATGTCCCACATCCCAAGGATTTTATGACCTCACAGGAGCTGTCTTTTATAAGGGCCAACCTGGGAGACAAATCAAGGAGCTCTCATACTCCAGAGTCTGTAGTCTTTAATGTAACAAATGGGTTGGCTTATGTGCTACCAAGATGAGAATGGTATGTGAGGAGAGATCTCTTAACACAACTCGCTATTACCTTCTAATAGTCATATATTCCACTTCCATTTATTTTTATATAAATTAGGCACTGTTTTCCCAGACCTATTAGGAAAGTTCTTTCCCTATTGATCAGTGAGCTGATTGATCAAGCTCACCCTCTTGTGTAACTCAATCATGAACATACAGACTCACCCACATCCATTCAGACTGAAGTTCTGTTCAACCTTCTCTATATATGTATTATTGAGACACCGTTAAATGCATTTTGTCACACCCAGTTTGTACTCATTTCATTTTAGCAGTTGCATACAAACAGTTGAGACATGAAAATAAATAAGGAATTATACAGAAAAGTTAATTTATTTTAAATGAATGAACAATAAATTAGTATTCCTACATTTTTCTAATCCTGGATTATCCCCACGGAAAATAACCATTACTCTCTTTCACTCCCTATTTAGAGCAAGCCAAGAAAAAACAATGCAAAAGTTTTAAACAAGTTTTTAGATACTATCATCTTTTGTTATTGTCATGGAAATAAAGAAAAACACTGCCATAGCAAATAACACTTAAATCAAAGCACAGATATTTCTTCTGCAAACAACCATCATTACTCACATATCATCTCTATCTGCTTGTCTGTCCATTGCTCCAGCATCATTTGTCAAGTTCTTTGGACAAAGATCAATCTTTGGCCAAAAACTAGCAAAATGAAACCTCTGAATATCATGATAATTTTAGTAATTCTTCCAGTAACGCTATTGCTTACCCTAGACTTTACTTATGTAGTCTTCCCTTTTTCTACACAAAGTTATTGACCATATTGTAAGCAGCTTGCCATGCCAGATCTTTCTCCCCTAGATTTGCTGGTTTAGTAATACTTTCCTTGTAAAAGTCAATACTGATGTTCTGAAAAAAGAAGAAATAAAAAAATTTGATGTAGAAAGCCTGCTAAAGAATATGACATCTAGAAGAAAAGGAACTTTTAAATCTATGTTATTATTCAGAAGTAAGTTAAAGATCAACAACCAGAGCGTTCCAACTTACCCTAAACTCTTGTTATTTTAGCCCTGACTACACAGGATGTTCTATATAGCCAAAAATCTCTTAAGGCAAAAAAAAAATAACTTCCTGAACTCCTGGCTACAATGTCATCTTGCAAAAGGGAATAACACTGTTAATTGCATACGAAAATAATTCCCCTTATCAGTATGCCTTTTGGTTCTATTCTTGTCTTTTTGCTTTAGGGATGAGAATGACACTTCCTAATAACTGCATTTAGTATGCTTCTCAGTATCATGATAATGGAGATATTGATTGATTTTCTGTGCTTAGTATAATGAGGGTTGGTTTTGTAATGCCTGTTAGTTTTCTAATGCCTGTTAGTTAGTAATGCCTAGGTTTTATCTTTATGTAACAATGATAATGATAGTCATTTACCTTAAACTCTTGTGACTGTCTCTATATTTCATCCAATAGCATTTAATGATGAGCTTAACTGATTTTGAAATGTTTTCTTTTTGGATGGATAACAGTCATTCTTCTGAACAGGATGGATGAAGAAAAGAAACTTACATGAACAAGAATCAAAAAAACTTGCACCATAAGAAAAGTTTAGAAAACAAGAAAATTTAGACATTTTCTTGAAAGATATTGTCCAGAAATGTACAAGCTAAAGTGCTCCCTGTTGCTTAGGCAGACAAGCCTAAAATCTAGTATGTAACCAGTGCATATTAATGTTTCCAGAAGCCATCTTTTTTCCTTTTTTATTACATCCTTTAGTTAAATCCTGTTCCCTTTTAGCAAACTTGCAAAAAATCCTGCAGAAAAATAAGATTTAGAAAAAACAGCTAAAAAATCCACTAGACTAGGGGACTAGAGTAGTCTGGGGACTAAGGTAGGTTATTTATTTGAATACACTTTGGGTTTAGCAGTTTAATTTTTATCTTTTTTTTTAATTTCTGCATGCATACACAGGCATTCTACATGTGCAATTTAAACAACATAGTGTCTGTTCTAATGATTGACTTAATGGTAAGCTTATCTTACAATATTGTAAAAATGAAGTAGAATATAAGATTACTAATGGTTATTGGAAATGAGAATCCAATGTAGTTCTTTATACTAGAATTGAGGTTACAGACATCAGGAATCAGATATATTCAGATATACAAATTCTCAACAAGAATCTGAAAGTTTGTTCCTTTTTCTTTCTTTTTGAAGAAAAGCTGAAGTAGCCTGTGTAAGTTTTCTATCTTTTGAAAATGCTTTCCCAAGTATTTAGACATCATGGTATGAAGGTTTTTTCAAACCAAAAAGAGCGAAGGAAGAGCAAGTGGAACTTCAAATCTGAAGTAAAGAGCCAGCAAGGGATGCTGGTGACATCTGAAAGTGACAGGACTGCTGATTGTCATCAAGCAAGTTGCCTAAATTTTAAAGAGAACAGAAAACATGTTTATTTGTTGATTTGGGGGGAGAGTTTGTGACTAATTAAAATGTGGGGGTTTGCATATTGTGATATCCTGATTTTCAGCTTGAATGTACCTGTGCTAAAGACCTTGGTAACTTTGGGAAGTTTTACACACAATTCTGCCAAGGCTAATTCCTGAAAGCGTTGGTGTCTAACTTTGAGGTAATGAATTCATGTCTAACTATGTGATTCTAAAGGTCTTTAGATGGGAGTGAAAAAATAACAGAGACATTCTGGTGTAATCTCTGGTTAGTCTGGGACTGATCTCTTGGAGGAAGACTGGATTTCTACTGTGTGGACATTTGTGGTTGGAGCTGAAGGAGAGGCAGGCTTCCAGAAATAGTAAAGTCTGAGAACAGCTGGAATATGGTTCCACAGATGCTGCAACAGTATCCAGAAATATCTGTGATATGACTGAAACGGTGGAAGGGTCATGAGACTGTGTTATGCACTGTTATTAAAGCCCTTTTTTTCTGTACCTTACCTTAGCTTCATGCTAAAACAGAGCCTGGGGTTCTGTTGCTTTATAGTATTTCAAAAAGTAAAATACAGGATTAGACTTCAACATTACCATAAATAAATCTCTGAAAACAGAACTTGCAGCACAGGAAACATTTTAAAACATAAACTTTGTAAGTCCTATTTAAAATAACTTTAATTAAAACATTCCAGAGGCTAGATTTACTACTATTCATTCTTAAAAATATTGTACTGATGTCCGATCATTTGAATTTAAATGCATAATTGAGCACAATATGCTCCACTATGCATATGCTTAATATGCATATGCTCATATGCTTAATTGACATAGTCCTGTCCGATCAATTCAGATTTCACATTCTCCAGTTTCATGAGTGACCACAGCATGCATCATCTGATTTTTTCCAAACTTGGAAAAAACCCAGCAGCTTCTCAGTTCTTTACAAATACTTTTGGTCCCTTTTGACAAAGTATTGAGACCACCAAAGCCAGCGGTATTGCAGCCTGTGTGCCGATAGCTGCCTGATCTTCAGTATTGGTGGTACTGGTGTTATGAGATACTTCTTTAAGCCCTTTCCAGCTGAAGCTCCTGGTACAATGATAGGTGTGAAAGGTGAGCTGAGAACTCTGTCCACTTACATTTGTAACCGTGCTGTCCTTCCTATAATTAATTCACGTGTCCAAAATGATGAGGTATTTCCTGCTGGCCAAATGCCTATAACTGAAGTCTCCAATAACCTTTTACAGTAAGTTCAGTAATCGTTCTGTCCCACTTCAGTATGCTTTTCAGCCAGTTTAAGTTATCTTGTCTTGTACTGCCACAGTGTAGAGACTCAGAGTTTCCAGTCCATATCTGAAGTTCTCATCCTCTACTTTTCCTTTCTCTGGGTTGAACAAAGTCAAGATAAAGCCCATGAATTACATGATCAATCTCAGTTCATTAGTCTTACTTTCTCCCTGACTTTCACTGATATCCTTTTCATTATCTCATTTAATCTGTTGATTTAACAATTCCTAGCTTTCCTCAGAAGCTGTGTTGACAGTCATTGAAATCTTCATTGTTCATGAAAGAATGGACCAATATTTCAGTCTATTCAGACTATTCAGTCAGATTTTGAGCTTTCTGCTGAAAAGGAGAAGTTTTACTTCTGGCTGGGTCCTTCCTCTAGGCTTGTGTCAAATTTATACTCAGTCTTTGACACTGGGATATTAATTTGAAGTTATTCAGTTATTTCCAATATCTATAAAAACCTAATGATTTACAGAACTTTTGTTCTATTACTGAAATAAAAAAAAATTAGTCAAAGAAAAAAAGAAAATAATGTAAACAGAACATTTATAAGGAGGAAAAAAAGTTTAATGAAATACAGCTAAATGGAATAAAAGGTATGTTGCTGAAGTGTATAAACACCATAACTTGATGGAAATTCAGTTTGGTAGGTGTTATACAAACCTCCTAATAAGTCAATTGTGTCACTATAAGACACTGTCTAAGTTCTCATTAAAAGATTTGGCCTTGGTCTTCAAGGTCAGATCCCAAGAGACTGTTTGATTCCAGATGCAGATGTAGTCTAGCCTGCATCTACTCAATACCTATACCCCTTTCCAGGAAAAGAAATCTGATTACAGAATTTTCAACATCTTAAAAGCACGTAGCAGTGAACACAGTAAAGATGAGAGTGCATGTGATCCACAGCATTAGGAGCAGCACCTTCGTTAAGGAGACAGCCGTACGCCTTGACAACCCTCATCTCTGCTGACACTGTTGTCCAGAACTTGAGTCACACCTTATCATACATCTGACCAACCTAAGCTTTTGGAAAAGTATATAACACAGAAGTAAGCTGAGAGGTAGCAAGGTGCAATGACACAAGGTTTCACTGGAAATGGTTTGGATGAGGCAGCTCATATTTTATGTACTGTGCAGTGTAGGCTATGGACAAGAACAAATTCATGCCGAAGTAAAAGAGTTTAAAGACAACATAGAAACAACCAGCTTGGAAACAAGGGAATGATTTTGATTACGTCATTCCAGCAGGACCTGGAGTTCTTCCTGCTGCAAACTCTGCAAACTTACAATTCTGGCTCATTTTTTCCTTATCACTAGGCTATACAACTTTGCTTGTGGAACTGTCAGAAAATTTTAACTTCCTGTTAATCCTGTGCTATGGCACAATCACCCCTTGTTGTTTGGAAATGAAGGAACATTTCCATCAGCTGCAGATGCCAAAATAAGAGGCAGGAAAGGGTTACTTTAAAAATGGATGAGGACAATGAGCTTTGATTAGGCCCACTAGAAGTAGGCAGAGGATTTCTCTAACCCTCACAGACAGCTTTTATCCCTGGCCATTTATCCTCTGAAGCTACCTTGATAAAAGTTCAGGCCTGCCCTTCTAAAAGCGGTACTGATCCTCTAAGACTAAACTCTGTAATGCATAAGTCTAGCAAAAGCATAAAGTTCTTGGGCAGGTTGAGAAAGAGGAGGACTATGACTGAGGCTGGGTATCCAGAGGAATGCACTCCCTGGAAAAAAATGAATAAAGCCTGCCTTAGTCAGAGGGCTCCCACAGCTCTCAAGCAAGCACTGCAGCACTGCTGCTTTGTCTCATGAACGTAAACGTCCTTCTATTCCACACTCAGATGCTGGTGGTCAGCTGGGCCATGTCCTGCACCCAGAATTTGGCCAAGTATAAATATTTCCTGGAATTTTTGTTATAATTTTTAAACAAAGGTCAGCATAAAAAAACGGGCTATGTATCTGTCCATTTTCCTTCAGAATTAAAGCTCCTTTGTTAGTTTTCAAGAACCTGACCATATGAGATTTACTTTCCCTATCTTCAAAGCATGGCCATTTGGCACATAACAGTGGCTCTGTGAGTTCTCCAGCTGACTAATCTCAAAGAAAGTATTAACTTACTCAGGGCTTGTCTCTGACCAAACCACAACAAACTGTGCCCCATACCTTATGAAAGAGATGCTGCAATAAAGGACACTGAATGATACTTTTTCATCTGTGTTAACAGAAGCCTCTGCATTGATAATGGAGCTTACAGGCTTCATATCAGCAGCTGGAACTAACTCCCACTGAAAATGTTGATATCAAATTGCAACAACTGCACCAAAGCAAACACTACAAATCAGGAAGAGGCAATTATGGAAATGATCTTCCTTACCTGCCAGCTGTATAAGAGCACATGTTGTACCTGCATCATCTGTGTATACAGTTCCACTGTAATTTAAAGTATAAAAGCCATCACGCTTTTCTGTCAGGATTCAGGACTCCCCAGTGTACACTAATACGTAAAACACTTTGTTGCTATAAGGTCCAATTGCATGTGCACATATGTCAGCCTTTACTGAGGCTCACTAAGGCATTGTCAGGCAGATGTTGTTTTGCCAGGTGCGCTTCTGTAGAACTTATATCTGGACAAATTTCCCCAAAGAGGATTTTTAAATTGGAGATGGGCAAAGTCAAAAGGTTTAAAAGTTCAATTAAATAAGCAGCTAAAAATCTGGATACTTATCTGAATCAACCCAAGATCCCAAAAATAAAGGTATAAGCCTTATAGAAGAGACAAAAATTGTATTATTTTCCTGCCAGTATAGTCTATTAAATGTGCAGATTATTTTAAATCAGATTTTTGCAAGATACAAAGTTTTGTTTCAGTCTTGCACAAAGCTTCAGATCAGTTTCATTTTAGCCAAATCATTTTCCTAGGTCCTAGTTTAAAACCTTATGTACTTAAAAACTAAGTGAAAAATCTCCCATTATTTTGAATAAAAAAGGTACCTTTGAGCTATGCATGTTATGAAATACGTCTAATGCAAAAACCAGAAACTCTGCATAGAAATAAGGCTATAACTTGTCCATATATTTCAATAGGAGAAACAGGGCATAACTACCAATACCAGTGGTTCAAAAGTCCCTTTCTCATTCCTTTGTGAGAGGACATTATATTTGTCATTTGGGGGAGTTCAATAAAATGCTTTACTTTTCTGTTGTAGAAAACTGATCTAAACAGACAAGCAACAAACTTTTTGATAGACTTGGGCAATTTGGAAAGTTGGATGCTGTTTGCTGTAGAAATGTTTCTTTTTTTTTTTTCCACAATGAAATAAATATAATCCTTCCCCTTCACATGTTAAACATATTAAAGCTCTTGACAGATTGTAAGTGATTTTTCCCAGGCGGTAATAAAGGTTTGACCTGATGACTGGAAGTGAGGTAATAATTTGTAATGGATAATTCATTAAATAGGTATTGTTTATTTATTTAAAAATATCCCCCCCCCAAGGAAACAAAAAGAGGTGATGGAATTTTCTATCACAATTAATAGATAATTCTTTTCAAGTCAATGGAATGGGTCAAAATAATTCTCTCAATTAACAGTTATTTATGATTCTGTGGTGGTAGCATCTAATAATATTGATTCTTCATTAGTCATTTGATAACTTCTAAAGTAAGTCCAGCATTTGTCCTGTGACTTTTTTTTCCTGTAAGTGAAGTAAACTTTGTCTGCCAGAAGAGATATCTCTTAAAAGTATTTGAGAATTTCACACAAAAATATTCTAATTCTCAGAATTACTTATGGTGATATGCTAGCAAATATTTGCAGAATATTTTTGTAGAATGGAAGCAGTTCACCTGGAACCATTATCAGTCAATCAATTGCCTTGATTGAAATACATAAAAATATGACTGACATGAAGAGTCATTAGAATAAAACAGTCTGAAAATATAAATGTGCCAATAGGAATTGCACAGTTCTATGTGCTTTTGGCTACATTTATACCTTTCCGGTAGGGCACAAACAGACATCGTAGGACAACCTCTATTTTGCTACATAAGTTCTCGAAGACCTCAGTGCTAGCATCTTTCAATCTGTATATAGATGATCACAAACTCTGTAGACTCTTTTCATCTGACAGATATACTGTATTATATGTTTCTTTATTCAGTATATTAATGCTGAAAAAAAATGAAATATCACAGAATCACTAAGGTTGGAAAAGACTTCCAAGATCATTGATTCCAGCCTTGGGCTGGGATCACCACTTTGACAGCTAGACCACAGCACTAAGTGCCATATCCAGTCATTTCTTGAACACCTCCAGGAATGGTGACTCCACCATCTCCCTGGGCAGCCCATTCAAATGCTTAGCCACACTATCAGCGAAGAAATTTTTCTCGCTATCAAACCTGAACCTTCCCTGATACACCTTGAGACTATATCCTTGCAACTAGTCCCACCACTAGTTGCCTGGGAGAAGAGACCAACCCCATCTTGTTACAATCTCATTTCATGTGGTTGTAGAGACAAGGTCACCCCTGAGCCTCCTTTTCTCCAGGCTAAACAACCTCAGCTCCCTCAGGTGCTCCTCCTATGACTTACTCTCTAGACCCTTCACCAACTTCGTTGCCCTTCTCTGGACTCACTCCAGCACTTCAATACCTTTCCTGTAGTGAGGGGCCCAGACACAGGACTCGAGTTGCAGCCTCACCTGTGCCAAGTACAGGGGGAAAATCTCTTCGCTATTCATGTTGGCCACATTATTTTTGATACAGCCCAGGATGCCTTTGACCTTCTTGGCCACCTGGGCAAGCTGCTGACTCATGTTCAGAGGCTGTCAACCAACACCCCCATGCCCTTTTCTGCTGGGCCACTTTCCAGCTACTCTTTCCCCAACATGTGGCACTGCATGAGGTTGTTGTAACCAAATATTTGAGGTTAAACCAGAAAAGGCTGAAGGGCTGTAAAATTAGACATTTAATTCCCAAGAACTACTTTGCTTTCAGATGAGGATATTTGTCAAAAAGCAGCTAATGTACCATGTTGGTTTGAGGGCATGATACATCAGAGATGCAGTCACATTGATCAGTCTTCAGCTAGCAAGGTGCTTTTGTGGGTTCTGTTTGCATGTTAATTAGCTTACATTAATTCATGTATTGTTTATCCTCCAGTTAGACTTCTGCTAAGCAGTCTAGGTAGACCTCCACAAGAATTTTAAAGATTACTATTAATGCCTCATGCAGGAGGTTAACAGAAATATCTTTTTCTCTCCTGAATGTCACACTTCTGATCACTCTGCCAGGACTCTTTAATTCCTTTCTTGTAAAAGCTATGTGAAAGGAAGGGCATAAGGGGGTGAAGAGGAGGTTTCAGCAACTAGTAAACAGAAACATCTAAGAACAGCTCTGCAGGCAATCAATATTCTGAATAAATCCAGAAAATTATTTTATAAGATTTGCTTACTTAACTAAATTACTTTAAAATAATTTAATTACAATAAACCTATGATTAACAATTTGTAAGCATGTATTTAACTTTTCAATTGGCCAGGTCTGTATTTCAAATTTGTAATAAATTACAAACCATGAAAGTATCAAATGGCATTGTGGGCTTTTTTGCCAACAGTATGTGCAGCTGTGGTAATTCCTGATTAATGAGGATGTTAAGTTTGGGAGTATATTCAATAAATTGCATATGATTCTGATATTTTGCTATCTGTAATGTTAGTGTTATCTCAAATTTTTTTCTGCAATTCCCACAAGCATCGGTATTAAACTGTGATGCTTAAGTTTGTGGCATAGTGTCAACTTTTTAAGGTCAGCGTGTAATAGTGTTAAAACCTAAAAAAGGATTATACTTGTCTGTAGAATAAATGTACTATGATCAATTGTGAGAAATAGATACTCGTATTCATAAAGAGGTCTAGATAATTTTCTCAGTCATGATTTTATTAGTTCTGATTTATTAAAACTTCCTCTCACCCAGGATAATTTTTTAATCCAATGATGAAATGGCTTGTCTACAGCAAAGTCTGTCCTGGAACTTCAGGTTTAGTTCTTTTTTCATTAACTACATTTTGAAACAAAAGTAAGGCCATTCATGGGGAAAAATAACTAAATTTTTTAAATATATATACATACATATATAAACACACAGTTGTTATTACAGGTGAAGACAATTGTAGAAAACAATATGCCTGTGTTCTTCTACTGAAAAAAAAATGCACCAATTGTATTTGCTTCCTTTACAAAACAAAATATCATTTGTTCTTTGCAGAGCTGGCCTTATTTTTACATAAAAAGTGAACTTTGAGATAAAGCTATATTTTCAAACATAAAAGGATTTTCTTTATCTCACTTCCTGACACTCTGCTTTAGCTGCTTTTTCAGTAAAATAATCATTTGACCTTTTAAATTACTAGAACTGGAGATAAAACATCACAGAGCCCTTGGAGCTGACACACAACTGATCAAATAATTTTCACTTGTTCTATCTGTATCTTAACACAGTGGAATGCACAATAAAGCCACATTTAAACAGCACCAATCTGGCTTTCTTTCATTTTTGTACAAATTTTCTTATGGTCACAGACATTCTTGGTAAAACCGACCTGTAAAAGAACATATTTTTCCAGAATGTTATGAAAAAAGCCCCAAACAAAATATGGGAACTTAGCTCATTGGGTTAGAAATTAGCCCAACAAATCAATGTGCACCTGCTAAAATAATTGTCTCTTTCTTGTATTTTCCATATAATACTCCTTTACTGTTCAATGCAGTGTAGGTAAATCAGCTATCTGTTAAGGAGACCTGATGGCAATTAAACTTGATAAATAGCTGCTGTGATTCCAAGACATTAGTCTTTGTTTCTTTCAACCTTGCTATTAATATGAATTTTCTACCCAAACAAAATTTTGTAAAATGCTGTGGACTCTGAAGACAGCCTGAAGATGTTTAAGAAGACAAAATGAGAGTAAAGGTCATAGATATCCTTTTAAAAAGTTGAATAAAAATGAATTGAGGGCCATGAAGATCAGGCAGAAGAGCTTCATCTTCTCTTTTACCAGACTTGGGGTTTAGTCTTTGTCATGCAGTGATAAATTTAATTAGATATGCTGGCAGCGTGGTCAAGATTATTCAGGTCTTCGTCTAGTGAGAGATTCCTGCAATTTATGTTACATGCAAAATTTTTGCGACCCTACAATTTAATCATGCCAGATATGTGCAATGTATGTTAAAATGCACTGTGAAAAGGGCACGGACCACTAGGGGTCTGAACATGCACTCAGATGTGTGTTGTTGTCTATCCACGCAACCTCCAAAGAAGTTTAAAGGAAACACCTTGAGACTTGTGTGGATTTTTATTAACACTGTGCTGTGAATTGATGGGGTGCTGGGGAAAAACAAACATAGGCAGAGAAAACTTGAGGTCTGCTCTGCACAAGAGCTCTTTATTGACAGTTTATGACATAGAGTTGGAGTGGCCCGATATTGCTCCTATGACCTTTGCCTCCCAAAACTTACAGGCATTTTGAGACTTTGTTCACCCCGTGAGGGCCTGCTGGCCTTGTCATTGCAACTTTCGTCTCAGTGTTGTTCTGAGAATTAATCGTGAGCAGTGGAGACAATTACAAAAGCTTTTTGCCATCTCTTGACCTAAATTTCTGGCAGCTTCTCTTTCCTAATCTACACACAGACCTACTTTAGGACTGTGACAAATTACACATGACACATTAGTAATGGGGTCTACAGTTACCTAAAACTTTGAGCTTGCACCCAAATTCCACACCTATATTGGCCCAAATTTAAAGTAAGTTACAAGAGAGAAAAGGATATATTTAGCTTTTTTTTTCTTTCCTAGGGAAAAGGAAAAGTATTGCAAGAAATAAAGCTACTAATTATAATTTCTACAGCTCCAGAACTCCTTTGGTTTTTTGTTCTATGTTATCTTGCTATTAAAAACTAAATTAATACTAGCTAATCAGTTAAAAGCCTATACATACAGATCTTTCAGTAGAGAAAAAAATAATACAGTTGGTTTTGCTACCTATATGAGTATTAGCAAAGGTATCTCCCTTGATTGCGGTATACCTTTCTCTATTATGTTCTGTTAAATTTTTGCAGTAGCTTTCTTCTGAATTTTCTCTATATCCTAAACAAAAGTGTTAATAAAGTGGACAGAAAAAAAAGATTTTGGCTATATACTCTAAAGCCAAGAGCAGGAAAAATGTGAAAGATCAAAACAAAAATTCAATTTGCTTCAAAGTAAATCCAACACTGCTACCAGGCTTCACATTATCTAAAAGTACTCATTAAGACAGAATTGAACAGAGCAGTAAAAGAGATAATAAGTACACACTAAGTTCTAGGGCCAATTTTTCTGAGTGATCAAGTTCTTCCGCAAGAGAGCTTGAAGAGATTAAAGGGCTGCAATCTATTTTCCTGACCAGAGTCCCACTACTGCCTTTTGCCAAATCTGTCTTGAGAACTAGAAGAGGAAATACCCTCCAAGCAGTTGTAGATTCCGCAACTTGTTTTTTTATTCACAAACAGTACTCTGCATTTCTGGGGCATGGTCACACTTCTGCATCTATTCAAAAAGTTCTCAAATACATGACTTTAACAATGGATGTTATATGCCATTCAGAAGAACCAATAACATAGAGAATTTCAACCAAGCTGTTGAAATATGACAGCCAAGAAAGGACAGCAGTATTGAAGTATCAATTCCTGCATAATAATAAATCCATACAAACTGTAGCACTCTTGTTCCCCTTTTCTTTCCTTGCCTTCAGCTTCCACATTACAATATTTGCAATACAAGAAATTTTTTTAAATTGGTGAGTATATATATTTGGTTGTTAGAACAACCAAAAATCACCTGTCAGACAATTCTACGAAGTGATGAATTACCTCGTCTCCAAGAGTGGCACACCTAAAAAAGTTTATGAAAACGAAGATAACTGCAGAATCTGCTTAATTTTTAAATTAAAGGATTAGAAAAGAAATAGTTTTTGTATGTATAGTCACACCAATTAGTTGCTTCACAAATATATCAAACTTCTCCACAAAACACACACTTTTTTAACATTTGCTACATGGTTTGGCAAAGAGTTCCTCAGCTGATCTATCCATCTGCACAAAGAACCTCTTCTCTGTTTGGTTTGATCTGTGCAGAGATCTTTATTCATGTTGTCATCTGAAATATGGGAAAATTGCACCATAATGCCAAGATATTCCAAAGAACTATGGTAGTATAATGGCCAGTCTTCGCGAGCGAAGATTTGGGAAAGGTCATTGACCCTTCGAGCCTGCGCAGTGGATTTTTTAGGTGAGACCCAGCGTGCGCTGAACTGAGCCCACCCTTTAATCCTGAGGTTCATCTGCCGGGGCCAAGCAAACTTGGACAGTGGCAGTGAGGTCCCCAGGACGTAGGTTTGTTTAGAGTGACCTTCTCTTATATGGATTGCCTTACAAGGCTGATGAGCTCCATCTGCCCGGGGGGCTGGGAATCGAACCCGGGTCGCAGCGGTGAGAGTCCTGCACCCTAACCACTAGACCACCAGTGGCCCCACTATGGTAGTAATGTTGAGAATAAAACACTAACTCCAGGTTTTCACTTTGGGTTTTGGTGCCGGATTTTTTAAAACCTTTATATGCCCGGTTCTTTCCTTTGGAGATTCAAGGCACTCAACTTAAACAACGAACCTGGGAATATCAGTAAGTGACTATGACCTTTCTGGTTTGGAGTTTGAGAAACTACATATTTGAATGGAGCTCGGTACGAGTCTGGGAAAAAAAACCACTACTTACAAGAGAATAAATACAACATTCAAAAAACTTCCACAGGTTTCCCATAGCACTTAAGTCTTCTTTATTTTCTCTCTCTCTGATCATGTCACTAGCTTCTGAGTGGCATGGTAAAGCAAAATCCAACACCAGCCCCAGCTGCTCGTTTTATAAGATGACAATTTGGGAGTGTTTCAGCTGGTAAGTGCCAAAGTGTTCCAGGAACCCATAGGCACAAATGCTTTGCTTTTCATTCAATTTACACACAAGAAAACCTTGCTTAGGGAACATCTAGGCTCTCCAGACAGTTTGATTCTACTATTGCTACTTTCTACTGCCTGCATACCGCAAAGGCAGCAAATTAATCTTATGTGTTAGTAGATAATGGCTGAGAGTCTACAGGAAAAAAAAAAAAAGAGCTTTCCAGAGCAGCCTGTGGGAAAAAACAAAAACTGCAATGCAGGAAGAAGAAACAGCAGGCAACAAAGCAGCAGCAGATGTGGGCTGAAGAGGAAGCAATGAAAACGTTGACTTGGAAACTCAAGCAGAAAGCAAGGACCCAGAGAATGGAGCAGGAAAACTCAATGGAAAATAGGAAGAATTTTGTAAGTAAGGGGACCCAGAGTCAAGACATCAGAACAACTAGCAACTTGGCCACCAGAAAAAAAGAGGAGGGAGATACCTGAGGTGATAGAATGCCCTACTTCTGCAAAAGGTGTAAACTAGGGTGTCATTGGAGTATGGGATTCTTGGCATGTATAAAGGAGTTACTGAAAGGAAGAGCTGGTGCAGGACAAACACTAGGCTTAGAGATGTGAACTCTGATGAAAAGCCAGGGGCCTGGGCAAGTTTGGCTTTTCAGGCTGCAGAATCAATGTTCAGTTCCTGTACCATCTCTGTCTGCTGAAGTCCTGAAAGGTTCTCCTAGTCTCTACAGGAACAAATATGTGCGGGAGGTAAAAAGTTTTGGGAGGGAGGAAAGGTGATGCACAACCCTATGATCTCCATGCTAAGATCTCCTTCACTGCTCTATGTCATAGCTCTATCTTCTTCACAACACTAGGAAAAATTAAAAACTATACAATTAATAAGGTGATTTTATAGTAAATGGTTCAACTTATTAAATAAAGTTGTGGATGAGTGGAAAAGAAAGTCCTGTACAACATACAAATTCATGTTCCTTTTCAGCAGCTGCAGGAAGATAACTTAGGAAGATAGTACCTCTGCCAGTCTGTGTATACACTGTAGATGCCTGATTTTGCAGCAGTGTCCCACTTCTTAGTACTTACTGTAGTTGAGCACAGAAGATGCTGACAAGGACAGCAGCACATTCCAAATTCCACATACAGCACAGCTAATAGATTCACATGCTAATGAACAATCGTGTGATTGAGAAAATGAGTCTGATTGTCTCATCACAGAAGTTCCACTTGATGGTACCTTGTCCACAGCATTACTTATCTTTGGCCAAGCTGGACTTCGTCCAATTATCTGCACGTGTAGACACCAGTTATCTCATGAAGCTTCTGAAATGTAAAGTGCCAGACAGTAGCCTTCTGCTGCATACTAAAAAAATTGCTCCATATTTTTGTGGCTGGAAGTTATTGAAAAGTATAGGAAGTCACTAGCAGCATGAAAACATGACTTTCACATTATATATATTGATTTTCACTTCTCAAATCTTCGAGAAGTTCCTTCTTGAAGTCAAGCAGCCTACTGATCTTCGAGGTAAAAAATATTCTTCATGACTCAGAAGTATTGTGGAAATGCAACTGAAAAATTTAGACATTGTAGTTTCATGGAGCTGGACATCTTGGACAGCTGGACAGCACTACTGCACTGCCAAATGTCTTTATTGAGTCATAATATATAATTTTAGAAATTATTATCACTGTTAAACAAAACAAAGTTGGTTATGGACAACTCATTTTTCCAAGTGTTGCCTTTAGTGACCTAAAATGAATGTTTATAGCCTATCATCAGTTGCATACATTATATTGGCTTTTAATGTTCTGGAAGGGCCTACTACAGCTAAGCAGAATTTAATCATTAGGAAAATATTTCAAGCCATTAAAAAGATCATATGTATCTTGGAAAACTTGATATGTGGAAATCTAGCGAAAGAAGGGGGAGAAACAACAATATTTTACTCATTAAATAACTTCTCTGATGTCATCTTCTGAACTGTGCATGGATACAGAGCAGTTCACGGAAAACACATTTGCATCAGATTCCAGGAATTGGATTCTTTTTAGTATTCTTTGAAAAATGAAGGCTTGGCTGCTTACCAGATTATTTGTTCTATGATAAATGTAAAAGTTTTACAAGCTCTGATGGATTGTGGACAATCATTCCTGAGAAATTTGATCATCACTGAGGCTATTCCAAAAACTGAAGAGATGCTACCAGCTCAGTAAATCCTATAATTGAGATACTGATGTAGAAGTTGCATGAGAAGACTAAAGTTAAGCATATTTATTAATAGTGAATAAGAAATTCAATTAAATACCTTCACAGCAAACAAGGTCTCTTGGAAACAGCATGACAGTGGCACATTTTCAGGAGATCCATTATCTTTAAACTGAGCCTATCAGTTGCTTTACTTGAAGTACACTAAACTGATAGAATCTCTACAGTCAACACTACTTCCAAAGTTTTAGTTGCACCTCTCTTTCTGTCTCTGATATCCTAATCTTTCGTAACAAGCATAAATACATTCTCTTGGCACTAAAATAGTGAGGGATGTTATTTTAGCTTCACTAGTTTCACGTTTACTGAATGATATCAATGTTTCCAGATCTCTGCAATGATACAGAAATTTGATCAGTTTGTTCCAGTATCAGAAATGTTTCATTCTCCTTTCATGCTGATTTCTGTCAACATGCTCTCCTAAACACTTACAAACCAGCATACTTACTTTGGGATGGATCTATGCACAGTGCTTGTAGTGCAGTGAGTATATGTGTTGTAGTTTGAGTCTTCATAGCAGTACTTCCACAAGTGGATATTCTCATGGTTCATGCTGAAAATGGTTTTTATCAGTGGAACTGATAAAAGACTTTGCTTTCCTTACCCAACCACACATTTTGACAAAACTGGAAGATATTTTACATCTGAGATTTTTCTCCCTCCACAACATTTTGACTGAAATTGAAATTATTGAGGAAGTATGGGGAATTGCAGCTTTTTGTGACAGAGATACAGACAGAAAATGTAAGTTAATAAGACATTTCCTTAGGAAAATTCCAGCCCCTTTATCACTCACTGACTGAGTCACTTTTGTACAAGAATGTTTGTGTTTTCTCTGTAAGCATTTAGGGTCTGTTATCCTCATATCTCTTCTGTAAAGCTTTATTGTCAGAGTGGAAATTCATAGAGGAAATAGGCACCCTAGAAGAGACAGTTTTGCAGTGGAGACTTCAGAGGAATTAGTGTGTCTTCAGAGGAATGGTTTGCAAGAGGCTGGTTGAGTCTAGAAGCACACAAACTGACCAGTTCTCTGCTGATTCTTGATAATAACACATGTTAGAGTCCTGCAGAAAGAAGGCAGTAAGGTAGACATTCCACCTTGATTGTTGGGGGGTTATTTTAAGTAAAACAGATAGATAGATCCTAGGTCTAACCAGAGTTCAAGTGGGTTTGAAATGTTTCACTCTGGGTCTTACAGAGGAAAAAAAAAAGAACAACCTAGACCAGTTGTATTGAAGGAGCAATTATATATTGACAGTTATTTTATAATTAATGAAATTCACATGTGCCTTTTCTCATCACACCTGATTTGAATTCTAGCTACCCCAGTGTTTCTGACAGTTTCAATCTAGCCAAAGAAGGTAATAGTATGTCTGGCATCCATGCGGCTTGGATTATCATCTTATGGCAGCATAGCTGACATAACTAAATTAATTTGACTTAAGAAATCAGAGAAGTCTTGAACTGCTGTCTTGTAGATGACAAACCAGTGCCTTATCAACTAAGCTACTCAAGTCCCATCTGCAGGACTCTTAAGTGTGATTTCATCTAAGTAATGTGTTGCTGAGTCTAATGTCAAATGGATCTATCACATTACAACCTTTTCTAATTAAAGGAAAAGAACATTAAATGTATATGAACAGTGACTTAAAAGGCTGCACTAAATTAATAGTCAGCATTTTTCTAACAATTTCAAAGTGATTTTATCATTATTCCTTTGAGCAGAAACAAATATCTTATGTTTTTACAAGGTATATGAAGATAGGGTAGACTCTACTATTTTTTCTAGCAAAAATAAACTGCAGTTCAGTGTATAAGTCTCTCCATTCATTTCACTGGTTCTATTAGAGGACTAATGTCCAAACTGCAGCAACTCAATCTCACATGAAATCTTAGTATTTCCCATTGACTGGCCACAGGCCAAATGATACAGAATTTAGACTGACAAAGATTTTGAATGTCAGTAAGTAATTCATACCATGAATATTTCAGTATTTCTTTTAAATAGCCTCTATTCTTCTTCAGGTATATTCATACAGGAAAACATAGGAGTCATCTGAACAATTTTACTTGAAGCAATATTCTTTGGTATTTCCCATCTTTGGATTTGTGATGGCCTGTGTTACTTGATGGTGCCAACGACTGTGCTCTTAGGAAAAAGTGCCATGCAAATGCAGTACACCTGCTGAACTGCTGACTTCTGGTCATCTAGACAAAGTTAGTGCCCAGACACTATGGGTGAGACCATCCTTTGGCATCAGAATCAAATATTGTCTTGACCTAAAAGTGCTTGTTAAAACTGTACGAAACATACTCTTGGGTGAGTGTTACCTCTTTCCAGTGTCAAATCCTTAATTCCTCTCTTTGACAGTATGTTACCTAAATCCTTTTCCCAAGTGGATCTAGGGACTAGGGATCATACTTCCCACTGGAAGTTACTGCGATTTATGCTTCTCTGTTGCCCTTGACAACGTGAAGTGGGCTCCCAAATCACTTGAGAATCATATGTGAGAAGGTAATACTTCTAGCACTCTAGATGTCTTAATTGTGGATCTTAGTCCCATATCAGTCTAAGAGGGTCTTAGTCCCATAACACGTCAAAGTATAATAGATACATCAAATATTAAGGCATCTGTGCAAGGAAAATAACCTACCATATTCTAGTTTAAAAAGGAAAATTGAACAACAGAAAAAGTCCCTTGTTCAAAACCAATATTGGAGCACAGATTAATATCAGACTTTAGAAACATAACTGACAAAATAAATTATTTCATCATCCCATTCACAGAGATAAAAAAAATTATGTTTAGATATTTTTTACTTCAGCAGGCTAGTCAGCATGTTTTCCAGATTACTAGGTACAGTGGTAATCATTGTGGATTTTAAAAGCATAAATAGAAATAAACTCATTCCATCTCAGATGGACACTACAAATGTATTTCAGTGTACCTGTTGAAAGCTACTTTTTCCTAAGGTAACAAGAATTCATCAAGCCTTTTAATTGTTTTTTTTTTTTTATAAAAGGAAATTTAGACCTAAATGATCCTGACTGTTTATTTACATCTACAAGACAGAAATTTATTCACATGCTATACAGATATTTAATTAGTTGGTTTCTGCAGATGTGTGATTAATTGCATTTTTCTAGCTTATTTTCTTTTTTCTTTTTTTTTTTTTATAATTCTTTGCCATATTCACATTTCCTCACATAGAAATGGCATCTTTATCTTTTGCTGCAGTGATTACATCTCTCATTGGAGTTCAGCACATCTTTAATTACTACCAGATCTTAAAATGTTTTCAGAAGATTCCCATTAGAAAGATTATCAACCATTTTTATCCTCGTTCTCCAAAGGAAACTTTGAGCAGACACTCTCACCCAATAGTAACATTGACACATTAACTTTCCTCAGCCACCTCACTTAGACTACTTAGTCTGGCTCCACCATGGCTGGGAGCCTTAATCAGATATCATACTAACGAAAGCTATGTCAGTAATGATGTCAGATGAATAGTGGTCACATGGCAACAGTCTCATTTTGAAGCAAACAGTGCCACACTTGTTTTTAGGCTACTTTATGACTTGGCTGAAAAATGACTTTGTTCACAACAAAACACCATTAATGTATGAGCTGTTGCCATAGGATTTTAGCACGTCTACTATTTTCTCAACATTCTTTTAATATACCTAGCTGGACAAACAGTGTAAAATATCATTAAACTACACATATTATCAAAGTCATCCATCAGCATGTAAGTTAACCAGATGAAACATTGCCAATTCTTTCTGACATTTCAGATCCTCAAAGAAACGGTATTATGAAAAATACATAAAGGAGAAAGTATTTTAATTTTGCACTCTGATTTGGCTTATACCAGATTCACACATACAGGAGAATAGGGAGACTCAGTCAGCTCTCCTTATAGGTCCCAGAAGTCTGTTTCTCCTTTCCCTGCTTGGGACGTCAGTGGGCTTGTGGGTTATACAGAGGGCAGAATAATGAGGCTGAGCAGGAGGGAAGCATTTGCCCTCTGGCTCCACTCACACTGCAACAGAACAGAAGCCCCAAAGTGTCCTGTCACTTAAAGTCCCTTTCCTTCCCTGGCTTCTGAGGTAAAAATGCCCTTTCTTATTTCTCATATGCAAAATTAGTGCTCTTACTCCCAGCGTGGGATTACAGGCAAGCATGACTGCTTTGGTGTGAAGCACTGGAAAGACCACCGATTCTTCAGGGATCCTGAAGATGCTTGGAAGCAGGCAACACCAACACAGCAGTACAGCTTTGCTGAAAATCAAAGTCTAAATGACTGCTCATCGACCTGTACCAAGAGAAGATAAACATCAAATCCAGCTACCAGAAATTACTGTAATGGAGAAAAATTGTAAGTAGCCACCTCCTGAGAAGGTAGCTACATTTTCCTATTAGTTACTCAGCCCACAGTCTCATGGTCAGATTAAGATAACAGGCTGCTGCTGCTGTTGAGAAGCAAAATCCCCCATCACTCTCCACTGCTCCTCCTTGGGCCCCATAGAGCGGTTAATAGGTAGGGGCTGCAGGACAAGCTGAAGTGGGGTGGCACTGCTTTGTGAGTGCCTGTGCCACTGAACCAGGCCCGGGTACCAGGATTGTGAAGTCTCTGGAGAAGCATGGAGAGCAGGAGTGCCTCTCACTGACACTCTAGGTTTGTATGGTTTAAATTCGTCATGAAGCTGTGGTACTGGCTTGTAGTGAGAGCCTGAAATCCAGACAGGGTTGCAGATCTCTCTGTTTGGTCTGTAGTGCTTATTTCATTTAAGCTTACCGATCAGGAAGGTGGTTAAAAATTACTGTGTTTATCCAACTGGGGAGCAGGAATTATGGCAATGATAACAAAGAGAAGCTAATGAACAAAACCCTGAATTTAGGGCACTGAGTGGTCAGAAAAATGTGAAAAAAAATATTTCAGTAAAACCGTATCATGGATTAATGTGTGGAAATCAAGAATCCTCAAAAAGGAAACAAAAAAAATATTCAGATATTTTCAAAGAGTTACTGAATTATTCCTAACTTCTAGTAAGAGAACAGAGACTACAAAGGCATGCTATTTTATATTTTACACGTAAGGGAAAATTAGAATTTCAACTAGTTCATGAGCCTGGAGCCTTGTTGGAGTATACTTTGAATTAACAGAAAAGTCTGAAAAATCTGTCTTTTAAACCCTGAAGTTCTAACTAACTGTAATAGATTCTGGACAGAATCCACACATCATTCATACAACTAAGCCTTTAGAACTGCTATTATTTTCTGTTGCCTTCTGGCATCACTTAGTAACTTGAAATGAATGAATTCTCTATCCATTGATATATAGTGGGGGAAAAAATAATGCAGACTCTCTGCACTGAAAAACAACATGTGTGCTTCTCTTACCTTCCTCTCTCAACTCCTCTGCAACATAAATAGCCATCAGAAAGACGCACTGATTTCACATTGCTAACAAAAACAATAAATTTCTATATTTCTACAGGGCATTTGTTTTTCACTCACTTTTTTACCTTTTTTGATAGACGACATGAAAATTTTTGAAGCCAAAAAGGATCAGTCTTTCCCACTAAGCCAGCACAGAGGCTACTTTAACTAGATACATGTTGGGTCTCCTGAGCAGCATAGTCTCAGGATGCAATCTGAGCATGCATTGGCTGAGGAAAGTACCATGGAAATCAGAAAAAAAACCCTGTGTGAACTAGAAGAGTGATAGGAATTTATATCTCACGGAGAAATGTTTAAAGAAGGCATAAGATGGTCTGGAGCAAATGTCATCCAAAAACTGCCTAGAAGAGGTGGGATCTGACCAAGGCAGTCAATATTGTGAGTCCATATGAGCTTTGAAAGGTTGTGATCCAGCTCTGAGAGAAAGATGACCAACGACTCCATTAAAGTTTGTTTGGTGAGTATTCTCACAGATGACTACAAGTATGAGAGCCCAAGTGGCTTTTTTTTTTGTTTTGAAACTAAACCATCAGCATCTTCTCTTAAATAAAATACTTTCGTCGTTACTTGGTTCTATCCTGCAAAGTCAGTGGAAGTAGCTGCTTTGGAACAAAACCAAACCAAACAAAAATACAAACAAAAAAACCAACCAAACAAAAAATCCCAAACCCCGAACCAAAATCAAAATCAACAAAAACAAACAAACAAACAGGCAGGAATATCCATATGAGGAGCAAGGATAACCACACCAGGGCATACCAGAGGTTTATACTAGCAAAGGATACTGTCTTTGACAGCATACAGTTGCAGATGTCTAGTAAAGAAGATAAGAATGGGGTGCCCATGATGATGTCTCCCCAAGAATATTTTTCCACCCTCCATTAAAAAGATTTGTACATATGGTAGACACAGGATGGCAGAACTTCAGGGCACCAATGTAGATGACAGTGGGAAAGGCTACCATAAGTACATCTTGTATTCATTGCTCTAGCCATGTTTTGATATATCCTGCTTGAACTTGCATAAAATGCGTAGTTAATGAAGGCCAGTGGAGTTATATGCTGTCTATACAGAGGCTTTTCTTTCTTTTTTAATCTGAGAAGCATATAACAGGCTTTAATTAGGTTTATGCTTATACACTGAATAAATATAGAATATTACTGATTAACACAACCATTGTTAGACATACATTTTATATGATCACTGGCTGTTCCCCTTGACCAGTACACCATATAAAAATTGTCTTTTAATGGAAGAATACTGTACAGAGACCAAAATAGAAACTGCTAAAACAAACAAGATAATTATCTAAATTTTATAATATCACTCATAAAACGTCTGCCTTTTCCCTTTATGAGCTTGATAGATTAAATTTAGGGCAGATGTTTTATATAATTTACTCAGAAAACAGGAAAATTATTTTAAAAAACTCATAAAACCTACAAAAACACAAATGAAACTAATCTAAAACATATGCAGTCTACAGATTTAAAGGAAAAGTTAGTTATTCCTGAAGCTGTGGGTGGGGATGCTTAAGAGAGAAAACCATCTCTCCCACACAGTTTATGGTATCAGATATTCTGAACTTCTCTGGAAAAGCAGAGGACCCTCTAAATTTAGGGTGCATGAGGTAGCTCTGGCTACTTCCCCAAAGACAAAGAGGAACTTGCAGAAACACAAACACTGTTCCTCAGTGCACAGAAGCCAATCTGTGGTATCTTAATTAAATTAGAGGATTACGTGCTGTAACATGAATTTTGTGGAAGAATACCAGGTAAAAGTATTACATGTTATCTATTTATGCATTGTAAAAGGAGGAAAGAAGCAGGTGTAATGTCTTTAATCCTTCAAAGAAAAACAGCCTCTTCACTGTTGAGAGATACTGGAATCAAATATTGTTTTAAATGGAAGGTATTTATAGTCAGACAAAGAGATGCAGAAGCAATTTTTCATGAGCATTTTGAAAGATTTTGTTCTGAAGTCTCAAAAATCTCCACGATACAAAACTCAATTTTAAGGAAAGTTCTGCTACGCAGATCCCAGGAAAAAAAATATTGTGCACTGTCTTGTTATAAGCTCTCTTAGCCCAAAGTTGTCTGTCAGAACAGTTTATTAACCTCTATGTTTTGAGATCCAGTTAAGAGAGCATAATGTCTGGCAATGCTGCTGGCAGAAGGTCTGTGAGTACTGGCAAGCACCATTTTAGGTCCCTCTGTGTACTGGCAGTTAGTTGCTGTGCAAGGTAAAGGACTCTTGTTTTTGGAAGGTGAGACTCTTTCTATGCAGGAGGCAACAGAGATGTATTTGTGAAATAAAATTTTCCCAGTGTGTCTCCTTGTAATTCTGGTTCCTGCACTTGATTAGGGCAGGAAAAGCAGCTGAAACATCAAATTCCACTGAAGGCTTCTGAGTTATGTCCTTGCTTAGCAGTGGTAAATAAATTATTAAACAGAAAAAAATCATAATATTAGAAAAAATCCCCATGTGTCTAATTTACAAGATTATTAGAATGTATGAAAATAAGGAATCCATCTATCTATTATTCTCCACTTATATCAGGATAAAAAGCACCAAACTGAAGAATCTCTGTCACACACAAACTGTGCAATCACAGGTCTAAACATAAAAGAAATACAGCTACTGTGTTGACAGTAGTCACAGGTTTCAGGGTCACAAGAGAAGGAATAAATTTTCTAAGCTAAACGACACACTTTAAAAATATGCAAAATAATAGGTAAAATATCAGTTTCTCAGTCCCTGAAGTTCAGAGAGATGGAGTACTGTGGGGGTTCTGCCCAAATCCTATCCTGCTTCGAAAGCAGATCAGCTAGAGAGTAAATCCTGCTGTGGTTGGATATGAACGCTTTCTGTGCAGAAGCAAAGCTTTTCTTTCCAAGGCTTTATCCTGTTGCACATTATTCCTGCTGGCAACACACCACACAGCCTGTTTTTGTGAGTGTGATAAAGAGGATTTGGCATTGGAAATACATACTGTGTGTGAGATACCTAATGAAAGTAGCAAAGGGATGGATGAAAGCTACCAAGTGTTGTTCAGCCACCCTGTGTATCATCTGAGAAAGACCTGTCAGCTACAAACAGAACAGCAAACAAGTCTGCCTCAGACTCTTGGGGTAGTAAAAATTAACTCAATGAACTAAAATGTGCCACATGATTCCCTCTTATGGAGCAGAGTTCCTTTAACGGCAAATATTCTCCCCCTAACTATTGAAGCAAATGTTCTCAAATGTGTCTCCTTAATAAAAGCTGTGGGGCAACTCCTCTTTCAGATCACATCAAGGTTAGAACAATGCAGGGAGAAATGTGTGAACTGTTTATCATGGGTAGCAATAAAGCAGGGTAGGACAAATGAGCTCAAATACCTGATCTGAGGTAGGAAAACCAATAGGATTGTATTGATGTGGCACAAATACATGATCTTGAATAGATATGGCCAATGCTCAAAAAAAAGCTTCAAAAATAGCTAGCCTAGTTCACATCAGTTCTTCCACAGACCATAAATAAGCTTCAAAGAGTTATAAAACTAAGCAGTAGACACCAAATGCATGCAATCTTGGAGTAGTCCTGGTAAAAGGACATCACCACCTTTCTGCTGCACAGAAAAATTTGATAAATACTTCATTCATACACAAGTACACACACGCATACACACACATTCACTTCAGAACATTTCTATAGTTTATTAGGTACTGGCACTAAATAAAGTTTTGTAAACATTTTCATTTCATGATTGTTAGTGGTAAAGAGAATATTTGTGGTGCATGGTCACTAAGCAAACAGAGTGAAAATACTTTTACAGGGAATATAAACAGTTTTATGGAGTATCAGAGAGCAAGAGGAAGCTGCAAATATAGAGCACCAGCAGCTGTCCTGGGGCAAGGCAGCTGCTCTGGATCCATCTAGTAGCAAACTGTATTTGGGCAAACAAGTGGGTGTGGGACTGTGTAATGGAACACAGCAACTTCTAAAGTGGCATAACTCATAAATGGATGGGAGGACTCCTTTTGCTCTTTTTTTTTTATTATTTTTAATAAAAATCGGGAAAGTTGCCTAAAAATGTTCCTGGATAAACACTTGAATAAAACACTGGTTTTATTTCAGTGTTATTGACACCCTTTCTTAATCTGTTTTCCATGAATATTCAGTTTAATGGTAGGAAAGCTTGGAAAAACAGAAACTAAAGCTTGTGCAAGAATATAGGGCATTTCCACATTATGTATTTTTATAAAATCCAAATCCTTAGAGATATATTTGTTCTGCCACAAAAATGCAATGAAAACACTAGAAAACTATGCATTCAGGCAAATTTATTATGAACACTGAAGATATGTTTGCAGAAAGCTTTCAACAAACATCAGGGAGAAGAAATATACTGGAGATCAGCCATGATGGCTTATGGGAAATTTATCAATTAAAAAAAAAAATAGATTATATTTGCAAAATTTCTTACTCAGTTCCAGTCTAACAAATATACCCGTCTGTTATGCTGCAGCCAAGTCTGGTCACTCAACGTGCAGTTGTTTCTTCCATTGAGGTTGCTAGAGTAACATTTTGTTGCCAACAGTATATTTTTGTCGTAACTAATGACTGTGGGTTTTTTCATCCTCAGAAATGTATTTGGGTGCAAGCAGTTTGTCATCAATCGCACTGTGCATGTTGTGATGAGTTGGTATTTCACCCTGTGTACAGGACACTGTCTGTGTGCCTCTGATCAGAAGACAGGACTTCAGCTGCTGTAAGATGCAGCCTTCGTGGCCTCTCCTCACCAATAGGTTTCTGTAAATGCTTCTGTTTTGCCTAGCAGTAGATTTCTTTCCGTGACAAACAGAAGTAAATAGGTTATATGTCCTCCAGACATCTGCTGTCATTTATTGTAGAATACAAACCCAGCAGTATCAAATCTGCCCTACAAGTAACTATAACTTAATTTATATATATATATAACTATAACAAAGCTGTCCTACATGTAACTATAACTGTACTAACTGGAAGGAAAATTGCTACCTAAAGGGATAGGACACAGCAATGATGTTGTCTTATTCCTGCAACACATCTGCACCGTTCAGCTGGCTGTTTTGGCTCAGGTGAAAGAGGTGCAGCTCTCTCAGACTGGTGTCTCCTCAGTACAGCTGATTGAGAAGGATCCCTTGGAAGAACTGTGAGAAAAATATGCCTTTGATCTATCCTCATTGCCAGATCTTTGTGAACTGAGGCTTTTATCCAGCTGGGAGTCTATCTTATTTTTTGAGAAGACAGAGAGAGGCTGGTGTTTCTGATTCATGGCTGCAGTCACTTTTACAGCAAAACCACTGTCATTTTTTCTATTATATCACAGAATCACAGAATGAGTTGAATTCTCAAGGATCATCAAGTCCAAATCCTGGCCCTGCACAGGACCATGCCTAAGAATCATACTGTGTGCCTGAGAGTATTGTCCAAATGCTTCTCAAACTCTTCAGGGTTGTTGCTGTGACCACTTCCCTGGGGAGCCTGTTCCAGTGCCCAACCATCCTCTGGGTGAAGAACCTTTTTCTAACACCCAGTCTAAACCTCCCCTAACACATCTTCAGGTCATTCACTCAGTTCTGTCACTGGTTACCACAGAGAAGAGATTGGTGTCTACCCTTTTTCTTCCCCTCACAATGTAGACTGCAATGAGGTCTCTCCTCAGTCTCCTCTTCTCCAGGCCGAACAGACCAAATGCCCTCAGCTGCTCCTCATACAGCTTCTCCTCAAGGCCCTTCACCACGCTTGTTGCCCTCCTTTAGATGCTCTCTAATAACTTAATGTCTTTCCAATATTGTGGTGCCCAAATCTGCACACAATATTCAAGGTGAGGCCACACCAGTGCAAAGCAGAGCAGGAAAATCACTTCCCTTGACCAGCTGGTGATGCTTTGCCTGATGCCCGCCAGGACATGGTTAGTCCTCCTGGCTGCCAGGACACTGCTGACTCATATTCAACCTGCCATTATCTGGCTTCCCTAGGAATAACAAGGTGGGTTACCTTGTCATAAAAGGAGACCAGGTCTGATAAGCAGGACTTTCCTCTCATGAAGCTGTGCTGGCTGTGACTGATGACTGTGTTGTCTTCCAGGTGTTTTTCAATACCTCCCAGAATAATCTTAGCCATAATTTTATCAGGCACTGCAGCGAGACTGAGAGGCCTGTAGTTTCTGGGGTCCTTCTGGACCCTTCTTGAAAATTGGGACAATGTTCACCAGTTTTCAGTCAGCTGGGACCTCTCTGGATTCCCAAGACTGCTCAAAAATTGAGAGAGGTTTTGCAATGACATCAGCCAGCTCTTTGAGGATTCAGCAGTGAATCCAATCAGGCCCCATAGATTTGTAGGGATCCAGCTGGAGCAGCAGATCCCACACAATTTCAGGGTCGACTGGGATTTGATCATTCTTGGACCAGTCATGGTCCTCCAGCTCAGGGCACTGAGACCCCCTTAGTTTTTCATGCATGTTGAATACAGAGGCAAAGAAAGCACTATTGGTATGGTTTTAACACACTTCATTTGTAATAGTGATAAATTATCTCTATTCATGTGATGGCTCTTTGGGGATTCCTTGGAGATAGTTTTGCAAAGAACCCAAGATTCATAACTGTCATCAATAAGAAACAGAAATAGTCCCTTCCATCTTTTGTTTCTCTGAATCTTGTGTAACAAATGGCCAGCACACTCCACAGCTGATATTCCTGGTTATCAGCCAGTTTTCTGCCAAATCTTGTATTGTTATCCTTGGCCTACTAGCCTAGTGATATTAAGCTCAAGCATTTCAGTACATTTCCTACTGTATTCAAGTTTGTTCTGCCATGTCTATCAGAAGAATAGATTGACTGTGGGCATAATTTGCAAAACCAAAGAAACTGCAGCCAAGGCTTCTTTGATTAAAGTGTTAATTACTTCTTTTTAATCACCTGTTTCTCCATTATCAACAGATTTCTTGAAAATTGGTATGGAGTAGTACCAAGCACAACCTTTGGGAGAACACTAATCCTGTACTGACTCTGCACCATACAAAAATCCCTGTGCTGTACTTTTATAACTGTCTTTTACTTTTGTTTAAAAGAGCATAACTATCAATAATGCTTTGTTCAGTATTTGTGTATATAATAATGTATATGAGGCCATCATTATGGTGTTCGTTGTGGAAATATGCAGTCATATAAAAGACACATTGCTCAAAATAAAACCTAAGATAAATAAAGGAAGCTATAAAATGCTCTGTTGGGCCCGCTTCTGGACCTATTTAAAGTCAATGGCAAAGTTCCCACTGACCTCAAGCAGGAACTAGCTCCTTTTTCTCTTTCTAGATTTGTTTAGAAAGAAATATAATGACAGATGTGAAAGGTAAGATGAAATATTTGGGGAGAGGGAGAGAAAGAAGAATAAAGGAAAAGAAATTAGAGGGGGTACAAGGGTAAAGAAAAACTTGTATTTTTAACATTTTACATAGGATGTAACAAGAATGGCTTAGGGTGGGTTTTTTTCAGATTTTCCGTGTTCTGTTTTTGTCAGAACACTTTAGTATTTTACTGCTCACATTTCTCTCCCAGCTCTTTCCATCCTCTTGTCTGCGGGCACTTCTACTGTCCCCAAAAAGCATGTGGTGCTTCTCAAAACTAAAAATGTGTTTGCCATTAAATAAAATGTGTAAAATCTTACAATGCTTTCAGAGAAATAATGTTCACAACCAAAATGAGGGGAAAATGGTACCTAATCATACATATAATTCACAACATTTATTTCACTGGTAATGAAAGTCGTCAGGTTTTTCCTTCGTTAAACAGTCATACCTGAGGGGCACGGCATTAAAGGGCACATTCACTGTTGACATAAATGGTAACTACAGCCACTTCAGTGAAGTTATCTCCAATTAAGCCAGCCATTACATTCACTTCAAGGTATGCAATACATTTTAAATGATAGAAACAAGTCCAGGAAATGCTGAGTACTTCTACGAACTCTCTTTCGTGTGTGACTCCCCCTGGACTCAGACTCTTTCCCCAAATCTACTGGTTTTGTGCTAAGTGCTGCCTGAGCAAAACACGGTGATGGTCAGCAACTGTGTGTCCTGTTTACCATCGCAATTAACAAAGCGGCATTCAGCGAGAGACACCAAAGAGCCTGCTGCACTTAAAGGGCTAAGGAGAGGTGATAACAGCCTTTGCTTCGTTAAGGCTCGCTGCCCAGCTTTACTGAAAATGTAGTGACAGATAAAACATAAATCAACATCCTTATCATCCTGGCTTCCTTGCCTGCCAAATGGGGGTTTAGTTTATCAGCGACCTGCAGGCCCGCTGGCGGCCTTTACACTTACAGCTGGTCAGCAGGGTGGGATGGGGTGGAAGTTAAATGGCTGCTCTAAAACGCCTTGGTGTAAACAACCCTGGAAAAGACTTCCTTGAACTGCCAGTTACCTGAGTGTGATCCATCTCACTAAAGCGTCTACCCCAAGAGGGGTAGTATTGCCAGGAAAGAAAACAAATAAAAGACACCCAGCATGTTGCAGCACAGGGGCAGGCTGAGGAATGATGTCCCCTTGAGGGGGTGAGGGACTCTCGACAAGGTAAGCTCCTTACAGCACGGCTCAGAAAGTAGGGAAGCACTTTGGGAAGAAAGGGACTTCATCAGTACCACCTGCTTCCTCTGTACTGTGATCGAAGTGTACAGCCTTTACATATATATGTATATATACATAATGTACAGCATGTGCTTTGACTCCTCGTGAGCCCCGCCATGGGGGCATGTCTTTCAGAGGCACCAGTGTCGTCCAAGGCTCAGGAGAAGACTGTATCGAGGGTATATTCATTCCCCTTGCAAACCAGCAGACTCCTTTCCCTGTGTTACACATACACACAGATTGCTACATGTGTAGGGATTTTAAAAGTGCGTCCAAATTCATGACATCACAGTTATATTTGCATTAAGCTGAGCTCATAAAACAAAACCCATTTAAACCGGGCCTTGATCATGGGGAGGGTACAAGTTTAGATAGGGGGGGCTCCTCATTTTTGCTAGTTCTGGCACTACACTGGCATAATCAGCCTCATGCAAACATTTGGTAAGGATGAAATTAGCATTTGGATCAGTGACTTATTTCTGCCTTGAGATCTACTGCAGCGAATAATTTCTTAGGATTTTAAAGTGAGGCAACTGTAACAGCGGTTTTATGTCGCTATCAAAAGAAGTGTCAAATGCAGTTAGTGACAGACATTAGCTCAAGATTTCTGGGTTTTTTTGTAACTGAACTTGGATTTATTTTAAAAGTGTCCATTTTTCTCTATCCTGGGGACCCTTGGCTACAGGAAAATGGAATTCAAGCTACAATGTTTCATTTAGACAATAAAATACTCTGTATTTCCTTGGGTTTAGAAAGCCCCATCTTCTGGCAATAATTTCATGGAAAATGAAGTGCTAAACACAGGAAAATCGCAAATGGACAGTGAAGACACAATGCTGCACCCATACTGTTGTGCAAAAAAAAAATGCAAATATACTCACTACACAGTATTATATACATGGGAGTCAAACTTTCTGGCAAAAGAAGATACATTTTTTAATGAAAGCTTTGTCTAATAATTTTTTTTTCACACAGAAACATTTTCTACATGTATTTCAAATACCTGGGATATAAAGAAAGATATTGCCTTTTTTGTGTACTTGTTTGTTATCCAAGCAATAGCAACATACTTGCACCTATATTTAAACAAAAGTCTCCACAAAACTCATATTGTGCATGCTCAGAGTGTACATGTAAGAATTAGTTACTCCCCTAGAAGTCTTTCAGAAGATCATATTTCAATCTTGAGCTACAAGGAGCTGAACAAGGAGTTTTTGGAGGGAACAGATAGCAAGAGAGTGTTCTCTGGAAAGGGCAGATGTGAGAGCAAAGCCCTTTCACCCTCAGTGCACTCCAGGTAAAGAGATAGTGAAGTAAAAGAAATAGCCTGTGAATCAGGAGAAGTAGAAGGCATATTTGGATATGAAGCTTGTTAATAGGATTTGGAAAGGTGGAAGAGAGCAGGAAAGAGGGTGGGAAAGAAGCCAAAGGCAGAAACCAACATTGAATTCAAAGAAAAAGAAAAGGGCCAAAGCCAAAATGTATGAAAGGATGAACGCAAGACACTAGTGGATGTCGAGGGAAAGAGAGTGTCATTGTAGGGATGCTGAGGAACAGAAAATTGTAAATGTTGGTGAATATTCTGGTTTAGTTAAAAGTTTCCAAACTACCTCTGCTGTAAGCTGTGAATTGCACTTACAAAAATGACTAGTTTTCCTCTAGCTGCTGAAAAGAGCCTGAGGCCTGCAGGCACTAGTACAGCTACCAATTGCTATGTGGCCAACTGTTCATTTGTTCAAATGCAGCACAAACTAGTTTTTGAAAAAAAAATCTGCCTATCGTGTCTGTTGGCATCTTAGGCCATTCCACGTGACAGAATTTACTCTGAGATGGGGCTTTTTGGTTGTTTTTAATTAAAAAAAAAAAGAAATAGAATTACATTTCAGAGGTGACTGCCCAATGTCACAAATCTCTAGTGTCCAGGTTGTCCAGGTGACTTGAATTCCTCTCATTTATTCACCTGTTTCATGAGAACATGGCCCTCTTATTTTTTCCTCTGCAGCTTATTTATACATGCAATGGTTCAACATAGGACCTTGTTGTGTTCCGGGGGCTATGGGTCACACAGTTTGGAAGGGGCTGTTGTGCTGGCCAGAAGATGATGTTCTTAATGGAGTCCCAGCAGACCACAGGATCTGCTGCAGACCACAGACCAGCCAAGCACTACTAAAGACATCCGACAAGGGTGGAATGCAGACCAGAGTTTAGAAACCACTGGGTTATGAAATATACACAAATAATATTTTAATCTATACTGTCAAACACGCAAAAGAAAGCTTTTCTTGGAGGACAGTCAGGTCTGAGCAAGAGATAGGCTCTCATCTATAGTATTACCACAGAAGCTCAGTGGAAATACAGTAAACTGTGTGAGGGAGAGATATGCTCTTCCAGAAATCAGCACAAACATACATAACTCAAAGAAAATGGTAATTTTTCATCTACAAAGCCTGTAAAGTTAATTCAGATGTTACCATCAGAACTCCTGAATTTTGAATCATCAAATCCTTCATTAAAAACTGAAATGTACATCAGTGCATGATAACCCTCAATGTAGACTGTGGTTCCACTTCAGACATGAAAAGGTCTCTCTAGATGTGTCACGGCCATGACCAGTACGAAGTTAATATTTATCATGCAGCTAAGTATGACAAATTAATGCCAAATAATTTGAAATCATGAGTTTGGACATTCATATGTGACCTTTTTAACATAAAAGGTAAAGAAAGAAAAGGTTATTTTAGTAAATTGAGACATTTCCTGACAAAGTCAGAATTACACAATTTCGAAAGATAATATTTACCCTTTGGAAAGGCCAAAATTCTTTGGACTGATGCAGAAGTTATAGAGACAGATCTTGCCAAATGTAGAGTAACTTTTGAAGAATTACTCTTTTTCACAATGCTAATGCAAAAATCCTTGGACATAAAACTGAGAACTCTGGAACAGGAAGGAGAAATGATAGATGCTTTAAAAAACGAGTCTATTTAGAATCCATTTGTCTGAATTTTGTAACATCCACCGACAATAACATATTTTCATGCTTAGCTATATTTTACTATCTCATTTCTTCGTGCACAGAAAGCAGTATGTTTAGCCTTTCAAAATATATGTTTTAAAAGTGGATAGTGATTGCTTACTTCTATATTTTATCACAAAATGGGAAAAGAAAAAGGATACTGAGAAATCATGCACACATATACACATAGGGTCACATGTATAAACTTATTCATACATCTATATTGAGGATGATTAACACCATTTTGACAAAGTGGAATTGACAATGGAGATTTGTTTTTCTGCAATCTTCTACTTTTACTATGAACTCTGTAAATATTTGCTTCTGCAGGTGGTAAATATGCCTCCTCTGAAACAGAGCCTCCTATATAGAGTTTCTATTTATACAAACAATATTGGATATAAGTAATCCTCTTATTTAGCTAAATAATTCCTTTTTGTTTTGTTGCTGCTAAATGGTTAAACCATGACAAAAGCTAAAGCATTACACAGATGTATTGTGAAATCAAATCCTGTATTTTATACTCCAAAAACCCGAGACTTTCTAGGGTGCCTGGATTCAGGATATGTTGAGGAAAATTCCACATAAATTAAGAATGTCATAATAACAAAGAAAAAAGGAGAGAAACAGAGAGGAAGGAAACAGCAAATACTGAGATCACAACATCTGTAAAATGCACCAACAATTCCAAGCTTGCAATGGGCTGTCACTGCACACGCAATGAGGAAATTTCATTTAAAAGTTACAAAAATGACCTTGCTTTGAACCAAGTGAATGTGATTATTTCTCCACTGAACAGAAAGTAAAGAAGTTTGGATTAAATATTTTACCAGTGCCAATGTTCCAGAATTTCTTTGGCTCTATATTCTGCTTTCCTATGTTTGTCAGCTGAATTTAATGTTCTCTTCTTTTTGTCTTCTGGTCTCTTTGACCTTAATGTGACATTTTAGTTCGGTGATTAATTACTATTAAATGGTACTGCATTTATTAAATGGAGTCCTTGTCTAAGAGCACAGTCACAATGCAACGATTCAGTTTGATAAGCTTAAATATACACAGTTAGATCTGGTAATATCTAATTTGTCAAGGATCTTGTGGCTAGCTTTTCTGCCACACAGCTAGAGAGGAGATGTGCTTGTACAAAAAGCATAATATTCTGAGCTTAAATGTTCTCACTAAATTGATCTTCTCCATCATGTAATCTTATTTCAGAGTGTGCGGGAAACAGTAAAAGTTCCACACAAGCCTGAGTTGCCTTAATACTAGGCCTGAGGGTTCCTGACCATAAAAATAAAAGCTATGTGACAAGATCTGTATGTCTCTTTACGACAGACAACAGCTGACTTGCCTTGCCAGAAGCTTTCTTTCTCGGTTAATTGAATAAAAAGAAGAACTAATGTCAGTAAAAGGATGAAAGGTTCATTGAGAGAGAAAAGATCCATCTATAGTTTGAACACCTAAAAGAGACTCAAATTCTCTCTGAAAAAGAGATCATGAATATTTAGCTTACTAAGTGAAACACCAGCACCTAACATTGTAATCAACCAGGTTGATTCTGTCAGTTTTGTTCTCCCAACACTGCTTTATTCTTTGCTTATGTAACAGCTAATTTGGAACTTTTTTTTCAGACTGTAATGAATCATCAAAACAAAACGTCTTGCAAGCAAAAGGTTCATTTTGATTTAACATCTGCTGGGAAAAAAATCAGGCCGAACAAAATAAAAATGTGAGGAACACTTTCACAAAAGGCTCAGGGGTTTTGGGTTCTCATGGGAAAGGCAGACAGCAGTGGGGGCTAGTTCCTCCCTGTTTCTTATGTCAATTCTTTTCCCCTTTGGTTAAACACTAACTAGGCCAGCCAGAAGAATAAGAGAAGCTGTTCTCAGTCCTTATGTCTATCATTTCCAAAACGTGCATTTTTGCTTCTACATCTGCAGAGTAAGCTCCTGCCTTTATAACTCTTTCCCACTCCACACAAAACATCTAGAAATTAAAATAAAAAGATGACACAGATCAGGTTAATATAAGAAATAAGAGGCCGTACCTCAAACCTGCAAGTAGTTTTTGACAGTACAAACTGTAAATGCTGTAAGAGAGGAGGCACTCATCTCATCTGAATTTAGGTGTTTACAGACATCTCCTTGTAGAACCGTTGTGGAGTAATGGGTAATGCTTGGGCATGCATCTTCAGATCTGCTTTAGATCTGAAATTAATACCTTTATATCAACCACAGTGGGAATCCAAATGAAAACTTCTACCAGAGAGACATCTACACACGGTAAGGGAAGAGCTCCCACCTTTCTGCTGGAAAAGAGAAGCATGAGCACTATAATATACGTGCATACTCTTTGCATGATGAAGAATTAAGCTGGACTCCACGCACAAGGAGATACTTGAACTTGTATGTTCTGCAGGTTTGCAGACACTGTACCATCTGGAGACATTGAAATAACCCTGCCATGAGGCCAAACATGAGTAGTAAAATGAATCTAAATGAACCAAAAAGGCCATAATCTTGACTACCTCTGACAGGATTTTAGTGGTGTCTTGACTACTGATGACAGTCTAATGATAAGATTGCACAAGAAAAACATTCCTACAATTCTCTTTAAGTCAGTACACTCCGAGTTGCTTCTGCATAGATTTGTTCACCTCCATCTCCCATTATAAACAAGAGGAAAAGAGGTACACTCGTATTGCCCTGAATCCTATGGGCTCAGGACGACAGGTAGGAGGATGCATCAGGTGTGTGTTTTAGCAGACTCAAAATATTGATCTTTTCAAAGTTCTGGATGCTGTAAGATATGTCTGGCATTTCTTCCTGAAAATTTTATAGAAATTAGATTCAACTACAAACACTGCTATTTTAGTTTAGGAATAGAATCTACTGAAAAAGTACTCATTTCCTAATTTCCTTGCAGAAATATGTTTGTATTGGTCTAATTTGCTAGTTTTATGATACAGAACAGAGGCACAGTTAGCAGTTTGTCCCATGATCTTCGGAACAAATTTCTAGAAAACACTGAGCAACTTTGCAAATACAATTACTTGTCTTAGTCTCAAAAATATTGTAGTTATTTTCAAGGGACAGATTGCTCTATTCCTAAAGCCTAAAGTAAATATAAATTTACTTTATATGATTAATAAAAACTGGTCAACTGCAACACAATGCATTTCATGTTTATCTAAATGAAATGTTTTAATCAATTGATCCAAATGAAAAATTACTTCAGGAAAGTACAGGAAATATTCTTAAAGATTTTACAGGTCACAAAATTAATTTTTAAACAATACGTAAACTGACAGATGATATGCTATAATATTACCTCCACTAGAGCATTTATGAAATTTCAAACTATAGATAAGACATAGGCAGAGAATTTACCGTCTGTGAAATATGTGGTAAGATAAGGTTTTTGATCACTCAAAATATAAGAAAATGTTTCTGCTATTCAAATCAAAAGACAGATTACTTTGTAGAAATTAAACTAAATGTACAATCTAACATACAGCTTTTTTCTCCTTGCAATGAATAAAACCCCACAGATTCATAATATAAACTGCTGATCAGCATACTAATTTTCAAGTCTTAGTTTAATAATCTTCTCTGCCAGGCAAGCAATCAGGGAAATAATTGTAAAAAGTCTGTAAAATGGAGGAGTATAATACTATACGACAACACACCAGTAATGGTTTCAAATTACAAGCAAATCTGGCCAGGGGAAAAAGTCTTTTCCCCTTTCTCCCAAACATACGCACAATTTCCCTTAGAAGAAAAACAAGATAAATTAATGCATTGCTTGCTCTTTCTCAAAGATATATCAAATGCTGATTGATTCTAAATCTTTTGAATTGTAATGCGGCCATCAGAACAAAATTTTGCCTTACAATGCTTTCCTGTAACTCAAAGGGCTGTACAAAAGTGACTGTGTTGAAAGAATTATAGCCAAGGACATAACTGTAATAAAGTATTATCACAGACATATTATCAAAATATCAAACTCTACACATGTCAACAGTCACCCAATGTGATTAGAGGCAGATCTGGTTTTCAGTTTAGGTGAAAGTAGGAAATTGTTTACATTGGCAGATCACGGGGGGGGGAAGGGAGGAAATGAAATGCCCCCGTACAGGGTGCCATGGCCTCACTGCCTGTTTTGAGGACCCCGAGAGAAAGACAGGCAGGGAGAGGAGCTGTGAGCCCTACCGCCATCAGATCAGCTTGGAGAGGGAGCAGAAGATTAATGCTCCCCTGCCCACCAGTTCCCAGTAAATCTTCTCCCTCCCAATAAATCCCCACTTTATTTCTCCAATCTTTCACATTTACCTTCAGGAATGGGGCGGGAAACAAAACAACCCCTCTGCCTACCACCACCTTCCTGGAGGCCACAGACAGTCCCTTTCAATCCCCTTCCCTGACAGCTGCCACCAACCCAGGCAAGGTTTGAGGCAGGTTGCCAAGCCTGGAGACTGGCTCCCAGGTTTGTGTCTTCTCTCAGAATCTGTCACAGTCCTGCCAGGCTTTGCCCAAAAATTATTTTCTCATCCTTTGCCCCAGTGGCTTCACATTACAAGGCTGGGTGCCGCTTCACCCAGCAGGCCGGCATGTATTAAATTGAAACACACCAACCATTAGGCATGGCTAAAGGTGAGCATGTCGAGGAAAGGCAGTGTCTGCTGTCAGATTACAACTCTTTTGAACTGCAGCCTTATACAACTGTCCTCTATGCCTATTATTTATGAGGTGAACTGAGGATATGACAGCCTCATCTGCTGATGTGACAGAAAAAGCTCATTGTTCGCTTTGAACCTTGCAGAAATGTGGAAAGCTTCTTGCACTCCTTTCAGCGTAACCCCAGTCCAAGAACCATATTGACTTGTAATAGCTTCTGTTTATGCAGTGCAACGAGCTGAGGTCAGTGGGAAAGTGTCAGCTGCAGTGTATGACTTCGCTTTCACTGCATCATGGAACTTGGCACGGCCTCGCAGTGACAGATAACGAACTGCATTCTATAGCTTTCAAAACCCTCAAAGGATATGTGGCTGGGAAAGGCTTGCAAATGCCTTCTCTTGATTAATAGTCACAAAACTGAAGTGATCATAATTTAGTCCTAGCAAAGAGATGTACTTCTTTGCAGCACCTATAAAGAAAGACACAAAAGCCCACAAACCTACACAATATAAAGAAATCATCTTTAAAGAAATCCACAGTCATCATTCCAGACACTAAATGAATTATTTCTCTCATTTCTTGTCTCACCACAGTTTCCTCCCACTTGGACACACATGTTAGGCATTCAGTTAACTTCAAGCATAGCTCTCATGGCCCTATCACTGTATCTGCACTCCCCATCACGAGGGTACGCTAGCCTACATTTTTGCAATGTAAAAAGAGTGACATCATTTTTTTTCTTAAAGTAGCTTGTCTGTAAGAACACTTCAGTTATACCCAGCTCTGCTCAGTCCCAGAATCTGCTTGTTCCCGTGCACTTTCCCATCCTGTGCTCAGCAGTGTTCAGATCTGCTCTGACTCACAGCTCTGTGCTATGCACCCCATTCTGAACCTCTCAGCTGCATTTGCTTACCCATCTGTAATTTTCACCGACCTCCTGCTCTTGCACTGCACTTCCTGGGAAGTGTTTTGTTCATGGACCCAGTGCAGGAATATGTTATGACAATGGAGTTTTAAGGAAAGCTTTTTGTTCTGTTGTGTCATGCACTTTATCCATCCCATTTTGTCATCTGGTGGTTTTCCTTTCTTGTTTTAGCACACATTTCATGGCTAAAGCTATTTCACAGGCAACCTTGGAAGTCAATCCTTTTTCAGATAACAACGTTTTTGAGCTGATCCACCTTCCTATCTACTTCCAAATCCATCCGACAGCGCTTTATTTGGCAACAGTCCTGCATTGTATACTGGAATATTTACAGACAAAGATACAGTGCCATGATATTCACCAGTCTGAGGTGAATCACAGAATATTTTTTCTTCCTTCTTTCCAATCAGGAAATTCAGTTTGAGATACTAACACAGAACTTTCTACACTGACTGTGTAGAAATCAGAAAAAAAACCACAAGATACATATAGGACCTACATTTGGGGAAAAGTTAACTTTTTTCTTCAGGAAAAAAATAATTTTAAATTGTTTGATGGCATTTTAGATCTAGTAAGCAACTATTCCTAGTAAGCATTAGGGAGAATACCTTATGAAAATAAAAAAAGGATTAAATATCCTTACAGAGCCTCCAATTGCTTTTTGGAACCTCATGCTATGAAGTACCATCACTAATTTCACTGAAAGAATTTCACCTGTATTTCACAGCTTTCCTTGTTTGTTGTCTGTTTGGTCTCCTTCTCTTAACTGAACTGCCTTGAATATCGGGTTAACAAGCCTCAGTGAAATTCCTCTTCATTCCTGTATCCTGATAATATATACAAGTAACATGTGGCATAAGGTTTAGAAAAAGTTTTTAATTAAAACCAAGTGTTAGAATTATTCTGTCTTTGAGTTTCCTCATGTTTCCTGACTTTTTTGTGTCCAGTTCACAACAGAAAAAGATATTGAGAGCACAAACTTTAGTTTTAATGATTTCTTGTAAATGCCTTGATATATAAATAATTTGTCTTGTTGCTTATTGTGAAAGTACTGTTATGGTTTTGCAGTTTTAGGATATTGACTGTAGGAATGCTAAATGTTTATACTTTTAAAGATACCTCTGATTATGAAATTACTATTGCAGTACAGCAAAATAAATACTCCCTATGTTATATTTTTTCTTCTTTTGCTGAATCAGGTCATTTGCAATGTGGTTTTTGTTTTATCAGAAATCACAAGATGCTTTTCTTAAACAAGAAAACACAGCAAAACCCTGAAAGTAGGTTGCATAATCTAATGTGCCATATTTGCCTTCTGATAACCTTCACCAACAACATCTAAAAGTAGTCATTTGACTTCTAATGACAGCCACTGTTTGTGTTATATCTACAAATTTATTTCTTGAAAGAGCTGGTCCTCTTACTGCTGAGATACCACTGCTTCTGCATTTTTAAGAACAGAGGGGGTGTAATTGGCCTGGATTCAGTTCTTACATAGCGTCTGCAAGGATTTAAACACATCAAAGTGTCAGCTAGATTGAATGAGCCAGAATCTATTTTAGAGTAATTGAAAGTTTGATTTCCATTTACCCAAGATGTCTGTTTATTTATTTTAACTTCACTAAAATTCACTCAGCATTATAAAATTAATTACAGTCTTGTTATCTTTCCCTCTTCGCACCCTCTCAATGACAGCAGACTGAAATGTTTCTTACAAAAAAATCTCAGACATAACACCCTAAATAAAGCAGTGGGACCATATTATATGGAAGTACCTGATGTTCTATTATGTTCCATGAAGTTCAAATGGAGACATACCTATTTATTCCTCAGCATTCAGTAGTAATAGGAAAACCAGGAGAAATACCTCTCACAGAAGCCTATGAACTAACTAAAAATCAAATCAGGTTTACTTTGAAGTAATTTAAGAAAAGTTTAATTGTACTTTTTTGATCTTACTGTATGTTTTCAGGCCTGTGACATCATCTGAAGAGTTTTCTTTCATTAAAAAAATCTCATCAAACTTGTTGAGATGAGATTTACATACGCCCAGATTTAGAGAACACAAGGATGATCTAGGCTCTATGTCCATGCCTTTCTACCAGAAAAGTATGTAAAGATCAAAGAACTACTTATGCAGCATCTTGGCATTTACATAATACTGCTCAGATACCGGTCTTTTCTTATTTACCCGTTGTTTCCTATACTGTATTGCCACTTCCTTTAAGAACACATAATGCTTTTGTAAAACCTTTTGAAAGTCAGTGCTACATTATTTTGATTTCTCTGAAAAGGACAGAAAATGACTGAATTTTTATTCAATTATTTTTATGTTAGTGAGTGCACAGAAACTCTCATAACTATGATACTGGCTGGAGCTTGGCCCTTGTGTAAATGCTGAAATTGTCTTTCTTAATCTCACATACAACAGACTAGTAACATTTTTAATAATCCACTTAATTAGTATCATATTCAGGAGGAGCTACATTTATATTTATTTTGAAAATAGTTATCTATATCTCAATATCAAGTTCATGCTTTGATTGGCTTCGAGGTCCTTCAGACTCACAAGAGCATACAACCTTCCTGTGTTCTTCAGTCCTGTCAGTTAGAGACATTTACAAATATTATGCCAAAAAAATTCTAAATTTTTTTGTATAAATTCATACACAAGAGTAGAAGATATAAGGTCCTGTTCCCAAAATCCACTGATGAACTAATAAGC
Organism: Lepidothrix coronata; assembly: GCF_001604755.1. NCBI lineage: Eukaryota > Metazoa > Chordata > Aves > Passeriformes > Pipridae > Lepidothrix > Lepidothrix coronata. Next base: position 2,339,492 of record NW_016690236.1, on the reverse strand, counting down.
TCTTCCCCCCACTCAAAAAAGAAAAAACCCCTCAAGAATAAGAAAAGCAATGTAAAGTCATAACATCTACAACTGCACCTTATTATAAGTTCTCTTACAACAAGACTTATTATAAGTCTTCTCTTATTCCAGAAGGTTGAGAACTATACTTTTTGCACTGACTTGAGGATATTTACATGCCAGACTCAATCCTGTCCCATTAAACTCATAAGGACTCTAACAAGCCCATTAATGTGTCATCAGGCCATAAGCAAATATGTCCAAAAGTAAACATTCCTTCTAAAAAAAAAAATCTCCTCTTCTTCACCATGTTCTTCAAGGTCGAGAATGTATCCATAATAAGAATTTTACATTAATGGAAGCCCAAATTTTAATTTTTCTACTGGAAAATTATGAGAAAAACCTGAATTATTTAAGTCCTCTAACATGGATCTTTTATTTGCTCTTTCAAATGCTCTTCAGGCAAAACAAACTCTTTCTACTCATACAGTAGACAATGTCCCTCTGTAAGTCTGCTTCTAATAACATGAATAATATTAATCTCTCCTACAAGATGTGCTAAGAATCTCTTTTGGGATGTAATGACATCTTTGCATTATTAATAGCTGATTCAATCTGACTTGCTGTAGTAACAGCTTTTGCCAGTGTGAGATTAGGTTCAACTAACAGCCTTACGAATTTCAGCATGTCTTTATCTAGTGGGGTATTATAACACAGTGTTCTTCTCTGCCCAAGAAATGCAGCCAAACAGAAACCATGCCTGCTTCATATCATCAGTCATGAGCAGGCAATTCTCAACTACACTTATCCACTTTTTTTTTTCAATTTTTTTTGAATCTCAAAGGGAGAGACTGAAATAAGAGGGCAAACACTTTCATGATTCTTCCTCATTTTATTGTTTGCTATTTCTCAAAGATCTTGAAGAATCTTTCCCTACTTCTGGCTGGAGAGTATCTATTTCTCACTGACTTCCTTGCAGTGTATTTGTCAATCTTTCTCCAATTTTGTTTTATTTTTTCTTTGAGAGTACATCTTTGCTATCCACCCACATCTTTGCTTCCACCCATTCTTAAATTTCCATGCATACTATAAGAATGGCTCCAATACTTATTGAATAGATGTTAGGACTTCTTTCATAGATTTCTAACACCACAAGGGGCAGGACTGGAAGACTGACATTTTGACCTCTCGTTTACTGCCAGATGAGCTATTGAGTGTTCTGGATACATTGGTTCTCCTTTTCCTGTCAGAGCAAACCATTCTTTTGCAGGTATTATCTCATCAGTCTTTCAGACAAGTGTGCACACTAAGCTGGTCTGGTTCATGAGTGATCATTTGTTTTCCACGTTTGTTCATCTTCTTCATTAAGTGAGTTTAGATGATACAAAAACTAAGAGTCTGAGGGAAGGCTGATTGGTGCACTTGAATCTACAAAATGTTACTGATGTTAAATGCAGTAAGGAGAACTTCTGAGAAGATTTAGGACACAATTTGAAAGAAACTGAGAAATAAAAGTAACACATGAATAGAAACTAGATAGAACAGTATTTTTTGAAACTGTCTTCTTCTATTCTAAGCCTTATTGGTTTTATTACTGACACTTTATTTAATCTTAGATACACATAAATTTTAATTTTATTTTCTTTCCTTTAAGATGAATTTCATCTATTTTTAAAAAATTATTAAGGATGCCTGCCTTTAAAGCAAGAAAATAATTTACTGAGAAACTAAAGAGAAGGAAATATGCCTAAAACAGGATGATAGTATAGGAAGAGTACTAAATTGATTAAAAAAAAAAATCACAAAACCAGTCTGTTCCTCAGAGAATTTGAGCAGGATACAAATTATGGTTGGCAAGACAAACAAGGAGCATCTGCTGAGCAGCCAGGCCAAAATCAGCAAAGCTAAATTCAAATCAACAACATAAACTTGAAAATATTTCCATCACTCCCCAAATCTCAACTACCCATTTACATTATACATGTCAATCTCATCTTTGTAATACTAAGATGATTTTTTTGTTTTAAAAAAGCAAGAACTGAGAGGAAAGGTCTCAAGACATACTGCCTTTTTCCCCATTTTCTGATTATTTTAACAATCAAGATTAATATGAAGAACTTCTTTGGTTTTGCTCAGCAGTATTGATCAACAGTTAGTCATGTGTACCTCAGAGGAAAATACATGGAAACACTGAAAGGATGTTTAGAAGATCAGGAGAGATTATATTATAGAATAATATTTAGATTTTTCACATACCCAAATATAGTCAGAAAATTATTATGACTGTGTTTCAGGTTTCATAGTAAGCCCTTTTCTGGGAGAAATGAATTATTGCAGGCCTAAGAGCTATGTGGCTGCTGAAAGACTACCAACCTATGATGGTCCCTCCCTTCAGATGAGTGCTATCAAAAACATGGTAAGACCTTAATATTGAGCTGTAAAACTCAAGGGAAAATATATTCACATGAAGTGATTATCTCGTATGTTTCTGGACATTCTAAAGATACATTACATTCTCCTAATAATACTTGCCTTCTTTTGGATATGATATTTTGGAAGAACAGCTTGCACTTATAATCAGTACAATTTATCACCTATCCCCAAAGTACCCTGCCGTTGAAATGCCTGACATATATATTAGGTGTTGTGGATTTAGCAAAAATTGAATTATAAATTGCCTTGCCAGCTTTTGCCTCTGGAAATAATGAAAAAGTGAGCTAAAGAAATGGTCTCCTGAAGGATTTATTTTTAGTGGCTATAGAAAAAGAAACAACAAACTTGGATTGACTTTATCATTTTAAGGACTGAATAGCTTGGTCTCAAGAAAAGTTTTCATTCTTTTTCTTTTAAGAAAAAAAAGACTACACTGAGAGTACTTGAACGTCATTCATTGAGAAAGGAAAAAAAAACAACTAACAAAACATTAATTTGTACTTGATAAGCCCACATAAGAATTTCAAGGTCTCATGCTTAAATAAAGTCAAGTTAAATGTCATGCAAAATACGTTCTTTTCTCTTCTCTGTTAAGTGCTGTCTCTTAATCAATGAAATTATTTGCAATGGCCTTTCCAGGTTTAACATTATCCAACTCCTCAAAATACTAGGACCTTTAATAAGTTATCTAAATTGACAGAGTGATATAGAATCCATTTCTAGCAATATTTCATCATGCAATGTGCATTGCTAACTAAAATGTTGGATATATTCAAAATTACAGTAAGCTTTGATACTTCAATTTTAAATCGACATCTAACATTTCTTCTTGAAGTCTGTATTGTCTCTTAACAAGTTCCTGCCTAGAGAAAAAAGCAACTTGTATTCATTTGGTTACATAATTTAAAGAAAAAACAATCTGTATGAGCACACACACAAATATATAGCCTGTACTCAGTATTTGAGTGAATCTGAGAATAAGCTTTCTGCTTACCAAGCTAAGTTGAAACTTTGGCTCTATTTGTCATTTTTAAAGAACTTATGTTTTTACCATCTTACTAGATGTTTTTGCTTTAGTTAACTGATGTTTGAGCATGAATGAAAATTCTCTGTTTCTTCATCTTTGTAAGTTTAAATAACACAGCATTTTGGGTGCACATATTTTTGATATAAGTGATACAAGAATACAAAATCTTAAAGTGTGGTGTGTGTGTGCAAAGATTTTAAAAGAAGGCACTTAGTCAAGTGTTACCTCCTTCTTATATTACATATCCTATTACTAAATTAGCTGATCATAAACTTCCAATGTCTCTTTGGTAGTACCAGGAAAAAACTGTATGAATTGTCTTTTAATATTTAATGCATTCTAAAGTATGACTGCCAAATTACAATTACATGAAATTCACTCCTCAGTTTGACTGCACAAGTTAATAAAATTTAACTATTTATGCTGTGCTAAGAGGAGTGCAAGCAAATGGAATCAGATGAATTTGTGCCTTAATCTGGTTGAGAATATAAATAATATTAAACATTTGCTCAGTTCATCTTACAAAGTGACTGCTATTCTTCAGGAAATGATGTAAAGAAAATACTAAAACAAAAGGAAGAAAAGCTTCTCAGAAGCTGTAACTTCTGAGAAGGTACTATCAAGTAAGAAGGCAAGAATGTCCAATATCTTGAAGAAAAAAGTGAATAAGTTTGGTAAAGTAAAAAACAGACACATTAAAGAAAGGACCAAAAGAAGTTATTTATCATGAAAGCAAGCTCTCCATGGAAGGCAGGGAATGAGTTTAAAAGAGACCCACAGAAATACACGCATAAGTGGATTGTACAAGCTTTATCCTTTTCAAAATTACAAGTAGTACCAGGATTGGAGGTGCAACCCAGGGGGGACAAAGCACACAGCAACAACCACCAACCAACCAGAAAAAAAAATAGTTGAAAGAAAGAGCACACAATCGGAGAAAGGATGAGTTCTTCTAGTAATTGTATTTACATTTCATTATACCCTTGTTAGAGGGATGCATTTTAATGCCATGCCTTTTTACTTTTTTCTTTCATATGACTATGTACTTGATTCATTGGTCACTGTGGGAGACTGAGCTTAAGGAAAAAATTAAAAAATGTATGCAAGAAGTCATAATTTACTTTCACTGTATAAAATACATATAAAGGTTTACAAGTTGGGAAACATGCTGAAGAAATGTGTTGTCATCATATAGCCACAAAACATCCTGCAGATTAATCCTATGGTGGCCCTATATGACACCTGTAGTATATGTGGGCATTAGGTCAAAATATTAGCTGGAGCTAATGATGGGCCCATTATAGCCCTCCTTAGGGCTCATTACTTAGGGGACCTTTTGAAGGTGCTCTGTATCATTCTCTGGCTGACAGGCTAGTCAGTGAAGGTTAGCAACTCCCTCTGAAGTCCTGTTTCTCTGTTGCAGCTAACAATCTAGTTGGGGTCATGGAAAGCACACATGGATCCTTCACCTAAATGACAGAAATTGTATAGGAAATAATTAACATATGCATGTGGTACAAAGATTTTGAAGGAAAGTAAATTTACTGTTTTTCAACGTTAATTTTTTTCTGCATTGAGCATAATCACCACAATAATGAATCAACATTGTTAGCTTTGCACTCAAATCAGTGGAGACATGAGTGTGCATGATGTGTTCAGAAGCCTAGTGGATGAATTCTACACAGATGTTCATGGTGAAGTGAAGGGGTTAAAATAATACTCCTGTAATCCTTGTTTATAATGCTGATGAACAGTAGAGTTCTTCACCAATAGCCCTGACACTTCAGAGCATATTTACATTAGAATGGTCTTTCACCTTCTTTTAAGCCTCCATTGCAACATCACTACAATTCACTTTTCACTTCTTTTCAGCTTTAACAATCTACATTTGACCCACTATAAACTTGGTTTACTATAAGCATGGAGTAATCCTGTCCAATTTAAAGATTGCATAACATGGAGGAAGAATTGTGCTTTTCCAACTTTCTTGCTATTTCTTCCATATCTTATTACATAAATAATAATAATTTTTTACTATGAAATCTCTTGAAATCTTCTTTTTTATCTTCCTACCTCTGCAGTGATTCTAATGCTGAAAATCCCCAATATATGCAGGGTTGTGGGCCTGCTAGCTCAGTCTTTTTTCATTCCCCAGTTTTGAATCCGACCTTGCCTTGCCTCGCCTCAGCTTATATACTAATTCTTATCAGATGTCAAAATTAATTTTGAAGTTGTTGCACTTGCTTTCCTTTAGTCTTTGTTTCACACTGTCATTTCACTCAGATTTCTGAGTGACTATTTTGTGCATTTGCATACATATTTATTCCAGTATCTTCTTTTAGTCCTTTGCAAAATACAGAGATAAAATTGTATTTACTTGTGATAGATGCTCTCCCTTCATAAGTAAAACACACTTTGGTGAAATTTATGTTCGTTTTTTTTTTCCCATGAAAAAAACTATTAGCATATGCATTTTTTTTCCTGGCTAACACCTACAAGCAGACAACAAGAGACATAAGCATGCTGAATAAGACACACTGTAGCTGGGAACAAGAAAGCATGAATAATAGTGTTGTGAAAATATTGTACCTCAAAACCTGAAGATTATCCAGCAGAAAATACATCACAAACTATGGAACTGAAGATAAACATATGGGAGTGCTACATACTTAACTATTTCCCAAAATGCAGATTTGCAGATTTACATATTTCTCAAAAATGTGCATTGAAATTTCCAAATCAGTAATATTTTTATGTGTGTTTGAGCACAATGTGTGAGTTTTGAAAATATAAAAACACTGCTTCAAAATAAAAAGAGGAAAAAAAAAGGAAAGAAGGAAAAAAAACCCAAAACCTAAAGAACTTTGAAAGTTTGAAGCTATTATCTGCCCAGTTTTAGTACAGAGTAACACCTGACATCAAGGAATACGCTACTTTGATTCGTGAAGTATTCAGATAACTCAAACTGAAAAAAGTCAACAAAATTTAACAAAATTTGAAACATTGTAGTCTAGGTACATTTATGGTTCAAGGAAAACTAAGAAACAAAAGCAAAAATAATGAAGGAAAGAAACATCCTCCAATATATCAAGAGTAAAATTAAAGTCATTCCTTCATAAAACAATTCACCACTAAAAGCTCTGAGTTGTGTTTTGGAGAAAAAAATAATACTTGAATACAGATCTGTAGCAAAGAAAAACATAAGGAAGTAACTTTTCTGAAAAGCAAGAGGAATTTCCCCAAAAAAGTAACAATGCTCTAATTTGAGAATTCTCAATGTCATTTACAGCACTGAACTTGAGGTCTTGAAGCAGCTCTCACATCCTCAGCAGTTGACCAGACCATAGGGCATGGTAGGTAGCCATGGGAAACCATTTCTGATGGGGCAATGAGGTAGAAGTTTGTCTGTATGACCAGTCTGAGGCTATAGGTGTCTATGGACATCTAGAATCAAATCCAGGTCACCTCAGTGCGAGTGTAGTTAGGTGAAATAAAGTGAATTAAAGAGGTCAATATAAAGGAGTACATTGCAGTATCAAAACATCGAAGCTCTAATGGCCAAAGCCTCAACAATATATTGCAAAAGTTAAAGAAATTTGTCAATGTATATTGCTACCACCACAGAATTCCCTGCAGGTCTACAACAAATCAACTTTTATGTTGATTTTTTTCACTCCATTACCCCTTCTTACCACAAAGTCCCAGAACCCTGTTCATTTACCTTATTTTAAATACAGTAGAGTATGGGAAAACATTTCAGTCAGCTCTCCTTACATTCAAAATAATTTGAAAACTGATTTATTCCCTGCTCAAGTCAAGTAGTCTCCAGTAGAGGAAATAACCTGTTCCTAGCCTGAGATGACATTTGGCAAGTTTCACAGCAAATATTCATGACAAAGTCATAAGCCTTTGTAAGCAGAGTTTTCCACTGGAAATGCTGACAGGTCCTTAAGCACAGTGGTGTGAACAGCACCTCTGTAATAAGCAGTAATTTAAAGGCTGCACACTAGTTAACTATTAGTGCTAGTAAACAAGTGACCCTGATGGGATTTCAAATTAGAGCTTCAAGCAACCCATTTGATATTTAAGCCTATTGCTTTCCCACCTCATGGCAATGGAAACATTATATATCATAACATAACACTATTTAGCTTGCTCTCACACTAGATGGGAACAGAAATCTGATAAAAGCAGATAAAATATTTGTGACAATACGAAATACCATATTTCAACAAATGCAGCCATCTAACATTTTTCTAATGGTAATTATATCTATAGCTTTGCACAGGCCTCTGTTGACCATCACACCCAGAAATAAGAAAATAGTGTACTATCCTATTCTGTCAAGCAGTAATAATGCATCAAGACCAACTTTAAAATAATCATCTCTCCTTTTGCATGTGGAATAGTCACACACCAGTCTTGCCACCTCTCTGCTCTTGTACCCTCTGGATAGAGCAGAAGTAGTGACACTGCACCCCAAAAAATTGCTGCTTCTTCCTAAACTGAAACCAAGAAGCCCCAACCTACTCTCCAAGGAATGCCAGTAACGTGTTTAGAATATGGAAGAGCATTTGATTTACAGTCTTTAAACCAAGAACTCTTCCAGCGCCTAGGCAAAATTAAAACATTTGAACGTGCGTTTATACTACCCCAGAACATCAGAGAGATCTTGTGTCATAACCTCATTCACACATGCTGTGGTGTTGTACTACATGAGCTGTAAACAGTGTTAAAAAACCTAAGAGAGAATTTCATCACTGTCACTTACATTGACCTCCTGCAGGTATAGAAAGAAACCACAGCCCCTCCTCCTTCTGTTTCTCATA